>NC_054545.1:14686879-15033546 GCF_017654505.1 Polyodon spathula
AGATCTCCTGGATATGTAGCAAAGAATTCTTAAACCCACTCTTTAAATTAGTAATTCTCCCTTTACTTTGGTGCACAGACAGCTTAACTACTAATCATACTTTAAAAGGGAGGTAGATTTTGGGAAAATAAAAACCAGCAAGATTCCAGCCCTAAATATAAAACTCCTTGTAGTTCACCAAGTGATCCTTGAATGAAGTGAGTTTTATGGTTGGTATGAGCACTCAGACTCATTTATGAGTTAAAATAATCTGTCATTAAGTGATCATTTGATATTGCGCATCATAAAAAAAAAATGAAATTAAAAAAAAGTAGCCAATCACATGTATTGGACACATCACAACCTGCATATTGCAATACATTAGTGTATTGATCCACCCCCAATGACAATGGCTCATTTGTCTCAATAGATTTAACCAAAACTATTAGGTTAAACTGAACACTTTAAAGCTGCATCTGACAGACCATCTCAGTCAATCGAGACACAAGAATGATTACTCTAGCAGGGGTGTCCAATGATGGTCCCGTAGGGGCGTCCATTGCATTTAACAGGCAAAATTAGATAACCGACTACATTTGGAGTTTAGATGGAGGTTAAATTAAACAATTTGGACCAGGGTTGGAACAAAGACCAGGACTAGAAGTCCTTCGAGTCAACATAGTTTTGATAGGGTTTTCATTAACGCAGCCTTAGGAGCCACACAATGTTCCAGAATTCTAATTTCACTTAAGACTCTACTCAGTCCAGCAGTTAATACCCACTGAATCAAATATTAGTAACACCAATTAAGGGAAATTAGCTATGGAAAACATTTTACATGTAGAACATGAAAACTATATTGAAGACAATTCAAAGTTGCAATATAAAATCTAAAGCAGCACTGTACATACTCTGTCACTGTGCACATAGAGCAGCACACACTGGTACAGCTGCTGCATGTTCTAGCGCAGGCCCTGCAAGGGAAGCGCTCACACTATGCACACAACTCCTTCACACTGGCAGGCTTCAAACACACAGAGCAGGCAGGAACCCCAGAGGCAACTGTTTGAAAAAGGAACACATTTGAACAAGTTGCAAAAAAAAAAATGTATTAAAAAAGTGTGGAGGCCCCTACCCCTGAGATTCATTGAGCATATGTTTCACATTTAGACTTTTAAAATGGTTTACTCTCCAGTGTCTCCATGGTAAACTCTGAATGTAGCAGTCTCACGACACTCAATTTCTTGTGCTGCATCAATAAAGTGGGAAAGCAAAGCTTATTAAAACACACCCCTATTATTTAAGTTGACAAACTGCTTGTGGACTAGTCGCTACTTCATAAGTTATACATACATTCAAAAATACTCTAACCAGAAACATATTCAAGTTGACACAAGTTTAAGTAAATTATACCAGCGTTGGGGGAGACAGTGTTTCTTTTCAGCGTCCCGTCCTGTCCTATCAAAGTCTGGCCCCGTATAAGAGCTGCAGCCGGGCTGGAAGACTGAACTCCAGGACGGCTTCTACTGTTATCATCTGCCTTCCAGATTGTCCCCGTAATTGCTTTTGTTTCATTGAACAGCAAGTTCTTCCTTTTCTCTGAAGATAGACACACGACTGTTACGTTTGCTTTGCCAGAGAACTTGCACAACAATAGAACGTATTAACAGGGTCCAAGTTTTAAGATAATTAAAAAACAAATTAATCAGAAATAAAGGCTAAAACGGATATGTATATTAACGCAAACATTAATGCCATCATAACACGAATGTGCATTTTGTACTGCGGGGTAAGCGTTTCACTGAAAGGATATGTTCTTTTGGGCATTGTGTTTCCAGTAAAATAAATAAAACAAAAGATAAAGTAAAAGTTTAAAACATAGCCATGAAGCAGAGCCCAAAATAATAGGCTTGGAACTTCGCGGGAAAACAACGACCTTTACCCCCCCCACACAATTGCTACAGTTACAATTTTAATGGTAACTTAAATATAGCCCCTTTTCTCATATTTAGTACTGTTACTGCGCTGCATCTTTGTATTATATGCCAGATTTAGGGTGTATATAGCAGGTACACACACACACACACACACACACACACACACACACACACACACACATATATATATATATATATATATATAAACCACTGAAAACACATTTACAGATTTAAGAACAATCTATGCCCAAGGTGTTCGTAATTCCGAGGTTCTGCTAATATGATATAGAACCCTCGCATTAACTAAATTCACAACATCTATTTGTGTGCAGCGTGGCCGGCAATATTTAAGGATTGGATCTGTTATATATGTTTTTAATGGTTGGCTAAAACGCATATTCGTAGGGATTTATTTATTTTAATTAGCGTTGCAATTTCAGTGAAATGCTACAAATTACCCATTCAAATATGTATATTTATAGAAAGGGGAACTCACTCAGTAAGACATTTAGTGCAATTTGATAAACCGCAAATGAGAAACGCGTTTTATATTTACTCCCTATATGCTGTTTTCTTCTGGCTCCCATACAGTCAGGTTGCTATCATGTTGTCAAACAGTATCTTTAAAGGAATACCTGTTGTAACAACATCTATGTAAATGTAAGATCTCTAAACACAGTGATCTGACAGTAAAACACTGTTTTGGAAAACGAATAGCTTTGGTTGAGCAGTCCAAATGATGGGCGGAGGAAGCAGCGCCGCAGGCTGAACCCACATTTGCATACCCATAATGCACTTAGGTAGAATCTAATTTCCTATTATGAAATGCATGCTTTTAAAATCTCATATCTTAATCTAAAGGTCGACATATTGTTGTCGTATAATGTGTTTGTTATTTATTTCGAGACATGGAAATGTAAAATGCTAATTTAAAAATAAGTAACCGTCACTTGCTAGGATAACAATATGACTGGGTTGCCTCGTGAACGGCGGTGTTTGTATACTCTGGTTTCTCTTCAAATCGTATAAATCTTTCGCCTTTTACTAAAGATTTCCGTGGAGAGGAACATTTATGAGTTTCAACTAATTTTTTGATGCCCTGCTTTGGCGGGGCTTTCTTGTGTTGTATAAAAATAGAGTACGTTCTAATAGATAAGTGTTAGTGCGCCATTATACAACTAATAAACGCCTTTGAAACAGACGGTGTTGTATGGAATGTACTAGTGTACATATAACCTGTGAAGCAAACTCAAACCGTTTTGTTGTTGCACGTAGCGGTGCATCGCACTACACACACTACTCCATATATTGTATTTAATAATGAAATTATTTAAGGTTTTATTTGTTATTCGCATGTGTGGTTGATATGTAAAATAAATATTCCAAGCAATTTTGATAAAAACAGCCGAACTCTATCTTTAGAAAACGCACTGAAATGTTCCTTTACACTGAAACGGTTGTTTAAGTTATTAACCGAGAAAAAATGCATTGGTGCAATTTGTCCACTTTACTAAATGCCTTCTCTCTGGAGATAGGGGGCGCTTTACTCTCAATATTGCATTGTACAGATCTACCAAGCGAGGTCACTAAAGAGCACGAAGCGCTGCTTTTGCTTCGACTCAGTGAAACTTTTTGCGAACTAAATGATCCAAGGCTTCACTTCTCCCAACGCTAGTTTTAGCTACATTAATACTTTTCATACAACACTCAAAATCGCTTACGTTAACTGTTGAACCCCTTGTATCAAACACTATGGAACACAGACACGTATTAACCTCTTCTATTTTTATACAACACAAGGAAGCCCCGCCAAAGCAGGGCATCAAAAAATTAGTTGAAACTCATAAATGTTCCTCTCCACGGAAATCTTTAGTAAAAGGCGAAAGATTTATACGATTTGAAGAGAAACCAGAGTATACAAACACCGCCGTTCACGAGGCAACCCAGTCATATTGTTATCCTAGCAAGTGACGGTTACTTATTTTTAAATTAGCATTTTACATTTCCATGTCTCGAAATAAATAACAAACACATTATACGACAACAATATGTCGACCTTTAGATTAAGATATGAGATTTTAAAAGCATGCATTTCATAATAGGAAATTAGATTCTACCTAAGTGCATTATGGGTATGCAAATGTGGGTTCAGCCTGCGGCGCTGCTTCCTCCGCCCATCATTTGGACTGCTCAACCAAAGCTATTCGTTTTCCAAAACAGTGTTTTACTGTCAGATCACTGTGTTTAGAGATCTTACATTTACATAGATGTTGTTACAACAGGTATTCCTTTAAAGATACTGTTTGACAACATGATAGCAACCTGACAGTATGGGAGCCAGAAGAAAACAGCATATAGGGAGTAAATATAAAACGCGTTTCTCATTTGCGGTTTATCAAATTGCACTAAATGTCTTACTGAGTGAGTTCCCCTTTCTATAAATATACATATTTGAATGGGTAATTTGTAGCATTTCACTGAAATTGCAACGCTAATTAAAATAAATAAATCCCTACGAATATGCGTTTTAGCCAACCATTAAAAACATATATAACAGATCCAATCCTTAAATATTGCCGGCCACGCTGCACACAAATAGATGTTGTGAATTTAGTTAATGCGAGGGTTCTATATCATATTAGCAGAACCTCGGAATTACGAACACCTTGGGCATAGATTGTTCTTAAATCTGTAAATGTGTTTTCAGTGGTTTAAATATATATGTGTACGCCTGCTATCTACACCCTAAACCTGGCATATAATAAAAAGATACAGCGCAGTAATGCAACAGTCGCGTTGCTATGGTTCTAAAGTATTGTAACTAAGGTTCTACTGTACATGCGTTCAGTTCCATGTGGTATTAAGCATGCTGTTACCTGCAACTAAAATTGAGCAGTAGGTAATTTGCTCCTGTTTACGTATTTGTTACTTCTCACAAGTAGCTCATTCTGTTATTACAGAACAAAAATAAGCCCAATAATAATAATAATAATAATAATAATAAATAATAATAATAATAATAGCACAAACGTTTGTTTGAACGGCACAAACCGGCACAAATGAATGTTTACTATATGACTATACGTTTATGCTGTTTGCGCGACAAACGCGGATTCCCTCCACTGAATAAACATTGCGCTTATTGGTAACGCAGTACTGGCACTACACGCTGTGACACCGTATCTAGATTTCAATGTTCAATTAAAACAAAAAAATGCGATTGGGTAACTATACGACTTGTGTCATGTCATTTGTGTACATAAGTGTACAAAAAAGTTTAATATAAAATAGACACTAACATTAATTGATAACTCCAGCATCGTAGTCCATAACGATAAACCTCTATTATTTAGTCGTAATCAATCAGCAAGCATGTTTCTAATCTCCCAATACAGTCATTTTGTTCCAATGTTGTTTTTTAAATAGCTTTAGAATGATATTATTATTATTATTATTATTATTATTATTATTATTATTATTATTATTATTATACGTTATTGGTGCAAATGCAGTCTCCTTCCGCAGTTCTTTTCTTTTCTTCTCTTTATTACAGATTTAATTGCTGAGAGTGTAGCAGTAGGCTGTGGTTGTAAACGTAATCCCTATGTAATTTAGTACGTGCTCTGTGATCGATAGAAAAGAGTAGCATAGTGCGCACCATATGGTGTCTTTAGGGTTTTTGTTACATATGTTATTGCACAACGTGTTGCACAAATGCAGTAGCAATCCCGGCCATATTTTAAAAGCAATGAATCTAGTGTAAACGGTTTAATTGCCTACCAAGCATTTATACTGTGACAGCAGTGCCCCCATGTGGAATCTAAAGTGAACGACAGTACCATGTATTCGCATGGTACCTTCGTCATAAATTGTAACTAGTTTTAGGGAAGGTCGGACATGTATTTTCAGTCTTCAAAGTGAAGGGATCTGTCATGTTAATAAGTTACATTCCATTTTTATTATATACTTTTAGGTATTAAAAAGTGTTTAAATTACAACTAATTATATTGGTCTAGACATACAGAAAGTCAGAGACTGACAGATCTTTAAAACACTTTAAAAAAAAAAACATTAGAAACGTGCTCCACTGCCTGTTTCAGGATTGACATGGCCACTTTGAAAACAACATCCTCACAGCCTCCTAGTACACCCCCATCAGCTCACAACAAGTAAGTGGCAAGCTTTTTCAATGTTTTTTTTTTTTTTTATTATTATTTATTTTTTTAATGCTAAGATAATTATTTACGGCTTACTACAAATGTCTGAAGTGAGTGATTTGACAAATGACCACTCGGAGTATACAGCTGTAATCTTGTCACCCTTAAAACCATCATTTTGTATAAAGAGTTTCCATTTACTGACTCAGTTGCCAGTTGTCCCATGGGGTATACAATTGATGCCAAAAAGAACAACTAAAAAAATGAAAAAAAGCCTGGTAAAAAAACAGTTAAAAAACCCCAAAACATTAGCAATTGAATGTTTGGATATGGTGCTGTTGTTTCAACCCACTGAATAACTTCATAGGGCTTTTTTGATAGTTCTTTGTTGTCTGCAGCAATGGGTGTGCAGAAAGCAATGGAAACCTCCTATCTCCAAAAAACAATGTTTGTACGAAGAAGTTCACCAGAAAGGATGCTCGTCGATGCCCCAAAGACGTGTACGGACAACCATCCACCTACCGCTGGAAGACTGAATACGATCAAGCATACAACCTCAACGAGGATGTAGGCTTCATTTCACATGGTGGTAGTCTGTGCAGTGGCTGGGTCGCTTTCCAGAGATTTGGTTAAAAACGCTGTGGTCTGTTTTAATTATAAGTGGCTGGGTTTTTATTGTATGTAGTAATGGTAAATAGTGGGACAATAAATCATGCAGTGCAATAATATCGAGTTACAGGTTTAGATCCGCCACTATTTAGATCAGAGCTGACCAACAAATAGCTCAAGCCTTATACAGTGTAACTTATTGAGCTCCCCAATATGGCTCTTTTCATTTAGAGTTTAAGAATCCCATTCAAGGCTCTTAATGGGTTTGTCAAGATTAGACAGATAAGTTTATGTTGTGTTTAAGCATGGCAGATGTTTAATGAGCACAAACTTACTGAAGTGGTGCCTTTTGCAGTCTGGTTAAACCTTATTTATTTTTTAAAAATGTCTTTGCCACTGTAGTCAACTATTCAGTTTTAGTAAATTAAACTTATTTCATGTGACTGCCTTTCTTTTCTTCCATGAGTAGTAGACATTTTTTTGCAGCTCTTTAAGAACGTCAATATGGCTTTTTAAATTAAAAAGATGGTGGTTAGCCAGCTCTGGTTTAGATGAACATTAAAATAGATTCTGTGTGTTTTTGTTACAAAGAGTTTTATCCACCACTTTCTAATCAATTTCCAATGATCATTAGTAGGTATGACTTTCTGTCTCTGTCAAAGACTGCCGACTTTGTTTTTAACAGGCAGAGTGGGTTCTGCCTACGATGGAATATTGACTTTATCTGAGCTTTTACCAAATCATAATCTGTCCAAAAACATTTCACATGCACAACAACAGCCACATCAGCATTAAGAGACCAGCTATATAAAGTTGTGATATCTACAAAGGGGACAAGTTATATGCAAAACAAGTAGGAGCATATAAGATGTAATGTAAAAGTAGCAAATGTGGCACCATGCCTAAATGTGAAAAATAAATTCAAACCATAACCTAGAACAGGGCTTTAATATATCATTTATAACCGCCCTTTGCTGCAAGTAGTATCAAGAACATATCTATCAGTTCATAGAATTATGTAGGGTCAAGCAGGTTTCAAAGAGCTGAAACAGGGATTGTGAATTTAGCAACAAATCACAAGGAATCTTTTCCAGTATTATTAGTTATTTGCTCCCAATGCTTCACAGCTTGCCGTATACTGTAGTACCACTGCTGGCAATCACTAGCACACGCATCATTACATAAAAAGAAACCAAGTCAGTGGTCTGAATGACTTGATCTCATTTTCTTGTCACTTTCACCTCCAGGGTACATGGAAAAGGGAGACCCTCTGATTTCTGCTGTGTCAACCCAGGAATCTCTGCGCTTGGACCACTGCTACAGACAGCATGGAGCGCAACAGCTCTTGCTAGATTTGAAGAATAAAGAGGATGTGCATGCTTGTTTTCTTGGTAACAGCTATCATTTGGACATTGTGAATTAGTCAAAATAAAAAGATATCTGTGTGATTTCTGTTACAGCTGGTTTCAGACTCTAATTAGCACTAATTTTGGGCTACCTCACTTGAGGTAATATGAGGCAGTCCAGCATTGGTGAGACTCTGGGGCTGTGAAGCTAGCTGTCAATAAAAATGTACTGCAGTAAACTGCCATTTGTCTGTTTAGGCCCATTACAGATTAAAGCAAATCGTTTTTAAACATGCCAGATATTTTTTTACTGTGGTACATTTTATTGTTTTAAGTTGACAGTTCGAGTTCTGAGGGGTGCCTTGATTTTTAAAGCAGGTGTTTTCATTGGCCGATGTAGAGAGTAACCTTTGAACTCAAACTCAATACCTCATGAATTGTGTTTGTTTGTGATGTGTCCTGGCATGATGCAGCACGCAAAAACTACTCGGCACTCGATAATGTTGCTTGAAGATGCAATTTAGAAAGTCCTGCCCATATAAGCATTGTAAAGTGTTTTAAATCATATTGAAAGCATGATACCACAGGTAACCATTGTAAAGCACCAGAGAGGTATGGAAAGTATATAAAACAAAACAAAAAAAAACATGGCAAACCACAGTAAACTAAAAACATCTTCGCTTTTATACACCACTTCTTTATGAAAAAATACTTTACAATGTGTCCTGTTTACTTTCTTTTGATTTTTTGCCCCAGATGTTCTAAATGTTTTCGCTTTTTACTTTGATCTTTTCTGGAGCAGTGTGCCCAGTTGCCATAGTAATGGAATGTCGTGACAATGCAATCTAATTGGTTGTAAAGGTTGTGGCAGTGTATAATAGTGGATACTCTACTAAAACAGTCAATAAAGTAAAGATTCGACAGACATTTTAGCTTCTCAAATCCAACAGGGACAGTTTTGGGTGATGACGATAGCACCCCAGTAAGTACAGTCTTGCAGACTGGTAAATCAGTGCTGTTTTCTGGCTAGTCAGAGTGGCCCTTCACCCTCATTGACAGTTTTATGGCTGTAGTTTGTAATTGCTTTGTCCAACCCCTGTAAATGATTAACGATTAGGACATTGGTTTGAAAAGCTGCTTTCAGATACTGGTCAGGGTTTAAGAGTAGGTTGATCTTATTTTATTAGAAGAAGAGCTGCTTGATTCTGCTTTTCCTGATGGAGAAAGGGTGGACAATGCAGTATAAATGCATTCAGACAGCATGCAGTTCAATCACAATACTTCTTAGCCTTTACACTTTAGAACATACAATGTAATAGATACAGTAAATCAAAATAGCGGGATGCCTATTGAAGTAAGTAATGCCAAACAGATACACATAATACAAGAGAGCCCTAATTATTCAAAACTGTTTGTTCAAGGTGTAGTTTGAATAACTTAAGGAGAGGTCTGGTGCTATCCTAGTTTAAAGAAAGCTCTCAGTTTGCATGCCTTACTTTCAGGTAGTCTGTTACATGTGCACTTGAGTTTCTTAATCCTATAATTACCAGTGCTAATTTAAAGAGAAATGCATCTTAGTGTTCCTTTCAAAACTACACCCGTGAGTTAATGAATGTAAGGTAAGAGTATGGAATTGTTAACCCCTTGCTTCTTGAATCCTACCTCGAAGAAACCAATGCCATTAAAAAAAACAACTAAGGGGAATTTTCAGCAAGCTTTTTAATCATTTGTCCAATATGTCCCTATGGTTTACAGAAAAAAATATAATGCAATTATAATAAAAAATACAACTGTCTTGCAGATAAGCTTTAAATTGTACAAGTGTTGGATAGACTGGGTTCAAAGAAACAATACAAACCATGCTGATGAGCCACAATAAATTCAAGTGAGGGGCATACTGGTGACATACTTGGAGAGAATCCTCAGGGCAGGGCTAGTAACCAAGAGTTTCAAATCCATTCTCCTCCCTTTCATACCTATTTCCTTAAGCTTGTACCATTGTTTATTTCACTGCTCTGAAGAACATCTCTCTCCCTCTATGTTGATCAAAACATCTACTAGCGTATTTCAACCACAGTTTCAGCAAAGCACTAATGGGAAAGGAACTCAGTCTCAGTCCACCAAAGAAAGCAAGGAGGACTTCAGTCAATAAGTGCGGACCAAAATGGAAGAGAGGGACACTCAGTAGTGTTGTCCTTTCAGAGACGTTTCAAATTAGATACATTAAAAAAACGTGTAAGAAATTCAATTGCAGTGAAAACAGTACAGATGCCAATAAAGGGTATGGCTTTTAGTTTAAAACCTCAGACCACACCTTTGTCTCTTTTTAAAGTGTCACCACTCATATTGCCTAGTAAAGATTCAGTTGATTTCCACTATTTATGCATCACCATGAACATCACTTGGAACTACAGTGTGTTGAGCAGGCTGTCAGGGAGCCTCGTGGTCTTGATCGAGTGGAGGCAGACGGGTATTCAGAACATCTGGATCATTGACTCTCGGGCCTTTCCAACACCAACCCATTTAACTGGAAAGAAAAGAAGAACACAAGAAGAAAGATTCATATTAATATGCTCTTAACTGCCTCAGTCTGACCAGGCCATCAGTAAGACTACTCGGTCCGTGCTTTTCAATTGAAGAGTTGCATGTTAAATTTCACACTAAAATTTTATGCCTTGGCGACTATTCACTACATTCTTCACTAGTTTCCATTGCTGTGCATCCTAATTAATCACAATGTAGACCTTGCAGGTCAGTGGTTTGTTAATTTACACTTTATCTCTAGGGACACTGACGTTTGTTAACGTGCATATTGCATGGGCTCCAGTGGTTTATTGGGATACCATTTTTATACCAGTGTATCACACTGAAGAAACCCTACCTTGAACAATGATTTGCAGAACACAACCTCACCAGCAATGGCAACACAATTACAATGGATTTGGAACAAATACTGCTGCACAGTGGTGATGATACTATTGAAATTACTGGCACTGAAACTGCTTCTTCAATTACCATTGTGATATCACCGGCATGTCAAATAAATGTAAATTTACCAGTGAGGTACCATTCTAACAACAGTGCTTACCACTGTAGCTGCTATTGATGTAATTGCTGCTTAGTACAGAGCCATTGCCATTACTGAGCTACTGATTTAGGAGAAAGTGTTGAAAAAATTGCTCCTCAATGTTTTGCAGCACGTACCTAAGGTTTATCAAATAAGGTAATACTATTATATTGCAGGAATAAGTAATTAAGTTGATAGTTATATTGAGATTGAATATAGTCCAGCAGTGGATACAAAAGTCTTTTTACACTGGAAAAAACCAACTGAAATATGTTTAGAAGGTTGCTAATCAGTCTTGTTAGATGTGAGCATTCAGAATTAGGATACATTTTAAAATCAGGCAAGATTAAGAAGTGGCATGCTTTAGAGAAACATATTAAATACTTGCCCCCCCACCATGCTTTTAAATAGAATTTAACTTTCCTTTGCTATATATCTCGGTATGTTTTCACTTGAATATGTGACAGTACACTTTTCCACTGAAGACTTGCTCAGGGTAAATGCCTTCACAAGAGTAGAATTTCTGGTGCAGACTCACTAGGAACACCGATATGGTTCTCCACAAATCGGATGTAGTTCTTTGCCTTGGGCGGCAGGTCATCCCACTTCCTGGCAGCAGTGGTGTCTGTCTTCCAGCCCGGCAGGGTCTCGTAATCCACCTCTATTCGCTGCAGGACCTCTTGGTTAGCTGAAAGAAACACACACTCAGACACTGCAATTTGCAAAAAATGTTACAAGAGAACGTTGCTTTCACATGAGTTACATTAGTAAGTTTATTTCCAATTCTTTTTTTTTGTTGTTTTAATTGCAAACTGGAGTAAAAAGCCTTGAAGAGTTGGGATTAAATAAGGTCTTTACTCCAAGAACTAATTTCTGTAAAAACGGAGAACTAGTAAAAAGCAACCCAGAAGAATAGCTTAAAGAGTAAGCAGCGGGGTTCCAAAAAATAGTGTTACACGTCCCCAGCTGTTACTACAACTAATAATGTACCTGTCATTTTCCATATTGTGTTATGGAAAAGATAAACGCTAGAGCACTTTTTTCTTCCTGCAGTGATTTAGAGGACAGATCCTAAACCCCAGTGAACGAGAGCATGCTTAGTTATTACGATAACTTCCATCAACTGATCAGAAAAAAAGTATTGTGCTATTGAAACAGAAGTGTTATATAAAAAGTGAATCACCATAACTTAGATGTGCAGTGTGCAAAACTGTCTTGTGAAATATGTTAAGTTTCGTCAAATTGTTATGATAGCTTTCCTTATCCCAATCACTCAAATGCCAGTACTAAACAGGCCACCATGACCTGTTTTCACAAGTGAAAGAGCAAAACATGTAAGCCTGATGTACCTCCACTATAGCCCTGCTGTTGTGGGGTTATTAAAACAGTAATGGGAGAATGTAAAACACACACCATACCAAGACCATACCTGGAAAATATGGAATTCTCTTCCCATTTAACTTGTAGGCGGTTCCCACTTTAATCTCATCCATAACATCCAGGATATCCAGTTTAGTTAAAGCTAAACTGTGGAGCACAAGTTGGAAGACAAGGTATTATTCCCCACAATGAAGACCACAGGTTAACAAAAAAAATAAATAAATAAAACACTGTGGTTTACTTTATTAAACACGTCCAAGGTCCACGAGTACACACATTTTGAAAAGAGCTTTGAAACAGACTTTAAGGTTATAAAGGTAAAAAGTGGTCAGGATGTTAAAAATGAAAAGAAAAATGACCAGGTAAGTTATTTAAACAGCTGTAGCAACACGTGGGGACGTGTAACGCTATATTGCTGAACCCCGCTAGTCACTCTTTAACAAATGGGCTATAACTTAGTCCAGTTACTCAAAGAAATTTTGACCAGAGGTTTGCTTTCAAACAGTATACACAGTCTACAATGCAGTAAAACTCTTTTTATAATCGTTTAACATTTTATTAAAATATAATAACGTATATGAAGATAACAAAGATTGGATACTGCCACCAAAAGTGTGTTAGAGGAGAACATTTTAGAAGATTTTTTTGTTGTTGTTTTTTAAGCCTTCCCTTACTATGCATTGTGCCAATTTACCTGGATATAGTGAAAAATACAACAGATTGTGAATAAATAAGTGGTAAGCGTCATCATGTTTGACCAGTCGGGTCAGGAATTGAACCTGGAGTTGAAATACGACACTTGAGAGCATTCGTTCATGGTAGACCTTGATGCTGTTATTTAATAGGACAGGCTAAATTTACGCAGTGAAAGGCTTGTCCACTTACGCAGTGAAGCCATTAATCATGTTTGCATATCTCAGGATGACGAGATCCAGCCAACCACAGCGCCTCTTCCTACCCGTGGTCACGCCTACTTCATGGCCTCTGGTCTGGAGCAGTTCTCCAACGTCCTGCAATGTTGTAAAAAAATACATTTAAAAAAAAAAAAAATCACTCAAATTGACTTCTGGACAGTGTTCTACCCCTACCACCAAGTATCACCACAGGGGTTGACCTGGTCTGTCACTTACAAAAGTCTACCATTATAATTCTGCAGTTTTCCCATGCTTTTCCATTGGTTGTACAATGCATTTACCATAGCTTAGCATAGTTTGCAATCTTTTGTAATATGCTTTACTGGACCTCGCTTGGCTTTACAATACTTACCATTTAAAAAAAAATACAACTGTTTTTTCTATGCTGTATTACACTTCACTATGATTTTACTATTGTAAACGTTTATAAGGGTAAGCACACATAGGTCTGACTAATTTGGTTTGTAAATGGAAACCCTGGCCTACTGTATACTGTGTAGTTTTGCAAGTCAGTTTCAGTCATTACTACAAGAAAACACTCATATTAGTTAGTAAGCCTGATAAAGATATATGCAGAAACAGCAGTACATAGATATTAAACACATTTAGGACCAATTATAATTTAGAAGTAAATATACCTATATGTCCCTGGGGTATCAATGTCATTCAAGCATGTGAGGGTATAGTAACTATTTTACTATACCACACATCACTTTGAACACATAGTTACCTGTTGTGAGAGACATGTCATAAAAACACTAGACTGCTTTGTAAAGGCACCTCAAGGCTGGTCACTCACATTATTCTGCTCTGTGGGGAAAGCTCCAATGCCCACTCGTGTGGTGTAGGCTTTCACCACCCCGTAGACCTCCCCAATGTTGAGTGGGGGGATCCCCAGGCCAGTGCACACCCCTCCCACGGTGCAGTTCGATGAGGTGACGAATGGGTATGTGCCTGGAAGCAAGAAATACACAATAGGAAGCACTGCCTTTATAAAAGTGCAGCATGGGAAATGTTCACTGCAGTTTCCCCATGCTTTCACTGTGGTTATACTGTGCATTACACATGGTTTACCATGGCTGGGTATGTGTTTGTATTGATGCTGTACTATATCCCTCTAGGCATTACATTTTGCCATGCTTTAAAACACACTGGCTATGATTTTATTATGGGCAACTTTTATAAGGGTTTTATGAGAAAAAATCATAAAAATGTACAATGTTCCCCTCTTATGTGCAGTTTTTAAATCGACTGTGTAGGAACACATGTATGTTTTTAGTCCCATATATATATAATCCAAGCTGGGAACAGACTTACCAAAGTCAATGTCAAGCAAGGCCGCATTGGCACCTTCTACTAGGATTTTCTTTGGAGGTCCATGAATAGCTTCATACATGAAATAGACACCATCCCTCACCATGGGGCGTATTCTCTCAGCATAGTCCTGAGAAACACAAGCACGACTTGTTAGTTTTAGTCTTCAAGGGCAATCCCCATTCCACCTGCATTTTTATCCCATTACCCCTGGCAACATTATTACAGCTTGCAGACTATGGGAGAGGCAGGGCTGGAGGAGAGAGAGGCGTACCACCCCAGACACTCTCAGTGTTCTCTCTTTCAGGGTATTATGATCTCTCCTCCCATGGTCTATGCAAAGCATCTATAGTAATCCAGGGTAAAAGGTAAAATAAAAGGCCCCCACAAAAGAACAAGGGGCATTTTATACAAGAAATTGAAAATGAAGCTTTGGTTAGTGTACCAGCCTGGGGTATCTTCAAAGCTGCATTTTAACTGGCACTATTCTGTATTTAACTGGAACATCCTTTCTAGAACATGAGAGCCATTAATTTATTTTTCTTACATATTTATTTTTTATTAGGTTACTAATATTCCTGAAAAACAAACCAAAGAAAATGTCAAATGAATAGATGTGCCATACTGCTTGGTAATATTACTATTTTGAACACATCACATGTGTAGCACACACTTGTGTTCATGTGCTGCTCTCACCTTGCCGAGCAATCAAGTGCAGTGCAAATGGGACCACTAACCTGTATTCTGCATCCCTGCCACAGATTGTCTTACTGACAGCAGACTCTTATACACAGTTTAATAATATTCTGAATCTACTTCCTCAGTCCTTACCTTTAGTTTTTTCAGTTGACCATCAATGTCTATCTCCAGACTGGGAAACATAGACTGGTATTGCTGGGCCAACTGCTTAAATCTGAAACCAGTAAAAAACAGAATAAGATCAATTGCACACCAGAGTTAGGAAAAGCACTGCGATTAGGAGAGAAGCAGTGGTGTCTTGTGGTCAGAGCTAAGCAAACCACCACAGGTCCCAGGTTTAAATACCAGTCATACTTTTTAAACAGCTGCCTTATAATCATTCATATTTTCATTAAAATATAGAGCTTGTTGACAGTCAGGCTCACTGCCCATCAGTAGTTCTCCCCTATTTCAAACCTGTTTGTCACTAAGTCACTTTATGAGCCAAACACTACTACTATGAACTACTTACTGTATGAGGCAAAAAAGTCTATTTTCAATATGTGCTAATAATACGGTAAATACCCTACATAAGGATGTAAGCTGTTTTCTAAACTGTAAGGGACATGAACCCTAAAAATATGTATGGGAGGTTGAGACAGGGAGATGGTCAAGGCACTGGCTTTTAAAGGGGCAGCGGAGTCAGCTATATGGGCAACAGCTGGACTCCCTGCTTAAGCAGAGATTGGAGAATGCAGGGAATGACCGCGACTGATTGTGGCTGCGTGTCCTCAGCTAGCTAGTGGGCACGGCTCGGCAGGGATGCCCTGCTTTTAAAAAGCGCTTCTGACAAAAGGTAGTGTTTATCCCTAAGACAAATCTCCCCTCTGCACAGGTAAAGGCAGATTTGACCAGGTTTTCAACCTCGACTAATGTATTTGACTAGTCAGTGTAGAGCTCCTGGTGTGGGACTATACAAAATAGATAGGACACAGCCGTTGTACCTCAAACCTTGTTTTATTAGGATTTTTGTTTTTGTTTTGACTGTTCAGTTAGTGTAAGACATCAGCGTGACGTCCTTACCATTGTTGGTATCACTGACACTTTCTTGTGTGAAACTATAAAGTGCTAGGGATACCATATTGTAAATGTCTAAATAAAATCTCCAATTGTTAGCAGATCCCACCCTTTTTATAGAGCTGTAACAGAGATGTCTACTTCAAGGACAGAATTCAATTTCAGTTCAATAGAAAATCATATGTTAGTTCATGCATCTTAAGAGCTGCTAATCCAATTGTGATGAAACTTGGTAAGGACATTCCTGAAGGCATCTATATCAAATCTAGATTGTGGTAATATACTTCTGCTGCAGTTCTAGCTTCTGATTGTGTTTTGAACCGCTCTCACAAATCTCATTACATTTGAGATGCTATTGTACATGCTGGTGAATGAATGCAGGTTAAGGTTCAGCACTGTGTTCTTTGTATTCTTGATAGCCAGAGCAGACCGGGTCATACCTTGAAGAGAAATCCTTAAAGTCAGCAAGCAAGTCACACACCCGGAGGCCAGTTCTCGCTGCTTTACTAGAGTATGTCGGCCCGATTCCCTTCTTGGTAGTTCCAATGCTATAGAAATGAACAACAAAGCAGCTGAACATCACATTCAACAAAGCAGCTGAACATCACATTCAACAATGCAGCTGAACATCACATTCAACAAAGCAGCTGAACATCACATTCAACACAGCAGCTGAACATCACATTCAACACAGCAGCTGAACATCACATTCAACACAGCAGCTGAACATCACATTCAACAAAGCAGCACTCTGCAAGCAAGGGATATCGTTATTTTAATCTCTTGTGCATAATAAGATGCATTTTGTTTATTAAGATTGAGATAACACATATGAAAAACTACACAAAAGCTACTGCTTTGTGTCAAGTGTGCCTGTTTTGTATGCAGCAATTTGTATTAAAATGGCACATAAATAATTATTGTTTGGAGGGAATTATTATTTAAGGAAATATATATAATATATATAGTATATATCTATTATATATATATATATATATGAGATAGGGAGAGAGAGAGCGAGAGGAGGAGATCTCTCCCTGGAGAGAGAGAGAGAGAGAGAGAGAGAGAGAGAGAGAGAGAGAGAGAGAAAGAGAGAGAGCGAGTGAGAGCAAGAGCGAGAGACAGTGAGAGAGAAAGCGAGAGAGAGAGATTGTTCAGCAATAAAGGGCTGTACCATGAGACCCGATTGTTCAGTGATGTTATAGATTCAAAAGGTCTAATTTAAAAGAAAAGAAAACTTGTACTAGTATTGTGCATTGAGTTTGTTAATTTAAACAGAACGCACTGTATGGTTAACCTGTTTCAATTAGCCTGTGTCATAGCTCTACCTTTTTAGATGATTGCAAGTACATCTATAATAGTACCATTCACTATACATACATACCACACCGCAGTGGGATTTTGCTTGTAGCCACAAGTATTAAAAGGGCAATTGATAGTCTAAATGTGCTATTTACTTTTTCCCATCTTGTTCTTCTCTCTCGACTTCCTGAAGCCCATCCACTTTCTGGTGAAAATCAAACACTGTCAACGAGAGAAAGGTGCAGGACAGTCAAATCATGTGAAAAGTTGCCTCCATATACCCCCAGGTTTGTATGCTTTCAATAGCTTATGCTAAAGAGCAATGGTATGAAGTTTAATCACAGTTGGGTATGAGGTTCTGGATATGTGTAATATAAATATGCGATATACAGACAGACGGCTGGGCAGTTAATTTATACTGTATGCCTTGGAAAAAAATGCTGCAATCTTTACAGTTGAGTTTTAGCTACATTATAATGCTTTCTCTATATAAGGTGGCCCTTTGTAGCATGCACTTGCACACATATTATCTTAACTATGCTTAATAATGTGCATAATACAGCATTATAATGGTTATCATTAATCCAATGGATATCCATCCCATGAATGCCCATGGGGTTTCAAGTTGTATCTATTCCATATACAAACTCATAGGGCACTTGCACTTCCTGTGTCTTTCACAGTAACATTGCCTCATGCCAAGGTGTGGGTTGTATCAGTGCATTACAGGTGGTGGGTTGTATCAGTGCATTACAGGTGGTGGGTTGTATCAGTGCATTATAGATGCTGGGTTGTATCAGTGCATTACAGCTGGTGGGTTGCATCAGTGCATTACAGCTGGTGGGTTGCATCAGTGCATTACAGCCGGTGGGTTGTATCAGTGCATTACAGCTGGTGGGTTGTATCAGTACTACTGGTGGGTTGTATCAGTGCATCACAGCTGGTGGGTTGGATCAGTGCATCACAGCTGGTGGTTTGGATCAGTGGATTACAGCTGGTGGGTTGGACCAGTGTATTACAGCTGGTGGGTTGGACCAGTGCATTACAGCTGGTGGTTAAGAGCTACAGGCCACTTAAACATTTAGCCTTTTCCTAATTATTAGTCTAGCACTGTCAAAAAGTAAATAGAATTGTGCAAATTTAAAATAAAAAGACATGGATGTAGTTGGCTGCAATGGCAGTGTCTTTGAAGCCCTGGCTTTTAGGACTAATTGCAGTCGATCTCTAGAACCGGGGTTGAGCGTGGTTGAAGGGACCGTAAATGAGAGAAAAACAAAAACTACACAGGGCAGTTCACCCCTAAAACTGAATAGTATAGCAGTCAACTTTGAAGAAGCCATTTATTGGGTCAGAATGTTGAACAAATATCCCATTCATGTATTCTCCATTGGTAGTAAATAGATAAAACTTCTTTTGCTAGTGCACTTATTTTGCTATTTTTTTTTAAGAAGGAACAAGAATCTAGTGAGGGATACTAAGATATTTAGTAAACAATGGGTCTGAATGGGGTAAAATAGGCAACAAATGACCCACCCCGAGCATCACAAACCAGCAGGGTCGAGTCACAGTACAAAATGTAAAGCCAGTGCCAAGGTTAAATATTTTTATATCTCAATTTTGGACCAGTGTTGAAAGATTAAGAACGTCTACTATTGCCCAATGTTTGTCCAGCAAACCAATCCAGTAATACAGATTTTTTTTTTCATACAGAAGATTTCACCAAAGTTGTAGATTACAGTAAATACATACCAATATGAGCTCGATCTGAAATGATCAATCTTTTTTGCCAGTCTTTTAATCCTATAAAGAAAAAAAGACTCGGTGAGACTGGAAGGTTAAAACTGCATTACTACAAACTAAATAAAGTCCTATGGTCTTTGAGCCTTGTATACTCAAACTCCAAAAGGGAACTCGGTGTTGTGTGCTGCAGATTCTAAACTTCAATACATGATCAATTCCACAATCATTCCCATAAAACAGCCTTATTCATATAAACTGCCACCTATATTACCTGTAAAATAAATACAATATCATACATGGAGAAAATGGTCAAGGGTGTTGTTCAATACTCAAAGAGGACACAGGGGCTTTCTGGTCACAGGACTTGAATATATATTAAAAAGTGTGTCAAAATAGAGCGATCCGTATAGTGAAAACGTTGAGGACTGTGTGTTCAAACTAGTGCGTATAAGAATCAAAGTTTAATAAGCGACTCTCGGATATAAGCAAAAATGTGACAAAGACTGGTGGATGAACAGACAGACATCAGTATGTATCCAGAATCTGATACACTCAATAACTTTTCTGACAACTGGATAAGCTGTTCTAAACATTTAGTACAAAAATGTCCTTACCTTTCTTCTCATTTTTATCACCTTCTTCAAACAAGCCAGGCAGATGTATGACAACACCGTTTCCTGCAGATGGCATTAGATACCACATATTAGATGCTAGACACCTCCCCTAGGTTAACTATACAGACTTGCAGTATGGTAACCATTAAAATGTGACCTACCAATCAAGGAAATGGCTTTGTGGTTGATGATCCCGCTGGGTAAGAGATGGAAATCATACTCCTTTCCCTCCACCACCACTGTGTGACCGGCATTGTTTCCACCCTGAAAGCAACAGAAGGGTGAGAATGTTCTTTTTATTTTTGAAACGAGAAGTCTGTGTTTTTGTGATGAACAAATACAAATGTTAGTAAATTCAGAAGTCACTATCAGCATCATGAAAAAAATGCCAGTGGCCTCTATATATAAATATAAATATAACTTTACAAAGAGACAGACAGACAGGGTCCATCATGCTTCCCCAGTTTTTGGAGAAATGGTTCTCAAGATGGAAGTAAAAATGTTTGGCATTGGACTGGGTTTGTGGCTTATAGTTGGGAAACTATTATCCCCAAAGCCAAAGATTAAGGGCAATATTGCCCCCTGGTGGACACTATAAAAACCCAAGGAGACAATTGCTTTCAACATAACCCTGAATACCCAGTCCATATATGTTTTGTTAACCCTTAAAAAAGTGTTAAAAGCCTTTGGCTCCAGGATGGCAGTGCAGCATTCATGCAGATGGCATTTCATGCTTGTATTTCTCCATGGTTTTTGTGTTTTTGAAGTGGAGGTACTGCTGAATGATGGTGATAGATGTTACCATATTTGTGGTTTTAGTGTCTTTTTCGTTTAGAATTCGTTGAAGCACTTTTTCAGAAAGCTGAGGAAAAAGTGCTTCCACAATCTGTCCTTTATCCACCAGCATAACAGAGGAGCTATGAATGGGTGCTTGGTATGGATATGTACTTGGTATGGATATGTGACGATGTAAATGACTTCTGAGAGTATAGTGCAAACTAAAATATGTTTTTAGAAAATGTAGGCTAAGTTTTTATATAACATATATCGGTGTCATTATAGCTGTTCTTGACCCTTCTCAAAAGTGGACTTGAGTAAAACAGGAAAAAGGCACTCCATTGCCCTTCAAATCGGAAACCTTTCCCACCTTCCTGTGTAGGATCTGTTTATACCTCATACCTGCATTTAGACTCTCCAGAACAATAGTCTGTCAGGGGCTGGGCTGGGATTTGAACCCAGATCTCACATGACCTCACAATGTTCCTGCACTGCTAGAGAGCTGATCGGGGACAAGTTGTACCACTGCTTCCTCTTCAGAAGGAGCTATTTTAATAGTGAAAGCTGAGGCATGGTGACTCGCTTGTGTTCAAGCAAGAGCAGTATTCAGCCTGCCCTACTCACGTTTCAATTTTCTGATGTGAACATGACCTACGTTTATCCCTAACAGCTTATAGAACTGCATAGGGAAAGCCATGGCCGATGAACTTCAGTCCTTACATAACAAGTCCAGCAAAACCAGGACACAGCAACTGCCTGTTGCATCATCCTCTCAATAACCTGTTTAAAATCCCTCACATGAGGAAAGTGATGTGTAAGTGGAATAGCTCATACTTAAATGACAATATATATTACAACTAACAACTGAGAATTACTGCACTCAAGTTTGTGTTAATTATTTGCCTTCTGTAGTCTTATATTTGAATATTCAGAATATTGGTTAAAACAGTATTATATAACGGCCATGAACACAGGAAAAAGGTTTATCATTTTTCCTCGCACTTTTGAAATCTTTGCTCATACTTTGTGGTATACATTTTTTAAATTGCAATCCAAATTCTTCTGAGTGAGTCGAGGAGGACACTGTGTAACTGGCCCAGCACAGAATAACAGAAGGCTAAAGTTCAGCTTGATAACACACAGTGGTGATAAAACTGTAATATTGGGATTGTGAATACTGTGTTGCTTTATATAGTACAGGGCTGGACAACCCTGGTCCTGGAGGGCCGGTGTCCCTCCTGGTTTTTGTTCCAACTGTACCCTTAATTAATTAATTGGACCAATTAAGCTTCAAATAAGCACTTAATTGGTCCAGTTAAATAATTTAGGGTACAGTTGGAACAAAAACCAGGAGGGACAGCAACCCTCCAGGACCAGGGCTGCCCACCTGACATAGTACATAAACATGTAACATCAAAATCCTTCAACATATGTGACCTACAGCATATTTTGAAAGATTGGTAAGTTATGTTGTGTAAATCTCAGTTATTAAAATTATGCAAGGTAAAACCACAATGTGGATTCCTGTCTTACAACCATATGATGTAAGGTAGTGGTTCCCAACCCTTGTCATTCCAACTGAGCTCTCCGTTACTTAACTAGACCCTTTATTGAACTGATAATTTGTTAATTAGACCTTTTGAATTATTTTCAGCTCTTAAACAGTTGCAGAGTTCAAGTTACTGATAAAATGTTATAGTTAACTTGACATATGCAACTGTTAAGAGCTGAAAACAATTAAAAGGTGTAATTCACATCAAGTAACTGAGATCTCAGTCAGAATGAAAACCAACATACACAGTGGGTCCCGAGGACCAGGGTTCAGAACCACTGGTGTAGGGCAAAGCAAAACATTAATAAAACAAGATTTATATACTAAGCATCAAAAGAAACTTAGCACTTATATTTGAGCATCAAAAGAAACATATCACTTATATTTGGATAAAACTGTGATCAAAAAATGACTAACTCTGTTTTACAGCAGGTGCAGTGACTTTTTATTATTCTGATTAACAATTGACATCACAAAGATGCTGCAAAATGATCTGTCAATCTTTGGCAGATGTGTGACTCTTGGTCTCCCGGTTCGTTGACAGAGCGTGTCTGGTTATATCGTCTCACCAGGTTTGAAATTGCTGGCTGGGAGCACCCAAGACGGCAAGCTAGAGTACACTGCCCAAGTCCAGCCTCCAACATGTCGATTGCACAAAGGTGCTGCTTTCTTGACAGACGTGGCATATTGTTTTTTTTTTCTATGATTTTCTTTATTGCTTTTATTCAAGCTTGCAATTCAACACCTGAAATCACTCCATATCCAGTGTCCAATCAACTGTCTCACTAATTAGGTGCATGTGCTTCAGTCATAGTCACTCAAGCGTGTCATGGTCAAGGATGAACGATCACGTGATTAAAAAAAATCCAAAAACGTTTTGTCAATGTCCATCACTTATATACCTTATTATTTTCAAAAATAGATGTGTTATAATAGTGATAAGTTTCTTTTAATGCTTGATATCGCTTAAAATGTTAAAAGTGGAAATCAAACACAAATGGTACTCAAGAGTCCCTGACATTTGAAGCAGGAAGCAAATGTTTAATATGGCAAGAACATAAAACAGGATGTTGTACAAAGAGGTTGTTGTATAAAATGTAGACCCTCTGTGTTGTTTTAACGACCCCAAACAGATGCTTAAGGCAATATGAAGATGGTTTCCAGTGGATTTTCCTTGGAGATTTTCCTTGGATTTGTCACTGCTCTGATTGCATGACTCACCCCACACTCCATGTGGGAGATACTTGTTAAGCCACCAGGGCTTGCTAGAGTTTGTTTTTAGTGTGATTTAAGCATTCCTCAGTTTTCAGTTTGGGTCCCTATTAAAAAGTACCATGGCCTCAGCTCAACCTCTGTTTGTCTTTGGCTTGTCGGGAGACATTGCCAAGATCAAACTGGAGCTGCAGCTGATTGAGATCTTGTGATGGAGCAGCCCTTAGGAGGGGTGTGAAGAACCTGCTGTGCTTTTCAAACCAGCTCAATAGATACTGAACTTTTGTGTGGTATTGGTAGTGCACTTACTTATTTATTTAATTATGCAGTTTGCCGATGCATTTATCATGGTTTACCTTGTCTTTTTAATATGCTTTATAATTTCTCCAAGGGCTGTGCATTTCCATGCTTTCACTATACTTTATTACACACGCTGCATGTACTATTGAAACCTTTAGAAGGGTAATAATCCCCATCACAAAGTAAATGATGCATGCTATTCAGATAGGAATGCTGCCAACCTCAAATGACTTGATCTCAATCCAGCTGAGATCACTTAAGTGCCAGCATCTTTAATGACGAGTTTGCATGCCAGCTTGAGTGGATTCTATTATTTCTAAGCCAATTATGAACTACATATACCGTGTGTGTGTGTGTGTGTGTGTGTGTGTGTGTGTGTGTGTGTGTGTGTGTGTGTGTGTGTGTGTGTGTGTGTGTGTGTGTGTGTGTGTGTACGTAATACCATATGGTACAGTTTGTTAACTTATACACACTCTCACACCACCTTAAACACCACTAGGCAACTGCTGTTTAGGTTACAAAGTGGTATGCTACCAATTTGCTGTGACATTTCTAAGTGTGAGAATGTGGAGTTGAGAGACGGTTCAGGACATTGCCTTCCCTGTAACGGAATCCCTCAGCCGTCCTCGAATTCATTTGCAGGGCTTCCCAACTTGGGACGAGTATTAAATGACTCTGATTTCACTGGACGATCATCTGCCTGTATTTATAGTTGCCAGGCTACTTTTTGTGTGGCACGCATTCCATACCACTAGTCTAGCAATATGTCGCCTATTTTAATTAATATGCACAACAAGGTTAAATCTACAGTTATATGTGTGTTTGTACACAGACATTAATCTTCACATTATACATGCTTGGTATTCAATAAGAGACTTTAGAGCCGGATTTATGGTTTTGCTTTACTGAAGTAGTGGTGCACACTGCACCCGGTCAGAATGATTTCTGGCCCTACCCCGTATCTATGAATTCATGTAATACCGATACACTAAATGCTAATTGGTTGGTGTAGACACAGTCTTTGTTATTAGCAAACTGTTAAAAGTTACAAAGTTAGGCACGAAATACACTACAAAAAAAAAAAAAAAATGCATGCGTCAAAAAAAATAAATAAATAAAATAAAATCCTTCTTTACCTGGCACCTGCAAATTAAATCAGATTCTGTTGCAAGCAGATCGACCACTTTCCCCTTCCCTTCATCTCCCCACTGCGCTCCAAGAACGACTGTGACTTTGTTCCCCAAGTCGCTTCTTGGTCGCTTGACCCCAGAGCTCGGAGGGTTGGAGTAGTTCTTGTGATCTTTTGCACCCCAGCCGCTGGACATCTTTATACCAACGCCGCTTCTGCTGCAGAAGACAGACAGTCTGAAATAAAGAGACGCCCGTCTTTAAACTCAGAACACCGAGTAACTAAATACGGTCCAATACTTAACCAGAGTGATGTCAGCAGCAGCAACTCACACACCTGCACTTGTCCCGATATATTTAGGAGACTAACGTAATGGGCTGCACCATGGGCTGGGTGGCTTTGCGTGATATACGAAGGTGTCGCACATCTTCGTCATTTCTTCACTTGAGAGTGTGCGTAACACAATCTTAACTCGTTATATATCCTACATTTCATATAGGATGCACAAATCAAGCTACTAAGCATTTGCTGTGTTCTACATAAATTTAATGTCTAGCAGTTTGCATTATGTTTCAGAGTAATTGATGTCATATGTCAGATGATGGCACAGCTACGCTAGCCGGCTCTTATCACGGGATGGTAAGTGGTGCGCAGGAGATACAGAATAAGCTATGGAAACCAGTCATCAATTAAGAAGTGAGGTATTAACAGCACGTTTAATTTAGGGTCCGAGCTATTTGGCCTGTTTTTTTTTCTGTTGTGGATATATCTATTTAACTATAAAGGTTCATGTAGATACATTAAATGAATGTACATAAATGAATGATTAGGTGCATGTTGTGGAATATTGGAGTCAATTAAAACAATTAGTGATACAAAATACATATTCCATTTATATAAAATAAATCACAAAAGTAAACACTATGTGAGGGTTTTTCACACCATCACAGTATAGAAGCCAATGTGGTCCAATGATTAAAGTCCAGGGCTTGTAACCAGAAAATCACTGTTCAACTTTCACCCCTTCCTCTGACTGACTCAATGTGAGACCCTGAACAAGTCACTTAACCTCCTTGTGCTCCTGCAGATAAGGTGTTAAATCAATGTCATATTATAAGTGACTCTGCATATAATGCACAGTTCACAGCCTACCTCTGTAAAACACTTTGTGATGGTGGTCCACTATGAAAGGTCTTATATAAATAAAGATATTCTATTGTAAACCATATTATTTTTTATCAGTTAGTCTTTGACACCAAATCTCAGAATATGGTAACATAAATTCTGGCCTACAAATGCTAGGACTAATGAAGGTTGTAGCTATAAAAACGCTTGTCCAAAATGTTGTAGACTTTGCTTGGAAATTTATTACAGGTTATTTCCACATGCTGTAAATGCATAGCTCATGGTAACATGCTTTTTCACTGTACTGATACAGACTGACTGTACTATTAATGTAGGGAATTTCTGTAACATTCTTTGGTACGTGGATGGTGACCTATTGTACATTATGATTAAACCTGTTAGTGTAGTAACCTTTACAGAGAGATGTGTATGTTTCTGACATCTCCTGTTTTATGTCCATGAAGCAAGGCTTGTTTTCCTGAAGCTGTCTATTAGCCATGCAGCTGTAAGATTTAAGTGTATGTTGTATACAGTTATATAAACTTTTAATGTTCATACTAATATTACATTACTAAACTATCACACAACAAACTGCAACCCCAACACTGGACAGTTGTAAATGGTTATTTGCAATGTGCATATATAGCAAACAGAACTAAGCGGTGTTCGATGTATGCATTATATATATAATAAAACATTACTGGTATCCATGCTGCGTTTGTATTTTATATTATTGCTTGTACCTGGAAATCCTTATTTTGCTAGTTTATTGGTGCTTATTTTCAGTTTTTGTTCTCATCAGTAAAAAGGTCTACTGGATTTATACACATAGGGTTCACACACACACACACACATATATATATATATATATATATATATATATATATATATATATATATATATATTGTGTGAACTGTATGGATCTTGAGAAGTTGTCTTACCAAAACATATACAGTATGCATCATAGATTAGCTTTGCTTAAGATTTTCGTATGCACATTTTCAATTTTCCATGTTCTGTTTTTATGTGGCATAGGGATCCACTCCACAGGGATTGCATACTAAACACAGTCAGTGAGAACATTATTAGCTGGAATGTTTTCTTACAAATACAAATGTGATTTAAAATGAATGACATCATTCATAAAATGCCTCAGGCAAACACAAACCAAAAGCAAGAATGGTATTTTATGGTTTTATTTAAGATATGAAGGCAAACCAATATAAAGAACTACAGTTCTGTATATGAAGTTGTCAGATGCATGCAGAATATTGTTATGATTGTGTGCCGCTCAAAATAATAAATAGAAAATACAAACCTACTGATACAGGTAATATGAGGAAGTTGAAAACAGTATAAATGCCAAGACAGTTTACAGAATATATAAGTAATGGATAAGATATAGAGGAGTCATTTGCTTGCTGTGGCTGCCCACTACACGGCCAGCAGGACAGAAAAAAAAGGGTGGCGATTAGTGGAGGTGGAGGGATGTGACCAATTGTGCATAAGCTAGGTGTCAGGTTTATTTATAATCTGATTGGTTAATAGTTGACATAATAAGTATGGGGCTAGTCCTTCCTCCAAGTTTACGAACATGTTTTCTGACAAGGCAAACCATGGTAAACTATAGTAACTGGAAAACATAACATGGGAAAAATGCAAAATGACTGCAAATTTACCACTGTATTCTTCTATAAGAGAGGGCATTGACTCTCTTTTATTGTCATTGGGCCGACACTGGTTTTGTTTTTTCCTGAAGGAATGTCAATGAATGTTACAAAAGGACGCACGAACACAGCATGGGGGCCCTTGAATTAACACAATTAAAATGGTTTAACTTTTATACCATTTAGAAACACAGGCAAAGAAACAGCTACTAAGTACATGCTTAGACTATTTGGCCCATTGGCCCTGATTTAAAAGCTTTTTTTTTTATTTGAGCAGTTTTACTTAACAGGCCAGGTTTAATTTATAACAGTATAGTTTTCTAAAAGGAAGCTGCAAGGCAGCACACATAGAAAGGAATTAGTGTGTTCAGAAAAGCAAGGACAGCTTTGCTTGGTTGTGTGTGCTCGCTATCTACAGCACCCGCCTTATCACTTAACAGCTGGTCTGTGGGAAAGTGTCTCGTAAAAAATAACAAGCCAAGAATTGCTTGGAATATGTATCAATTAATATTTTTTTCTTTATCTCCATATAGTGAACTCCTTCCTTGTGACCAGCATTATATGAAGACCAATTTAACATTAACACCACTTTCTTTCAATCCCTTTCCAATTTTAGATTTACTGTACTAAGACCACTTCTCTATTGACCAGTCCCTAGTGGCTGTGAATTTCAAAATTGTACTAGTTTTGTAACATTATTGGTGCATTTTTCTTTCAGAATTTTTTTTTTTTTTTTTTTTTTTTTTTTTTTTAAATGGCACAATTATTTTATAAGCATATCCCTTTAATCCTGAAGAGTGTGTCTATCACTGGCAGTCTTTTCCTTACGGCTTCCTTTTGGATCTCAAGCAAGACCGGATTAATCGTTGGCACTCGTTTCTTTAGATCCTTGAATTCACAGGATGGCTGCAAGTAAATCCTGGGATACTTAAGGTCCCGTTGCTGTGATTCAACCCAAAAAGTCTTCTTGAACAGCACTTGAATATTAGCTTCATGGCATTAGCAGGGAATCAGCAAAAAAGTACATCATCATACAGTTTTACAAAATGATAACACCATATAGAAAGGCAAGCCACCTGCCCAAACTCAACATGTCCTTTTGGCTTTTGTCTTGCCTTTCTTCCGTGGTCCACCTGCAAACATAAAATACAAAACCAACAGTTAGTAACACAGTAGAGGGGGTGGGCACAGGGCAACATCACCGTTTCATCAACACATCAGCCAATCAAGTATGTGATCTTCCACACACTAGCAATTGAAGGGTAATGACCACCAGCAACACATTTCATATTAGCAACTATGATAGACTGGTATGGCAAAAGCCCATTGACAGAGTCCTAGAGACTGGAATATGATGGCTATATGTTGCAACATTTCCCCTTAAAACTGCTAGTGTATCGAGGCTTTGATTCCATAAATCACGCAAAAGCAATTTACTGAAATATCAACTTGTTATTGGGCCTTAATTGCCATTACATATTTAATACAGAGCTCCCAAATAGCCTCCTGATATGAATTACTCTTATGTAACTTTCCCTCTTGGACCAGAATCAAGCAGAGGACCTGCAGGTGACAGACTGCATATCTTGTTGCAATAAAGATAGTGCGACTTTCAAGGGCTTCAGCCTGTGCTTTCATTGCCGTTCTGCATCTTTGTGGTGCAGCAGTGAAAGATGGTGGAATTGTTGCACAGAATCAATCAGGGCTCTCTGTAGATCCTATTTACTGGTTGTTTTGACACATAAACCTTTCACAACCTTAATCACACCATTAAGGCAGAGTCATACAAACGGCATCGTTACTGAACTAAAAAAAAAAATAAATCACCATGGTGATGAGACAAACATTACCTTTGTTGCGTCCCTAGTTGCCCACATTGCATCTTTTTTTTTTCCCCCCAAACATATTCCAGATAGTTCTGATATATTTTCACTCGGAGGTAAATAAACTAGGGATTGTTTTTATTCAACTTTTACTCAAGAACATTCACTAGGAGAAAGAGATTTGTTCTTCTAAACATCGCCGTGTATCCAGAACCTGCTCCCTCCTGCAACAATGCTGGTACTGTGGTGAAATGAGGGGAACAGAAAACCAGCTTTGCTGCAGAAGGGAGCGTTCCTAAGAATATACTTGTTTTTTTTCGCCTGTCGAATGATTCCAGAGTAAATGTTGAGAAATGCTGACAAACAGTTGAGTCTGGAACGTGTTTAAAAATATAACGATGTGATACAGACATCAGGAGACACAGCGAAGGTAATGTAATGGGTTTCTTGCAACCTTTGCAGGGTCTTCTGTAACTCTTTAAGGGTCTGGTCCATGAAAATAATTACTTTGGTGTCATGTGTGATTTTGCACCATTACTATGCTAAATTATATAAACTTTACTTCAGGCAGGACTGGAAGTGAGGAGGGGCTGTCTGGAGATCCAATGTACTGGTATTCATCTTAGCAAGGATCGTGCCACACAACTCATCAGGCAATAGCAACAGCTGCTATGAATGGCAAATGAAAGTCCACAGTCCCAGAGCTCCAAGTATTATTTATATTCCTGTCTTTGCATTTCAGTTACTCAGAATAAAACCCATATTATTTAAAAGAATATAAAGTTTTAGAGTCAGTATTGATTTGAAGGTTATTGGAGTAGGAAAAGTAAAAGGTACTGTACATCTGATGGGAATGCAATACACAGTTGGTTAAAAACAAAGACTGTGTTAGATTTGTGTACGCGTTAGTGACCAGAGCTGTAATTAATCACATGGACATTTCCTTTGACAATGTTAGTGCAACAAACACCTATTTTTACCTACCTCACTGTAAACTACAACCTTTTTTTGACTTTGTGTGTCCATTTTCCTTGTAAACTGCTGTTTAAAAAAGAAATATACTAAAATATTACTTCAAGCAAATGACACAATCCCGTTATTAGCCTATAAAGGCTGATCTGCAGGTTACTCAGTACATTCAAGGTAAATTATTTAAACAGTTGCATAACTGTTCTTTGCAATTGGAATTTATATTTTAGAGACATTATATTGTTCAACTGCTTTTACTTGAAGCCAATTGAATGACTAGCAGTGACTTCAGCTTAAGTAATTTGTTGCCACTATGAGAAGCTATTTTAACAAAATACTGCCAATTGCAATTTTGCTCAATGGAATTGAAAAAGCCCGGTACATACACAAGTTAAAAAGCAAACATACCCTTATAGTCAGCACTTTAAACTTCTATCCAAAATCTTTTTTTTTTTTTTTTTTTTTTTTTTTTTTTAACAATTACATTGAATGAAATCACATTTAAAATGTAACAGTTGCACACCTAGTTACCTTGAAGTTGAGACTTGGTTCAACCATTTATATTATAGGATGTTGGTTAGGGCAAGCGAGCCAACTCAATTACCTTTGATCTGGGGTCTCCAACCCTGGTCCTGGAGAGCTACAGGGTCTTCTGGTTTTCATTTCAACCAATCTCTCAGTTACTTAATAAAACTGATTATTGGCTTAATTAGTCAAGATTAGCAAATGTTCCATATCTTTAGCCATTGATGACGTAAAGACACCTATAAAACCTGCAGGATTGGGGCTCCAGGACCAGGGTTGAACACCCCTGCCTTAGATGCTAGATCTGTACAACTGGATAGAGCTTGACTGAGGGTTTTATTTAATGTAGACATTTCATTTAAATCATACCCAGTATTAATTGAAACTTTAAAAAACATAGCACATGACCAATGGGTCTAAACAACATCCAAATAATCTAAAACTGTTGAATGTGGGTTGGCAACTAGGGTTCTACGAGACAGAACAGGATTTTGAAGTTGCCTTTAAACTGAAGGAAATGAACACGTGAAATAAGTGCTAAACCCTTGCTAAACTGATTTTGTTGATTATCTCGAGGCAGCATGACACTACAATAGCTTTTTAAATAAGTACCATCATCAATATTTATTTTGTTAATAGTTTTAAAAATATATATTTTAAATTTTCTAGTTGTATATCACCTTCTCCCGCTCAGTTCATGAATGCTGACCAGCTGTTCCTGACCTCAGACCGCGTGAACAGCTGATCAGTGTTATTTAATAGGGAGCTTCAATGTAAATTAGGGTTATATATTACTAATTAACAGGGTATAAATAGCAACTTAAATATTGATAACTGAAATCCTTATTATTTTGTAAAATTAGTATCTTGAATAAAGCTACACACATTTCAAGATGCTTTTTGTAAGATCTGTATTATCACATTGATTAAGATAATTAAGAAGCAGTATAAATTAAGCAAGTGTTTAGAGCTCAATTCAAGTGTTTATTTCTTTCAGTTTAAGGGCAACTTAAAAACCCTGCCCCATCCCAAAGTGAATTATGGGGCAAAGTGGCAACTACTATTTTTACATGATTTCAAAACATGTTTTATTTAGTGAAAAGTGCTTGTTTTCAGTTTTATTTTGTTGTATGGCCACTACAGGCTTGAGCCAAAAAGGCCCTTTGTCTCAAACCTACTAGGGACTGCAGCTCAAGAAGTGGACTAGGAAAAAAAACTGATACACTGGATTTCTGTTTCTTGATGGCACAGCAAGAGAATTCAAGGGTCATGGCAGCCCTTTGACACACTGAAGTAAGCTAGTTAATTTTGCTATTAACCTATCAATTGTCCTTTCCAGGTACATATATTTAATAGAATCTACCAACGGAGATCTGACCTACGTTCAGATACGAAAACGTTTTACTCACTGCTTCTCCTCTCTGCTAGCTTATGTCAACAGAAAAACATTCAGAAATGGCTGCAACTCTTTGCGTAGCTGAAAGCAGCTGTGGTACAGAAGGTCAAAAATCCTAAAATCACCCTGTTAATGCAGAGTAAATATTTTCCTTCTGATAATACGCACTGATTTAAAAAAAAAAAAAAAACCTGCACTATGTGCTTGACTTTCTGGTTATTGATTACATTGGTCTTTTAAACCCTTCCCCACACATCTACATCAAAACACAGAATTCATGTGCTTTAGGGTTATGGTATAAGTAGTACTGTAGTTCTTAAATGACACAAAACACATTTCTTAATGATCTGTTCCTTTTCCAAATACCCAAAGAAACAACTTTCATCAACAGGCACAGGCAAAAGACCAAGTATGAGTTTGTATTGAGAATAGCAGCAAAAGTGTATTCTAGTTTGATCAGTGAGACTGAAGTGTGGTTGAACTTGGATAGCATTCAAGAGATTTGATACTTGGTTGGTTTACTTAAGTTTCACCTATGTGAAAATAGAAACCAAATTCAAAAACATGAACTAAAAAGGAACTTACGCAATTGCCAACATACAAGAACATTAAATAGCTACCGGATGAGACACAAGATGGTCCCCAAAACTCCCAACATAACATTCCTCAAACAACTGCAGTTTAGTGAACTCTTCCTTTTTAAATGCACTGCACTTGTACGTAACACACAACATTTAAATTAAATAGTTATTTACAAAGATACACACACTTTTTATTCTGTACATTTCTATATTTTAGGTAGTTTCACAAAAACTATATTGGGATTACCTTCACCACTCTTCTTTTTATTCTTCCCAACGTGTTTAGACAGCCCTTTGTCTGCAGATTTCTGGGAGTTTGTGGACTTGCGTGAACTGGAAGTGCTTTGCTCCGATTCTACTGCTAGGGATGGCTCTTCAGAGACGCTCGCTCCCTTCATACCATCAGGAACGTCGCTCTCTCTTGTGTTCCTGTCTAAAGCAGTATTTTGGGGGCTATCATTGCCATTGCTGTTGGTGTGCACTGCAGATTCAAACAGAAGTGCATTTAGATCACCGTGCTTAATCTGTGTTGCACTTTCATCTTTATTGTTTCCGTGAACATCAAACTGTGCGGCATTGGGCTCGTGGCCCCCTTTTCTATCAACATCCCCGTTACCTTCACACCGCTCATTTAAAACATGAAGTGTGTGGCTAGCTAAAGCAGGGAAACCTGATTCCTGGGTGTCATTTCCATTATTGTCCAATTTATTCCCAGTGTCTGCAGGAGTCACTGTGATTGGGCTGTGTTGTGTAGCTTTTCTTTCTGCAGTGTCTTGGCATGGAGGAAGGCCTTCCTGTGAACATGCAGCACTAGTATCCTCCTCTTGTACTGCAAGGTCTGGTTCAGAAGGGGGCAAGACGACACCGCTTGTTTTGTCCATTCCAACTGCGCAATGTGGCTGACGGCTGTTGGTTTTGGTTGCCTTGGTAACCAAGGCTTTTGCTTCTCTTGTCGCACTGACATTTTTGCCTGAAGAGTTAAAAACAAAAACACACACATAACAGGCTTCAGCTTGGTTGCAGTCTCCAGCCTCTCATTTAAGGCCATGGGATTACAGTAAATTCCACACACTAAATAGTAAAAAAAAAAAAAAAAAAAAAAATTAAACACACACCTGCAACATTATGAAGTTATAAAAATGCAAAAGCTTTCTTACATTTTCTTCAAAAGCCTTTAAATAAAACCAACTGGCACGTGTCATGGGCACCAACAGCATATTGCTCAGCAATAGAGCTTTATCCCTCACGGAAATTCAAAAGCCTGCATTCGCAACTACCTTCCATTACACAAAACTAATGGAACAACACTTGTCCAGTTCTTAGTAGTGAATTGATTCTAGAACTTTGTCTACTTGGCTCTTAATAGATCTTAAAGGAGTCGGCTATGTATTTTTTTTTTATCTCCACTCAAAATCAGCATCTTAACTATCATCTCCTTTAAAGGATTTACAAACTTAATCAACCCACCCGTCTTTGTTCTAGGCTAAACAGATTAAATTAACTCAACCTTTCTTCATAAGTTATACCTTTCAGCCAGGGATTATTTGTCACTCCTTTTGTAATGCAGGGACCACAACGGAACACAGTACTGCATGTGCGGCATCAGTGTGCAATACAACCTCGGCACTCGAGGGTACATAAAAGATTGCCTGAACCTTCCGATACTACTACAGTAGTCTGTAGTTTTAACCTATCTTTTCTACACCTATATACAGGTCTGCAGTGTTAAAAGAAAAAACCCACCACACGATTGCTTGAAATACTCATGCATCATGGTTACTAGCACTAGCAAATGAGGTATTTAGCACAAGCAAGCAGCATGCATGATTAGGCAGTTATTCTTTCGATACTAGAAAACCGCTCTTTTCCAAGTGCAAAGCAAAGCTGACAAGCTAGATTAGTTGGGCGGCATGGCTGCTGGCAATGCAGGTACATGGAGGTTTCTCATTCTTACCAGGCTCTGTTTTACCTCCATGTGTTTCACTAGAAGGAGTGCACTCTGATTCGCACCTGCCCCGTGCAGTCTTCCTCAGCTGGAAGCCTTTCCGGATGTCCGCCAGGAGAGAGTCTATAACGCACTCCTCTTCCTGCTTCGGGAAACCTTTACGAACTGCATGGGGAAAAAGAGCCATCTGGGTTAATCTTGTCATTGGAAGGGCAAGCGTGGCACACCTAACTCGCTGCCTTCTGTGCCACTAAATTGTCAAGAATTTAAGTCCACCATCACCACTGGCATAAACACAGTGTGAAACTGAGCCGACAAGCTGCCGTTTCTCTTCACACTTCGAGTCGAGAGTTCACACAACACCCAAAGAAACTAATCCTTGCCCCTGAAAGCAACTTCACAACCCACTTAGTTACTTCTGGACCAAAAAAAGTGCGACTGTTAGCTTATTTGGAATTCCACAAAATGTTCAGCTGTATAGCACAGCATTAATGTAGAGTTCCAATAATGTTTTATAAAATGTCATATGCCAATATATATCTCTATCATATTTGAAGCGAGTAGAGCTGGAATGAATACAAGCATTGACAAGTTCAGAGAGTATAATATGCCGCCATGCATAGCTATTTAGCAGACCTGCATTGAGTGTCTGAGCCATTTTACATTGACCAAATCTTGTGGCAGATAAACTATTTCAATATACTTCCGCTAATGTTTTTCCTCTAAATGTAACCTGTCATTCCTGTACAAATGTATGATTAACATATAAAAGCTAAAAATTGCTTGAAGGACCCCCTTAAAGGGATATTTTAGAGAAAAAAAGTGGTTCCTTCTTGTGTAGGTCACTTACTAATCTTCCCATTCTCTCCCTTTTGTCTCTTGGAGTCTTCCTCTTCAAGCTGCTTCTTCCTCTTCTCTGCCTTGGCAGCTTGTTCCTTCCTGGTCTTGTTATCCTAGAAAACAAACCAGCCTCTACTTACTGTACTCTAGATAATAGTGATTTCAAATACAATGTTTAGCAATAGTGACCATCACAAAAACTCAAAACCAAACTACCAAGAACTAAAATGAATATGAAGCTATAGATATCCAGGTAAGAAAACGCTAGTTTACCTAAAAAATGGTACAACAGTATGTTGTTGTGCTTCTATCATTTAATAAAGGAAACTTGAGAAGGAGCTTGACAGAGGCCGTCAGCCAGCTGCTGCACCAGCCTCTGGATGACAGAGCCCTGCAGGTGGCTTCTAAAGCTCAATAGGGTTGCCTTCCCAAGCTGGAGAAATCTTCACCTGGATTGCCTTTAGGAACAGATCTCTGAAGGTCTTGATGGTATTAAATAACTCCTCCAGAGACAGTCTGGCAGGGTCCTCACACAGGTACAGGGCCAGGTCTTTCTTCTTGGCTTCAATCACACCAAAGCGATTCTCGAGCTCTTCTGCGGCAGCAAGACTCTCCTATATTTAAAAAAAATAAAAATAAAAATCCATGGGCACATTTTTGGAAGTCAAATCGGGATACAAAAAAAAAAAAAAAAAGATTTAAAAGAAATGTTTTCTGGTTAAATGACTATAGTATAAAAAGATACCTGGTACATTCCTTTAATACCAAACAGTAAAATGAAATACAGTACATTAATCGAACCTTACCACTTATGGAATCTTATACAACAAGAATAGAGTTTACAGTTTTCAGATTTATACAAACACCAATTCAAGAGGATTTGAGGTTAGCTCACTAGCAACAGTGGTGCATTGTAGCAGACACCCTCTACTAATGTAAAAATACACTCCTGCTAAAGTCTGGGCTAAAAATGAAACCTTGCAGTGCCATGCGGAACATGGTTACACATGCCAGCTGGGTCAAGGCACAGTCCAGATATAGAAAGTCCTGAGCCCGCTCACTCGTCTAGGTATTTTTAAGAGGTAAACAGATTTGTTGTATGAAGGAAAGCGTCAACGAGGTACAACAATATATCAAACTCTTACTGACAGATTTAGCCAAGACAGCTAAATCACATTACAATACTCACTGCTGGTAAACTCAGTCACTAAGTATGCATGCAAGACAGCATGTGTGGAACACAGGAGTAATTTTCCAGTGCGTAAACTTAGTATTGCATTTGGATTACTCCCAAGTGAAACTGAGCATAAGCACACATCCAGTGATATTCTGAATAAAAGCGGACGTGAAAAGGAATACCTCCCATTTGAAAATATCCTTGATATTAATATTGTTACTGGTTTACATTCAATAGCTACATATCAGCGGTCCTCAAAGTAATTTTGGCACGGGCATAAATTGATCTTACTTTGCTGTTTGCGGGCACGCTGACTATAGTACTGCATAGGATCTTATCTCACACACTGCCTTCTCGCGATAGAGATCTCTCTCTCAGGTAGTAATTGTGCGTGCTGCGCTTATTCTTTAAATAATTTATATAAAATACACAATGCAAATATTTTTGAATAGCTTGCTTACACACAAATGAATAAACTGAAATTAAAAGGTTAGGACAGCGTCTCGCTTTGTTTCAATTTGACAAATTTGTCAACACTACTCCGTTTTAAAGATCGCTCATCTCCAGTACAATTACTCAGAGAAAGTTGATTCGTAACTAAATTGACTACGGTGTTTCCACTGTCTGGTGAAATAAAAATTACATGAGATAGAATTTTTAATGCTACATACTGAAATCTTCAGTAACAGTCGGCGAAATTCACTGCTTACCCAGCATATTAACACCCGCCTTTGCTCACGAATGATTGGACAGCTGTCAAATCTTTCACTTTCCATTTGGCTACTCACTCGCCTTCAATTTTCATGCAAATACTGTGAACGGCCTTTGTTTATGATTGGACAGCTGTGTAAAACTTGGTAGACATTTGACTCTCCTATTGGTTAAACTTACAGTTAGTACCTGCACTTGAAACTGACGCAGTTTATGTCCCACCTAGCTAACCTATGATTGGGCTACCGCAGAGACAATGCAGATATTCAATTGGTTGATCGTATCGCAAAAGCCATTCATGAAAAAAATGTTGCGTACGTACAAGCACAGCATTAGCGAGCATTATTGTCAGACTGCAGTTAAACTTTTGTTGCTTTTATTTCAGGGAAGAAGATATAGAATTTCTAAGATCGGTAGAAAAAAAAAAAGAAATCCTGCATTTGCTTTAAAAAAAAAAAAAAAAAGTTATTATTTGCATTCCTATTGGCTAGCCTGCACCATCTCACGGCACTCTATGTTCAATTTTAAGTGCGATATACCAATTGACTAGTAACATGGATTCCCTGCCACTCATCAGTAACATGAAAAGCTACATTCCACTGCAGATACTCTAAAAACGAAAATCTGACAGACCGATGTAGGAAAGCCTCTATAAACCTCAGCATTCTGATTTACTTAGCCCTGTCCAAGCGCAGTAGATCACAATCAAATACATCATTTATATCATACAGGCATTCAGCCCTGCTGGAAACTATTTGTATTGTTATTGAAAAAATGGTTGAAGTTAGTTGCTTAACGCACCTGTGTAGGTTTTGCATACTGCAGCTTGACCTCTTCTGTAGATGCTGCTATTTTACCAGAAGTCTCCCTCAGTCGTTTGGTTAGAGAACTCGCTTCAGCCTGGATTGACTCAATACTTATACTGCAGGTTGAATATACACCAGTAATTAGATTGCTTTTTGTAGTTGGATGTAGATAAATATAGGCAATTTACAGCTTGCACATCAAAACAGTATGGAAAATTATTCCTGTAGTAGACGCGATTAAAATCGCACTTTAAAAATTAACTTGGATTTCTTACCCAGCTGCTTTTGAACAACATTCAATATCATCAGGAAGTTGCAACAAATCTGTGTGGTTTTGTTCAGCTTCCTTAAACAAAAACAACAAAAAGACACACCGCAGAATTCAAATCAAAAGTGAGTCACTACCATTCAACACCTTTTACAAGCATTGCAATAAAACTATAGACCTGCTAAAGATAATACAGCATAGTCAAATGGGAGTCTGACCAAATTCAACAATAAAAATGCAATACTATTGTAACGTTCCATGCAATGAAATTGAATTGACAGCCCAAAAATTTGTTTCTCCACCTAGATCAAATATTTTAGTTTAGATTTGTGCTGGTTCAATACAGAAAGACAATCATCATGTAGTTTTGACTGACGATGCAATTGCAGCCAATAAAATAATTTAAAATGATACCTGTTCTGCACTTCCACTATCTAAAAAGGACTCCATTTTTAAAACAGACATGCTATGTTTATGTATTTTCATTTGAACACACACTTTGTACCACTTTAGATTACAGGAAGCTCTGTTTCTATGCCTTAGACCCTGTCCACACTATGCCTTTTAATCATATTAGCTGCCTTTAACCAGCTTAAAAGTGCTAAATACGGTTGGTGTCAACAGTACACAGTGTTTAATACCGTACTCGAATAGTGTAGTACCTGATTCCATGTTTTAAAACGAAAATGTTTGCTAAAAAATGTGTTTATTTCAAAACTGCACATTTGAGACCTATTTAATGAATGTTGGTGAAACTGCATGACATTATTTTGTTGGCTCCAAAACAATGTACAGTAGGATGCTCATACACTCCAGCCTATGCCCCACCTCCACCATGTGGTGTAGCAGTGTGATACGGGACTTGTTTGCCTTTGTCTCAGTCAGCTTCAGAAGAGTGCTAATTTTGAACCCCTCTGCGTTGCCTGTGTGACTTCCCTACCAAGATAAAAGAGAAATAATTGATTATAGTGGTTATCAGTACAGATCCCATTGCTATATTCAGCAACTTCACAACACTGCTGAAGAATAATTCAAATAAAGCATTTTTCAGCACTGGGGAAAATCACCCTAGATTGCATCCGCCACCAATATGGTTATCCTGGGCTTTTTTCTAAACACGCGTGGTTGATGCAATTAATGTAAAATGCATCTGTGGCTTACAATGTTGAGTTTGATCGGATCGCTCCTGTTCTTGCAAGCAGGTTCCTTTTTTGATGAAACGCAAGAAGTTCTTCGGTCATAATTTCAAAAAATACAAACAATGCCTTTGAACAATCCTGCAAACACATCTTGTAAATATCTGGATAAGATAGATGGCTGGGGTGGGGATTAGACGACAGAACTTACAACTTTTTAAATGTAATACTTACATAATTTAAGAAGTTTCCAACTTTTAGAAGTAATTTACAGAAGCTTGGTAATCTAGTGCTGGCCAACAAACCTGCCGATTACAAAAGAAAAACAAGTTCACATCACAATACCAAGGTTTGTCACAATTGGATTAACGGTTGTCTATATCCTTACCTCCAGGGTTTTACACCCAGAGGTGTAAAATGGGTATGAGAGAGGTCACCTATTTCCCAGAGTTGCAGCAATACTTACTGTCACATGCTGCGTCGATCAAGTCCACTTTTGGCCGCAGCATCTCCATCACAGAGGCAGTGTCCTCACACAACTGCATACACTCAATCCGTAACTGGTAGCTGAGAGACAGAGAGAGCGCAATTTCCAACTGCGTGTATAACATCCAGTGTTGGATAGTTACTGTTAAATAGTAATCCGTTAGTTACCTGTACAAAATAGTAACTAGTTACAATAACTTCTTAGTTTGAAAACACTAGAATTAGTTACAAGGGGGTGTGTGGTCCAGTGGTTTAAGAAAAGGGCTTGTAACCAGGAGGTCCCTGGTTCAAATCCCAGCTCACTCATTGCGTGATCCTGAGCAAGTCATTTAACCTCCTTGTTCTCCGTCTACAGATTGATACTTCCTTAGCGTTAAGGGGAAAATGTGCTTTCAGAAAACATATCTGTGTTGATATTCCATCAAAAACAGCAACATTGTAAATCAACTTTTAACATCTTACCAAAACAAATACCACTTCACAGTATCTGAAAAATAAAATCACTCCGCCTTGATCTTTATAATGCACCGAAGAGCCAGCATTGATACATAGCAAAACTTACAAGTCACTCACTGTGGCCGTGGAGATGCAGCACGCACTTTCAAATAGCTGATCACTTACCATGGCACGCCAAGGAGGAGGAAGTAGAATTCATCTGGTTTAGCCAGTTTTTCCTTCTCGCCTTGAAATGATTTTAGATTTGCTATCTGTGGAAAGAGACAGTAATGTTAGCTACAGGCAGGAATGAAAAACATATATGTCACAATGAAAATCTTTAACAAAGCAAGTGCAACAGTGCAAGACTAGACCGGACCAACTTGTAGCTTCATCCATACAAAATAAGCACGGAAACATGTCACTAACACACACCCCAACCACAGCTGCAAATACAAAATTAGAGCCATCAGCATGATGACAAAGAGGATGGCCAGGACAGAACAGTAAATACAGAACAGTATATAAAAACAACTAAAGAAATTATTAATCACAATAAGCAATTCTCCATATATATTAAATGTAAAATGTGACTTACAGATGGACAGACACCTCCATATCTCCCCAGAATCTGATACTCTCATTAACTTATGTTAATGAATGTCAACACAAAGTTTCATGACAACTGGATAAGCAGTCCTCCAGATGCATGCGATGCTAAAGTGTGGCATTACTGGAGACAATATTGGACTAAAGTTAACACCAAGTCAAGTTACAGGGGGGTGCTTCTTTGCTTACTTCATGCTTCTCAGGCAGCAGCTTCAAAAGTTGTTTCAAAACTTCCACATCAAACTTGGATCGATCTCCAGTCTTGATCATGTGAACGACCTCCTCGTTGGAACTAGTGGAATGAAAAAAGCATGGTCAGGTACAGGTCAAGGATAAATTGGACAGGAGGTGTGCTGGGCTGAAGATAGAGGAAATCATATTGGGTAAAGTTATTTTAGCAATTTAGAATTTAGCTGGTTCAACCATCTTAGTGTTACAGGACACCCTGCAATCTTTAACAGAAACGCATTAAGTTGGCTGTGTCCTGTGTTGTCCGTATCACAGCGTTAGCATTTTTAAACATATTGCCATATCTGTATAAATGTTTATTTACACAGCACGGTTCATATCTCAGCTGGAGAATACATGTTTTATCATTTACTTGGGAGTGTTCACCAGGCAAAAACAAAAGGTTCGCAGTGCATCCAGATCACACTCTCTGTGCTGGTTTCCTTTTCCCACAATTCTCCACTCAGAATAGCAGCAATGTTGCAGGAGGCAAGGAGTTTTTGTAATCCATTACAAATGTAATGGATTAGAAAAAACAATCTTTCTTCTGATTAATGTTCTTGAGTAACAATTACCCAAGATGTGTGCATAAAAAATAATAAAACTATCAGGAATAAGTGAGAGTGGGGGGGATAAACAAATCAGCAACAATTTTTTTTTTTTTTTTTTAAATCTGCACATATTCTACAAGGCCTGAACATTTCAAGCAAGTTAGAGTCCCCAAGTGCCATTTGACACATTAAGAATACATCTTTTTAGATTATATAAAAAAAAAAGTTACTCACCACTTAAATTGCTTCAAAAATATGTTCAAATTAAGATTCTTCTTAGGTTCAAGAAAAGTAATCTGTTAATAAAATGACATTGTCGGTTATTAAAAAGAACACTGTATACAGCCAAAACCAAACGTTTGCACAGGTCAAAGCTGTGATTTCCTATGACAACACAAAATAAGCACAATATAGGAGGTTAATAAAACACAATGTTAGGATATCCAAACAGAAAATGGTCAGAATCAGTTTAAAGAGGTGTTAGGATCTTCATTAGTCTTGCATTTTATTTTGTAAAAGAAATTACAATGCAATGGATTAGTCAGATATTCTCAATAACTAGTGAACACCAAGCCAAAATCATCCAGTGATAAATACAGCTTACACAGTAAAATCCCTTTCATGAGCATATGAAAACTCACCTCTTTGGGAGGCTTCTTGACAGGAGCAGCAGCCTCCTTCTCTTTGGACTGAGCTACAGGCAGACAGAAGAGCTGCTCAATGCTGGAGTAATTTGGCTCTAGAGAGCTGTCCACACTCTGCACAGAGGTCCACATGGAGTTACTGTCTGGGGAGCGAGGGCACTTAATGATTAAATGTGTTGCATTGGCAAGTATTAAGCATTTAAAGATATTAGGTTTTTGCTGTATGAATTGGATTGTTGCATATCAGACAGTCACCTGGTGGCCAGATGTTGAATTACTGTTATTTGTTTTGAACAGAACAGTGTTAAAATGATGTTCTCCCTTCAGTGAAAATTTTACATTGAGTGCAGTGTCACCCAGGCAGATGTACTACAAATACTGCCAAACCTTGTATTCAATGCCTTTGTAAAAAAAGTGTACATCAGAGGGAGGATAGAGTGTATTCAGGAGTTTACCGACTGCAATTACATCTTCTATTTTTTTAGAAGATTAAAATAATCCACAACTACAATAAAATAGAATTGTAGAGAAAGTAAAATGATAAATGTGTTCTTTGATATTGTTTGGGACAGTACATGAGCTCACACACCTGACACCGCATTAGAAGGCAGCTTCTGCCAGTTTAGCTTCTTCATCTGGAGCGTTGGGTAGCGGACTGGTTTGTGAAAGTCAGTCTGAGCGCATCCCAAGGAGTAGCTGGTCTGTGCCACTAGCATGTCTCCTGTACCCGGGCAGGGTGGTGGGGGCGGAGGGGGAGACAAGCTGCCCATGCCAGGTAAAGGAGGTGGCGGTGGGGCCATGCCTGGCAGAGGTGGTGGAGGAGGAGGGGTAGACATGCTGCCCATGCCAGGCAAAGGAGGTGGCGGTGGGGCCATGCCTGGCAGAGGTGGTGGAGGAGGAGGGGTAAGGGGGGTATGGACCGTACCTCCACCCTCCCCCTCCTGACGGTGGGGAGGACTGCCACACATACCAGGAAGGGGTGGGGGGGGAGGGGGGGTGGGCTGCCCATGCCAGGGAGGGGTGGTGGGGGAGGTGTCCCCCCTGTTGCTTTCAGAGGTGGAGGTAGAGGAGGTGGGGGCAGTGGGGACGATTGGTCTGGAGCTGGCTTGAACGCTGCACAAAGAATTTCTGATCCATTCTCTGCCAGGTCAGTCTGTGCACCCACATCAACTTTCTTGGCAGGTCTCCCCCCAGCTGTCTGCTGCTCACTTGACTTTCTCTTCCAAACTAAAAGCCTCTCCATTATAGTGTCAATGGAATCTTCTTCCACTGCAAGGCAAAAAGATTCCAAGTCAAATATATACACACGCATTATATATATATATTTGGAACAGGATGTTGGATCACCCGTTTGACATGAAGTCTGCAGGGTGTTTGTTTAGCAGAGAGTCGTGACTCTTCCTAAATTACCACCACCTCTAACTTAGGGAGGCTGGGTGTGGAAGTCTGTCTATAGAATGCCCCATTAAGTCGTCACTTTTGAGACTGTGGTAATCCACCTCGTTTACAGGTGTATCCGAGGGACAGCAGCGCCACACTAGCTGCCAAAGGTGACAGCGTCGGGTTAGAAACTTACACTAAACCTGGATTTCAGAACAAACCTCAAGTAAGTATGTATGGTGTTTGAGCAATCAGGCTCCTGTTAAACCACATGAACCTAGAGGTGGGGTTTATTCATACTTTGACAAGTACAGTTCAGAGCAGGATTTTCAGGGGCCTGATTGCTCAAATTCATGGCTCCTATTAAATTCCAGTAATGTTATAAACAAGTTCTGAAAACCAGGACGGTGCAAGTATAGTGCAAATTTCTAACCCTGCTAGCATTGTTTTCTGTAGGCAAGTAGAAACTTGCAGAAGAGATGGGCTACATTAAACATTTCTAGGACATAAACTACTGACTAACAGTTAGAAGCTATTTTACCCTTTAATAGTTTCTTACACAGCTGCTTTCACTTTTTCAATGTGCTGATGAGGAGAATATAAACATGGATTACCGTCATCAGCCAGGAATATGGCTCTGTTTACCAAGGCTTCCAAAGCCAGCCAGGCGTTGCAGTTTGCAGGTCCCAACTGCAGAAGACCCTGAAGAATCGACAGGAGCTGGAGGGAGGCTGGGGAGCTGCTCACCTGAAACAGGCAAGAGGCAACAGGCTCAGTCATTACAGAGCAGCGTTAATCCAGCCCACTGGGAAATAAACCTCAAACAACCACAACTGCTCCCCAGTTCTGTGCAGGGCTCCAGGTCTTTGCCCACATATCTGGTTACTTGGAGAGAATAATGGAGTTTCTGTGTGTTGCAGGCAGTCGCATGAGGCACAAATACTCCTCTAGAGCCTAGAACAGGGCTTCCAAACCCTGGTCCTGGGAACCCCATGTGTTGTCTGGTTTACATTCCAACTAAACTCTCAAATACTTAACTAAACCCTTAATTGAGATAATAATTTGCTTAGACCTTTTTAATTGTTCTCAGCTCCTAAAAAGTGAAAAGGTCTAATTAAGCAAAATATTAGTTCAATCAAGGGTTTAGTTATGTAATTGGAATGAAACCCAGCAGACACCGGGGGTTGGGAAGGCCCTGGCCTAGCCTGTTGCCAACCTCCTATCTCCCCAGCATCTTCAAATCAACTAGATTTTTTTGTTTTGTTTTTGTTCAGCACAACAAAGTGGCTGATGTCTTTATAACCTCATCAGTTTGCTGTAATTTTGAATTACTGGGCGGCTTAATAACTTAGTTTGAAGAATTTCGATTGGCTCACTTTGTTAAAGAGCGTTGTAAATACTTCCTGATGGCTGCTCATATCAATACCACCATATATTCTCATTAACTCCTCCTCATCCTCAGACATGGTTTCCTCAAAAGTTTCACATTGGATCTGGAGGTCATCATCTTCTTTCTCCCTGTGAGGAACATACAATTGATCTGCATGTTTTTTTTTTTTTTTTTTGTATAACTTGAGTAAGTCACCATATAACCCATAAAACTGGATTGGTTGACATTTTGTTGATGCAAATCCATTTTCACACCTAGCTTTCAAGGATACCCCAAGAGCAGCAGGCAATACTGCATTCTTAAAACAACCACAAAACATTTCTTTGCAGTTAAGGTCATACATAAGCCACTGCAGGAACATTGCAATGATATTTTTGACTGGTGTCCACTAAACTTGGGAATGGTTAATAATAAATAAATAGATAAAAAAATAGTCTTAAATTGGTGTGCATTGCTGTACATCTGCACAAATGGGATTTCCATGTCATTTTTGTTGTTTAGAAACTGCATTTTAGGATTTAGAGGAGATCCTTCATAAGTCTGAAACATTTGATTAAACAGAATCCAATCTTGTTTCTGACAGTAGTTTCCAGACAGTCGTGAAGTAGTGGCGACCGCAGTGCGTAAGTTTACATAAAATCGGTCACAACATTGTAATTCTTACCTTAAATTTGGTAGCAAGTCCAGTAACCGTAATCCTGAAAATTACATCGATAGAAAACAGTTAATTTATTTTATTTAAAATGACGATTTCATTCCAAAAAATGTTGCTAGCAACTTCATTATTAACATTATGATCTTCTCAACATAGACCCCTCCCTGCGAGAGCCGCAAATCTACATTTTAAAACCCCCAGCCAAACCTAGCAAATCCAATGGGTACTAATAACACACACGTGTGTAACAATACGGTGACATTGGAATTGTTAATTAGCCAAACGTCCGGCAGTCTGCTAAGGTTGATTAATATACATTCAGCAATAACACAATTAAAACACACACACACACACACATATATATATATATATATATATATATATATATATATATATATATATATATATATATATATATATATATATATATATATTCTCGAAGTTTATTATTTTGTTTATCTTCAATTGTTAAATATAATACGCGCATTATAGGTGACTGACCATTAGCAGTCGTGTTTTATAATTGAATTCAAATACTGTTTCAAGTCCAGAACGATAATTTTGATCTTAAACATGTTGAAAAAAAAATATAATGAAATGATGTGTACAGTTTAGGCTACTGAACAGTCTGGGTTATGATTTTTGTTCTACCGACTGGTTTTGTCTTACCTGTTCCGTATACATTGCTTTTGAGCAGGCGAATTACCTCATTTTTTAATATTTCGTAAAATCCCCCCCACCTCCTTTGAACAGTGCGGAGGTGGGGGCTGTGTAGTGCAGCGGGTCAATTTTCTTGTTAGTCCACTATCACACATTTTTCGAGTGAGGTACTCCCCCTTATCTCCTTTTACCTAAAATTAGTCCTGGCTGTCTCGATTTCATACGGTAATTAACCTACAGGTGTTTGTGTTTCAGGCGCAACATCTAGTTGTACGTACGAGTCGTTTTTAAAATATCCAAGAAATTATAACAATAGACCAAGTTATTCAAATCATTAAAAAAAAAAAATACACACAAAAAATGTGCAATGTGTGTGGTTACCCATACAAAAAAATAATTTCAGTACCTTGCAATATATTGTACCCATAACCTTTGTCAATATAGTAGCGCAGCATACAATAGGTTTTATTGCATACATATTTTGCAGTTCTACACATGTACACGTGTGTGGTGCACTTACAGAGAATGAGACTGACACCATGCTAGGTTGAATTGTATACAACTTTACTGGCTGTAACTGACTGTCCCGTGTTCTATAAGAAAGTGTCCAGTCACATTTTTGGTATACAGTTCATTTAGCTATCTGGCTGTAAAACAAGATTTTGAATTGCGACTATTTCAATAAGAAAATGACAACCACTCTTCATTGTGAAAATCCTATGAATTTCTGAAATAAGGATTTGATTTTAACAGGCTATAAGGGATGGGTCTGCTCTGCTTATTTTTTATATTTATATTTTATATTTACTTCCAAAACATGGGATAAACTGGGCTCAATGTACTGAAAAGAAAGCTCATATTTCATATTAAATGAATACATCCTTCAGAACAGATTTCATTTGTTTGTAAATAACTTGTGAGTTTTGTTAATAGGGCTCATAATCCCGTAGGTTTAAAAACACAGCTTTTTATTGCCGAAAGACACATGTGCAAACATTTGCTTTTATACTGTAAAGTAAACATTGTTTAGGGTGTTGTACTGAACTAATGTTAAAGTCTTTGGGGCAATACTGGAGCTTGCAGTGGTTAATTGATGGCAACTGAACACTGGAGTGTCTCTTACTGTACATGAAAAGACTTAAAGTAGTTCAGTGCATATGGAGTTGAGAGTGAGGCAGGTGGCAAAGCGTGGAAGACCTTCACCCCTGGAGTCAGGAAGCCAGGACCAGAGATCATCAGACTAGTCACTGCTCACACTAATTATAACCTGTGGCACCTGGATTAACCTGGTAGTCCAAAATGAATGCCAAATCTTTCAACTTTGGGGAAGATAACTCGAGAATGCAAGTAAACTGGTCTTGTGTATGTGTTTACACTGCTCGTACATGTGTATGGCTATTTATGTTTATTTTCCAGTATTAGACACTTGTGTATATGTTTACACTGGAACTATTCCATGAGTTATTTAATTGCATTGCAGAGAGATTCCACTTGTTATATAATTTAGAATAGCATAGCGATGTGCATCATGAGTCTTGTGTTACCATATTGTCTTCATTTTCACTAAACATTAAGAATAACATCCACCGGGATATTGTCTTTATTTATAAATTCAGTATTGTAAAACTGAATTTTCTGACAATTGCATTTATGTTTGACAGTTAAAGGGTTAAGTTCTGAAGCTAGTCGACGGGGGTAGGGGGTCTGGATGAAACTAGATAGTGAAAAACCCCTCCCTACCATAATATCGAACACTTCACTTGCAAGATAGATCAATGTATAGTATAGAAACAACAGCTAATACAGTTCTAAAAAAAACTCTCTTATTTGCATAATTATAAATGAGTACATTATTTCTTTAGGTAAAGCGTTATTTTTTTACAGTATAATGTACATAGAAAAATACAATACTGAAACACAGGCCCATGCAGACTTACCCCATCCTCCTCAGGTTTCTGGTGGCCCTGTTTGTAAAGCTGCAGTTATGTGTCACTGCTGTGAGTCCCTCACCTACTTTTTCTCAGTAAATGCGCTGCACCAGTGGGAAAGGGCTTTTTTTGTAGACTTTTGCAAGGAAAGAAATGTGTTCAGGATTGTCTTTTTTTTTTCTTTCTTAGTTGTTGTACTCGTGAAAAGTGGATTGGTCTACAGAGCCAGAATTGTACAATCACTGACAAGGGGTCTACTGGACCACTGTTCACTGCTCATCAAACTCCAAGGTCATTGCCTGGTGCATTAGTTCACTGCCCAACCAGGCCCCCCACTTTCTTCAGTTCTTTTTGTGCACAATTAGTTTACCCCAGTTTTTCTCCTCAGTTTAGAATTTCCTCAAAACTCAGCAATTTGAGAACTGTAGCTAAATGGCCATCCTCCAATGCCATGACCAAACAAGTACTAATTAGGAGGCTGTGTGGTCCAATGGTTAAAGAAATGGTTTGTAACCAGGAGGTCCCGGGTTCAAATCTCAGCTCAGCCATTGACTCATTGTGTGACCCTGAGCAAGTTGCTTAAACTCCTTGTGCTCTGTTTTTCAGGTGAGATGTTGTTGTAAGTGACTCTGCAACTGATGCATAGTTCACACACCCTAGCCTTGTATCTTGTAAAGTGCTTTGTGATGGTGGTCCACTATGAAAGGTGCAATATAAAGATTATTAATATTTGTACCAGTACTAATGAAAGTGTAACAGTGCTTCTTCTAGGGCTCAGATAACTAATCCACTCCAGTACCTGTCCACTGCTTATGTTCTCAATAGAATTCAAGCACATTACCTATGAATTCATTTCTCAGCTTATCCCGGAACCGCAGGTCTTCTGCTCCCAGGATGAGTGCATTGATGAAGCTCAGCAGAGTCACCATGTACGGCACATTGTCAGTGGACTGGAGTTCATTCATGATCATGCTGAAGCGATACAGCTGGCTTTTTACAATCTGTCAGGATGAACAACCCACAGAGTATCAGACATCTTGATTTTACGATTCACAAATATAACAACCAAAATATTAAATCATATTTTAGATTTTGTCTTTCAGCCCATTACCTTATATATATAGGGACAGTTTTAAAGATCACAGTTTGTTGATTCTAGTACTAATACATGGGTATGGCAGGAGAGACAAGCTTTAATTTGGATTACATGTTGGAATGAAGTTTGAAAATTACAATAACAACTGCAAAAGAGAGAACTGATATCAACTGGAAAACAAAAAAGAATGAGTTGATGCTAAATCTTCTATTACAGTCAGTGCATCAATCACATACTTTACTGTGCAATGCTGGACACTAGGGGGCACCCTGAATTAAGTTAACACTGTATTAGAAACTTGCTCCTGTTACAAATTATTTCTTAGAAAGTACTGCAAAATATACATTTCTCTAAAGATCTTATTGGGATCTTTTAAATCAAAGCAATTAGCCATTTAATATGATTTTAAGTATCACTGCTTGTCAGGTATGCCATGGCTGCAATAGCAAACATATAGGATAATGATCTGCTTGATAAATTTCATATTTTGAAATAAATTCTTTCATTATGCATACTGTAATTCTTTTGTTTGCAGCAGTGCCAGTAATTAAAAATACTGCTACACCACAAAAAAGAGCAGTTTTAATGTATTGATTTATCTCCCTAGCCACCAGCATTCAATGCTCATTAGGTTACAGCAGTTCATAGCACTTTTCACAACTCCTGTCTGCCCATTGTGTTCTGCCCAGTGCTGCCCCACGCAGGCCTACGCAGGTCTGTGGTGGTCTTGTGAGGCAGGTGTCATTGGGTTAGCAGTTCATTGCATGAGGCAATTTTTATTACAGTATAATGATTCATTAGAACTATCTACGCCCATTCCTCTTTCCAAACTGCTCCCATGAGAACAGTCATCCCTTAATCAGCATTTTTCTAGAGCTACCAGACTCTATTTTAGTTTTGACTCAGATAAACTCAGATAAACTCACAGTACATGAATAGTTCATATTGAAAACTATGTGGGGCCCCGGATGTAACACTGGAAGGGAATGGAGAGAAGAAGAAACAAATAAAAACTACTATAGAAAAACAAAAGGATTGTCAGCAATACAGTGAACAGACTATTTTCTCACTTCTAACAGGTTATTATTCCTTTAAATGTACACTTGGGGAATGGTAAATGGTTACACTCTGGTGTAGCAGATGCACCTGGCGGTTGGACATGATTCCACGGACCTACTTAAAAGAGACACCAGGATGTGATGATCTAAACAAGAAAAATAATACAATAGTTTAGATAACCCTGATAGTTCTCTGCCATACCAAGTTAAGATAATTCTCCTTTGCTTCTAATAGGATTTTAATTGGACTTTTTCAGTGAATGTCTAGAATGTCTTCAGCCTACACACACATACCGCTCACCTTGTAATGTTCTAAAGCATCCAAGGACAGGCTGTATCCTTCCGTGGAATACATGCAGAGGGCAGCCAGCAACTCAAACACCTGCTTCTTCACCATCAGGTTCGATGTATCCAAAGCTGCAAGCAACACAACATACAAACTCATCATGTTAGGGGTCATCGAGTATACTATATTCATCTTCTCATACCTATGGTGATTTTAGTGCCACTGCTCTCCATTATATTGGTCGAGCATGTTGATGGTAAAAACAAAACCTCAGAGTACATCCTGTACATCCTCAGAGAAGACTGGCAACTTTGCACTGCCAGGACACAAACCTACGCTCCCCTGACTGTATGACTCACCCTGCACACCACACAGCCATGTTTTTTACCAGGTGAGCTACTTGGAGACCCCTGAATTGATTCTAAATACTACACAGTGTTTGGTAGTGCTTAAAATGGTTTCTCTGAATCGGAGTTGAACACCCCTGACTTTCTACAAAAAGGATTGTGAAGTCTCATGTAGTTTTCATTGCCCATTCTAACTGTGCACTTTGTTCTGTTTTGGTACACCCTTTGCGTTTCAATTTGAGTAAACATGTGACCCCAAATTCAAGACAGGGATTTTAAACTCCCATAGGGATATATCAGCCCATTAAAAAGCACTGGATCCCCACACGGTCATTTGAAAAATCAAATTCATGAGAAGGGAACTTCAGTGAAACTAGTTGGCTTGTTCACAGTTCAAGTGTCCACACAGGTTTTGAAAGAATAATAGTTCCATTAACTTTTCAGCAACCTTCTGGGTTTCTACTGCACTGCAATGGCATTTTGTATACAGCATGAGAACTCAATGGCACAATATGCTGGGTACCAGCAACACAGCCGTCAGAACGTGCAGATAGATAGGGGTAAAGGCAAGCACACATTTGAGATATTTTATTTGAAATTGCCCTTCAACCGTCTATCATGCTAACAGTTAAATCGGAAAACCACATGACAAGTGTCCTGAGCATGAAATGTGTGAGCAGGCCTTTTACAGCGCCAAACGCTCATGTCCTAGAGGGTTGAGAGATAAGAACCCCTTTTATTAGGATGTTTACATCCTGCGATTCACACAAAAGACTCTCTGTTCTCAAAATCCATTTTGTTCTCTGATTGCTGCTGATTTGTATTTATCTATTCAAGGCTATAAGAACCATTGTGAGGGGAAACACAATAGGCTGTATTTATACAAGTTTACATTGTTCTAAATTGCTCTACTAAGAGAGAATAGTTGGTATTTTTATGTTTTAAACGCATGGGTTATTTCTAGGACACAACTTAATTCATAGTTCTGACTGTTTTTAAGGTGTTACTACCATGCACTATGTGCAGTTTGTCAATAACATACATATCTCTTATCTCATCTGTAAAGGCAGAATGAAATCGCTTGGTATCATGAAAATGTGGGAGTGACTAAGGTACATACAGATGCACAGCAGAAATAAATCAACAAATTTTGATACTCTCAATAATGTTCCCAGAACACCAGCGTTTTATCCATCAGCGTTATCTTCAACGTCAGCCCTTTGACTTGCATAGTACTCCAGTTTCGTACAGTTTATAAACTACCAGAATACTGCATTCTTCTCACAATGGGTCACCACAGTGCTCACCTTTCGACAGTTTGCGGACATAGCCCTCATTCTCCACGATGAACTCGATGCCGCAAGAGGAGTTCATGACGGCTCGCACGCAGTTGATGCAGGTGAGCTGGAGCAGAGCGTCAGAGATCCGCGAGCACCCCCTTCCAGAGAGCCGGTCCAGGGCTTCCAGCAACAAGTCCAGGCCGCTCAGCTCCAGGAACTGGACCATCCAGGAGTGGTCACTGCCCTCTAACCTCTTCTTCAGCCCAGAGTAGTTGACCACGCTGGGCACCTGCAGCAGGCGGATACAGAGCTCGGGGTCGGAGTTCTCCAAGTTGGCTTCGGCCTGGTCCTCCAAATCCGGTCTGCTAAGCTTTTTCTTCAGGGATGCCCATTTCTTCTGGGCGGTGCCCTTCTTCACAGACATGGTGCTCCTAGGGCTGTTGTCCTTCACCTGGGGAATACAAAAAGGACCAGCTTCATCAATGCATTTGAAAGCAATATTCTGGGACATTGGTGTAGAAAGAAGTCACCAGTGCATGTTAGTTCCTGTCCGGTGACATCTTACAGGGTTGTCATTGCTTGTCATGGTGACTCATCAATAATAAGGACACATGAACACATTTGGAAGGGGGCAGTTTCTACTGTAGGTTGCTGTTAAGAAGGAGAAATCCATATGAATGATCCCTTACAACAAATACCACAGGTGTGTGAAGGCAATAAATGCATCTTAGACGATGTCACACTCACATCACACCCAACAAGTTTGATACAATAGTGTACTAATCTGCCCTAGCCTACATTCCTATTACCATTAGCTGCGGTGCCTTTCATGCTATTTTTTTTTTTTAATTTTTATAAATTTAGTAGTGGCCAATTGATTTTACCCCGTTTTTCTCCCAATTTGAAATATCAAATTGTATTGTTTTAGGCTCAGCTCAAACTGGTTAAACAAAGTGATGTACAGTACCTGACTATATTGAAAATCATCATCTGAGAGCTGAAACTGTCATTTTCAATTCTACTTAAATTGCAAATGTGCACTCAGGCAGCTATGCAATTAAGTCTTAGCTGAATTAAACACTTCAGAAAAATATAAATTCATGGAACGTACAAAGCAAATGTAGAATGATTTTAATTTGATGAACACATTATCAATTATGAATACAAATAAATAGACATATCAGGCTGTATGTGTAGAGATGGTTCGTATCATAGGGTTTGGGGTGGAAATCGCAACGCTGTGATTTCGTTTTGAACTTTCCTGTGCTGTATAAACCTAAAGTCTTGTTTCAGTAGTGGCCAACTTACGAAGTTGTGAAGGAATAGAAAACATTATTATTATTATTATTATTATTATTATTATTATTATTATTATTATTATTATTATTTATTAATTAATTAATTAATTAATTAATTAATTTTACCAGCTTCCTTTATGTGAGGTCAAATTGAGGAAGATGATTGACATGTGGCCATTTTCATATTCAAGTACAATTTAGCTTCCAAGTTTGTATTTTAATGCTGTGAGTTTTCAAAAGCCTTGGCATAAGTTTTTCTGGTGCTGGGACTTTGAATACATTTAAGTGGGATCATCACATATTCTAGTTTCCAGCCTCAAAAACCCTAGCATAAAGGAAAATCCCAATGTCTATTTAACATTGACGCAGGGACTGAGAAAGTTATCATAATAAGTGGTGATATAAAAATAATAAAGTCAAATGGCCATGTGTACGGTTACCTATTTTGATATGTATGTTGGGGGTTGAGTTATAGGGTATTGTTTTAAAATTAAGGGCCACACAGTTAAAAGTAATAAACCAGGAAACGTTCCTGGAGTTACACTACCGTGGTGAAAGCGAAATTAATCTGCATACGATCTGAGGGATTTGAACCCACAGTCTAAAGAATGTTTTTGATTGAACAAATAGTTAAACCTTTTCCTTGTTTCGTGTTTCCTCTGTTCAGCTTACTGTGATACCATTGTTAGGTACCAGGTGTGGACAGAAGCTTTGTTGATTTTTAAAAGATAGCACAAGAATGGATTCAAACTGTCCAGTGGTCTAAACAGATCAAACCTGCGCACCTGTGAGTGCAAACACAAAGCGTTCATCCTTCTCACACAAATCAATAGGGATCAAATGTGTATGGAAGTTTCCATAGAGGGGTTTGTCTGCCTTGTTTACCCTTTACTGCATTTCTGAAGTAAGTCAAACACGTGATTGTTTGAAACTTCTGTACAGTGTTGTGTTATCATAAAGGAATCATCGATGCATCCCTTATTCCTCAGGCCGAGAAAGTTGTAAGACAACTAAGATGAGATGTCACCTTGGATATAAAGTTAAACAGCTACAAAAACTAACATTGATCAGCAACACTTTAGTCAGTCACTAGGCAATAGCTCAATAGTTTTTTTTTTTATTATTATTAAAATGACATTGGATACAAAAGTATTCTAGATTTTGGACATGTGAGAAACATATTTTGTCATAATAATAATAATAATAATAATAATAATAATAATAATAATAATAATAAATAATAATAATAATAATATAAGGAATAATGTACATTCAACTGTGCATAATAAGGTTGCAAATCCATCAGGGGTTTCTGGTGATGTAAATCATGAGAGCGCTAGTGTCACCAGAAACCTGAGCTAGAATTACAGCCTTATATGTACAGTATAGTACTTATTATAGTACATGGTGACATAACAGACACCATGTACTATAATTGAAGAAGTTTATTTGTTTAACAGTTTAATTGTTTAACCATTCATTTTAAACTTCAGTATTTTTTATGTTATTAACTTTTTGGGAGTGGGGAAAGTGTGGGATAAATACATGCGCAAGTGGAGTCTCCAATAGAAATGTAGGAATGTGCTGTCACACAGTAGCTGGGGCGGGTTTAAAGTATTCAGAATGAATCAATGATAGATGCAAGTCAGGAGTAGGTTTTATTTTTTAATGGGAAAAGGGTAAAGTCAGCGTGAATTGATTCACCATTTCCACAGTTTTTCCAGTGTTTTCTGGTGTTTATTGGCTATCCGCCGATTTCATTTCTTTTGTATTGGGGGTGATTTATCAGGTTTTATCGGTTAAAACTGAAAATCAGAAGGCCTAGTTATGATACACATGTAAGCTGCACTCAGTTGTAGCGCTCCCCTAGCATATAACGTGCATCCTGTGTATAGTGTGCTACAATGCTTCTGTAAAGGTGCACATTATAGTCTGTAAATTACTGTAGGTCCCTTCCTCAGTTGATAGTTGGTTAGAGAAGAAACTGTGTAGATCCTTTTTAAGGTAGTGATAAAAACACAGCTCACTATTATCATTGAGGGTCACCAAAAGGTGGCAAACATTTCATGAACAAGGTTCTGTGCAATTAAAGAAATGTGGCAGATCAGTGTCCTAGTAGGCTTGTTTAAACACGTCTCTCTAAGAACAGACTCCTTTGCTTAAACTCATTACTGAGAAACGGAAAAAACATTTAAATTATATTGGAATGTGTCAGTGGCACACCCAAATGTATAGTTTGGCTGCTGCTGGTTCTCAACTTAGAGCCAGTTTTAGCTGGGTGGTGTTGGCCAGCAAAGGCCTGGGCGATTCCTTGGAAAATGAATTCCTGTCCGGAGAGAAGCTAAATCTGTTTTATTTATTTATTTTTAGTTTGCGGGGACAACAGTCAGGCACAGTGCTTATAGCTCAGACTGCCCTGAACACATCCTCTCTCAAGTCAGACAGTCTGTAGTGGTTAATTGTGTTACCTAGACCACAGAATTCATTTCACCTGCTTTGAATCCAGGCCACCAAAAGAAGACATAAGGCTCTGGATTACCCAACTGCACCATCTATAGCAGGGGTGTCCCAGAGGGCTATTCCACTCCTGGTTTAACAGGTACAATTTGATGATGAACTTTTTCAGGGTCTGGCTGGAGGTTTAACTGGATTCAATAAAACAATTTATAACAGGGTTGGAACAAAGACCAGGACTGGAAGAGACAACTTTGGCCACCCCTGACCTATATGGCGTTTATTTTTGAGGTACAGTAAGTTTTAGTCAGCACTGTCCCCCGAAACTTCAATACATTCCACCTTGACAAGATGGATACACATTCCAGTCATGTGTTGATGGACTTCTTTAAAGAATTAAACAGAACAGTCCAGTTTCTGTAAGCTAAGCTAAGCTCTACATTGCCATATACAATTAGTGTAAGCAGCATCTGCAGCAACTGAGAAATACAGGCATATGAGTAGATTAAATATATTAAATATATTCACATCGATGCTATTACTCATTATAAATTAATTTGCCCATGTGTGTATATATATATATATATATATATATATATATATATATATATATATATATATATATATATATATATATATATATATATATATATAATGTGGCTCTGACTGCTGTGATTTTATTTTTACTTTTTGGCTCTGGTGTTTACTAATACAGTGTAAGACACTGGCTGATCTAGCCTACATTGTCTGTGTCAGGCAACTACTGTAGTTCCTGAACTCCTAATCAAAGCATCTTAACACAGACGTAAAAAACACAAAATCTGAGTGATCGTAATATGAGCCACTCCCAATTATAACGAACAAGCCAGCAGCTTTACATCTTTGTTTTACTGTCAAAAGAACACTACACAATAAGAAAATATCATTCAAAACTATTGGTATACTTTATACCATAAGACTAATACTAATATTTATTTCTTACCACTTTAATATAGGATATTAAAAATATAACAAGTATCCAGGTGGTATACAGTGCCTCTGTAAGTTGCACAGCAATGAACTACTATATATAGTATATATATTATTGCCATTAAAGACATACTGTACCTGTGTATTGATTTCATTGCTATTCTTCCTAACAAATGTTCCTGTTACAAGTCAACCATGAAGGGAATGATCAAAATCTCATCTGTCATCTCAGCACTAGCTGTACAAAAACTCACTCTTAACCACTTCCATTTAGGGATGGGAAACAAAGCCAGCCATTGGGAGATGGAATTAAATAACACACTATTCTCCACATCGATTCTAGAGAGCGACAGAACTTTAAAAAGGCATACAGTTTTAGATTGCATACTCGTGTTGCTATTGGAATTGTTTTGGTTACATGATAAATTAAGGGCCAGTGGTTCAAATAGAACATATTACCTATTGAATTAATTTGAGCATTCACTTAGGATATATTCCATACTTGCTCATATTGGTGGTATTTTAAAATGTGTGTGTATTTATGATGGTGTAAGGGTTAGTATGAAATATTGTTTACTTCATTTGAATTTAACAATAAATGATACACTTTTTCACATGTACTGTATTTACATTTGAATTACAGACACTTTTATAAAGTGTTACTGTTGTTTTAAATAACAGGCAAACTTTTCATTTATAATAATAATAATAATAATAATAATAATAATAATAATAATAATAATAATAATAATAATACACTCTCTGCTGTGGTATGGAGCTATTTGTGTTCTGTCTTACCCAGAGAATGCCAATGCTATTGAAATGCAGTGGTTTAATACCATAGAACCAGTAATAAAGCAGCCTGGTCATGGTTCCCATTTACCCAGTGCCATTCCACTAGCAGTTTCATTCTTGTTAAAAGGCAGAATACACTCATAACATGTATATATAACATTATGGGGCAAATAGCCATGACCAGACCACCTTGCACGTTCCACTGTACAGAGGGTTGAGGGAGTCGTGTATTAATGATGACACAATACCCTATTTGGAAATGTGAAGTTTTTAAACCTGTTTGTTGCATTTGTATGAATTAAAAAAAGAGCCACCTAAAACTCCAGAGCGCTGTTTTTGATAAAGTTAAAGCTCAGTTAAAGCTTTGTGGATGGGTCCTATGTTCTTATTATGAGCAGGTCTTTGAAGTGGACTGAGTAATTCATGAATGAGTAAACAGCACCGCATAGGGTTGAGAAGGAAAATGTACTGGAATATTTACTAGGCCAGGATAGCTCCCTTGCTTCAGCATCCAGTTATAACTACAACAATGATTATAACAGAGTCTATTGAATCTGCATTTCAGGGAACAGCAGTCACTGTTCACTATGACAGGAGAGTTTCAAGGGTGGCAGCCAAACATGGGAAAAGCATGTTTGAACCTGTTCCAGACTGCTGTTGGCTTCTACTGTAAAAGTGGTTCTGTTACACTTGTTTTTAATGGAGATGGTTTTCATACCAAGGATTTATGAAACAGGCAGTTTTTATGAAACAGGTGGGAGTGTGTCTATGCTTTGACACTTCAGCCTGAGCCACTCATTTGTCAAAATTCAATGAATTTGAGTTAAATATTAAAATACTGTTACACTTGAATGACGATAACAGGAAATGGGTTTGTGGACATTTCAGGTAAACATTTTGAGATATGATTTGGCAGCTACAAGAGATTGCTTGCTCTTGTGTTGTGATTCATAGGTATCAGCATGATAAAAATGCTTTGAATTCCAGCAGTCTGGCTAGGCTGCAAACCATCACCACATGTAATCAAAGACAGGAGGGAGCAGGGTATATTGTTTCCAGCTTGAATCAGTCACAGTTCCTGCCTTTACTGACACAAAAACTTGCACACAACCTTCACTGCAAACTTTTCTCTCACAACAATCTTGTTAAAGAATGAGAAAAGATATAAGTAAAAATATATACTGAAGTTCCTCATACTTTCCGAAGATTCAGTTTAATTTTAAAATGACAAAACAGAGCAGTATGTTATTTTTCACATAAAACATTTAAACAATAGTTTGGCCACCATAGAAAACAATGTGAGGGCTGCGTCTGGTTAATGCATGCTGTGTATTAATGTATTAACTTAAATAAAGCAATTGATATTTGAGAACCATATGGTTGTCTTAATTATTTGCAACATTATGGTTTATTTATTAAAGTATTATGCATATATAGGACAAAGGCCTTGCATATTATAAATATGTATTAATATTTGTGGGTTTGGCAGGAATGAGGTTAAAACCCCATTCTTGAATAGCAAAATGCTTCTAACTTTTGGTCCAACTGGGCAGGCCAATGTGTGTGTGTGTGTTTAAATGGACAACCTGACCTAATTGAAGGAGAGGAAATTTAACCTGGCCACACAAAGTTAGGTGGGGGGAAGAACTTGGTAAGAGTACAATGGTGCCTGTTTGTCTTGTTTGCTTTTCTTGTCAATAAAAGTACACAACATAACTCTAAGATTCTTTTTTCCTGCCTGGCCGTTGACTACCCTAACATACCTGTTCAATCACAGGAAGTGGGACTATAAATTAACATATTGACAGGATGGCAACAGAGTTGAAGACTTTTACCTCCAAAAATACCCAACATTAATTGAGCAATACCATGCTATTTTAACTTTTATTTTAAAATATATTCTTTGAAAGAACCGGTTGAAAATAAGAAACAAGTCAAGGGAGTGGACAGTCCAGTAAATGCCTTTGTGTTCACCCGCCTCATAGTTACTCCAATACAGTTCTGCTTTAAAAACAGTTCAGCTCACAATTTATAATGTTATTCCAGTTGAAAACGCTCAGCTGATTTTAGAACAGGAATTGTTAGGAAATGACAAGTGCTTTCAGACATAAAAGGGATTGTGGCTGATCAGAACATTAAACGCAGAGCTAGCAAACAACTTTACTGCCTTTAAAAAAAACAATAGCCGGTCAGATCACTTCTGTAAAAACAAGATATCGCTTCTTGTTTTTACCGGAAATTATAATTACTCTAACCTTTGTCATTTCCTCCCCCCTTTGGTAACCTAAATCACAGATTGTGCCCTACTGTAACCACAAAATAAATTCTCCAATACAGTCAAGGAGGAATTAGGTTTAGGTTACATATTCATTGTAGTTCTATGGATTTAACAATGCTTTATACAGTCTTGATCTTTCCAATACACTTGTCTAGTTATATCGAAGTATTGATTTTGAGTAAGATATGCTATAAGTCTTCAATTTACTTTAGTAATATATTTTTCAGTTATTCATTTTCTGATTATTATGAACAGCCTATAATGTCTACTTCCAGAGTAGGTTGAAAGATCACATAATCACATGATTGGAATTGAATTCAGAAGGTTGTTCAGTGCCAGCACTTCGGAATCTCTAGAAAACCTGAAAACAAGCTTAAAACCAGGTAATGACAGATACAGAGATAAGGGATAACTCACACTGGGCAACGGAAACAACTCACAATGATTAATACTAATGGGAATGTAAAAAACAAACATAATTATTTCATAATTTGTTTATGTCATGCACATCAATTCACTATACATGTGTAATTTTGAAAGGTTTTGAAAGAGCCAAACATGTATTTGAATTATGAGTGGAAGTAGCAATTATACTGTCAGGGTATATAACTGTTCTCAAACAATACGTAAATCGAGCATGCCAACATTCACTGTGTTATTTGGATAGTCATGATGTCCTGTGTGGAAGTATGTTGTTTCACCTCAGTGCTCCAATATGATTTAGAGTTGTGTAGCATGTAGATGCTGTACTGTTGGTCTTCACAAGCAAGTACATGCATAGCAAGCAATGGGCTGGAGAGACAGCTGCTTGAGTCACAATGTAAAGTAACTGGAAAAGGTGCAAAACATAGTCCTTCATAGTGAGTTAGTGAGTGCAGTACAGAAAGGGGTAAAACCAAAATATCCAGTATATCTTTCTGCTAGATCATCCCAGTTCATGGAACAGAAGGGGACACAGGCCAACAAAGGAAAAGTTGTGTTATTCAACTGTAACGAGCATCCGGTTCACTGGTGTGTAAAATTACCTTTCTGCTCTCTCACAAGCATTGTCAGAATAATCCTAATTTAGCAGAAGTGCTGACTAATTAGAAATTGTGATGCACTCTTGGCATTCTTCACATTTTTTACACAGATTTCTGAAAATGTAGACACAAGGGGCTGTAAGATGGGAATGTTGTCAGCAAGTGACAGCCAAAAATAGAGCATTTACTATTTCAAGTTGTTTCACCTTTAACAATAGTGCATATTTGCAGAAATGAACTTTCGCCACATTCTTATTTTTTCTCTTTGTATGACCACTTGTGCAATTTTGCTCTTTTCTATTTTTCTTGAAGATCCTTTGTTGGGTACAAGAGGTTTAATGTTCATTTTGAAGCTGAATAGTGTATTGTAAAGATCCTTGTTATAAATGAGAACTACAATCTGATCAGCTTTAATAACGTTAACTTCTACCACTATGGCAAGCCAAATTATCATTTTGAGATATCTCAAATTCATTTATAGATAACGTTAAATCATTTCCAGATATCTTCAAATATTTAAATATATCTCTAAATCATTTTAAGATATCTAAAATACATTTAGAGATATCTCAAAATGATTTACAGATATCTTTTAAACCCTCATTTTAAGATATCTCTAAATGACAGTTTGGTGTGCCATGCTAGCACAATCCCTATGGTTTCCATAGTATTTAAATATATATATATATATATATATATATATATATATATATATATATATATATATATATATATATATATATATATATATATATATATCCTATATCCATATTTCCCATGCAATGACAGCTATTTCCCTTGGAATGACAACTACTTCCCATGGAATGGCAGCTACTTCCCATGGAATGGCAGCTACTTCCCATGGAATGACAGCTATTTTCCATAGAATGACAGCTATTACCTATGGAATGACAGATACTTTCCATGCAATGCCAGCTATTTCTCATGGAATGACAGCTACTTCCCATGGAATGATAGCTATTTCCCACGGAATGACAGCTATTTCCCATGGAATGACAGCTATTTCCCACAGAATGACAGCTATTTCCCATGGAATGACAGCTATTTCCCATGGAATGACAGCTATTTCCCACAGAATGACAGCTACTTCTCATGGAATGACAGCTATTTCCCATGGAATGACAGCTATTTCCCACAGAATGACAGCTACTTCTCATGGAATGACAGCTATTTCCCACGGAATGACAGCTGCTTCCCACGGAACGACAGCTATTTCCCATGGAATGACAGCTACTTCCCATGGAATGACAGCTGCTTCCCACAGATTTTCAATGGACATTCCTTTTTTTGCCATTTTTTTTAGCATGCTCCCTTATGGCATGCTGTATTGTCTCAGAACATTTCTGTGGCTTACAACAACCAGCAACTTACTTGTCCAAATCTGTGCTTTAATTGATATGAAGTCAGGTGGAACTCAGCTCTATTGACTGGTGAATTCTATATGAAGGCTTCCTCTGCAGCAAACTAAACTACTGTTTACACTTAAGACACATGTGCCAAAATCACAAAGAAGCACAATCTAGTGACCAACTAACGCAATGAAAAAAGTAAGCTCTAGATTGCTAAAGCTGAGTTCCCTATTTAGTAAGCATAACAGAATACTTAAATAAACTATTCAAGAAGCAACAAATTGACTTCTGCATTGCCTCCTATTATATCCTAGCCAAGAGATTTCAATGTGCTATTAAGGGTGATGTTAATGGTAATAAGCAGGTTTGGTGGTACTGTACATGGCATTTCAGATGTAATAAACAATTGTATTTATTCCTATATAGAGTATGTTCCATTTACTATGTTAGAAAAATTAACTCTGTCAAAATATCTGCTCGTAGTCTGGAAACCATCCCGATATCCTGCCTCTAAACGGTGCAGAATTGAGAATGTGACAGCTGTGCGATAATACTGTGAATGCCTGGTGTGATTACACTGTGGATTTACAGTATTAAGAACATCACTTTTTGTTTATGAGCAAAAAAATTTATGAATTTATAAGATCAGTGTTGAATGTTATTCATCTGTAACTTCAAACGCTCAATCCTTAAAGAAACTTTTTGTTTTTATTTACAGTGCCCAATTATTTTAGAATGTCCAGTTATGTTCCCTCACCATAGCAATTCCTCACACAGTTCAGGAGACCCGAAGGTCAGTGGGCATTCCTACGATCCCACGATCAAGCCGATCTCCTCCATCTGCATGTAGTTACTTTGGGTAATATCTTGCTTTTTTTGCTTTGTTGTCCATTTCTGGTATTTTACCTCCAATGCTGAAAACTAGATTTTAGCAAACCAAATCAAAACAACACAGCACTAACTTTGTCCCACCCCCTACTGTACAGATAAGCCAGTACAGACACACTGATAGGTTGATTAAAACACTGTTGTTTGAACAGTAAATAAGAACGTTAGCCGCTTTGGAGTATTGTGGCGGAGTGTCCCGCCACTTTGTTTATTTTGTTATTATGATTTAGATTTAAATATGATGGTGAAAAGCTGTGTTTATTTGTATTGTTTGGCCAGAATAGCAAGACGCCGTCCGCCAGGTTATTGTTTTGTATTTTTGATTTTAAAACTTTGTGAGGCTATGTGACTGATCAGCTACTGATTGTTTAACTAGCTGACAGTCACACATCCTTACTAATCTCGTGTTGACTATGGCTGAGGGGTGTCAGAGGAGAGACGTAGGACCAAGGAATATAACAATTGCTAAGCGTGCTGGTTTATACACCTATATACTTGTTTGTTATTTGTTTGTTTATTTGTTTGGCCAATGTGCCTTTTTCTTTGTGGTGTTTTGTTTAAATTTTTATTTTGTTTATTATTTAATAAAACACTGAGTGCCGTTGCACTTCAGTTTCACCTGCATTCATTGTTTTGAGTCTGTTTCTGTTTCTCTCATTTAAACAAGGTTTCTTTTTTTTTCTCTCCGTACTTGTCCGGTATGCATTGGCCCCTAAAAGAGATGAATTTCGTGATTTAGGTAGACCCCTAACTATCATTAGTAATTGTCATTTTAAGATGTGTAAAATACTATTGAATAAAAAATATTTTGTTTCCAGAATCAATACATCACTATTGTACGAAACATTTGACATTTGTATTTAAAGAAGAGTTATGAAATTGTGATGAACTTTGGCTTGTACATTCTTTAGCACACGTTAAGTATCACACTTTGGGGATAAAACGTGCCTGTCCATCAGTCCTCTGTCTGTCCACCACTCTCTTTTACATATACATACAGTGGATATACTGTAGATGGTGATCCGCTTGTTTATCACACTGATAGCCAACTGGAGTTTTAACTAAGACCTAATACTTCAGATATTTCAGACAACACTTTTACTCCTGGTTTCTTTCCATTCCCAGTACTGTAATTAAATGTAATCTGTTTTCTGGAAAGCTCGCAGGAAAACTATTCAAGCATTGAATTAGGAGCAGGGGAAAGCAAGTTTAATTATGACTAAAATTGATGCTGTAGCAATGTGGCAATGTGCCCACCCCTTGTGTATATTTATGTATGATTATTCTTACTATTATTGTGTATATGTGCAGGCAGTCAAGCACCGTCTGTCTTTTATTTTTTACTGTATGAGACCGGTGAATAAGCCAGTCTTATAATGTGCAGTCGGTGGAGATGAGGTTAAAACCCCTTCCCTAGAACCCTTGTGGGAATGTGACTGGAGCCTTAATAAGGTAATTTATTAATATTTAATTAAGGCTCTAGCCACAAATATAAAAGGACCCACTCTCGGCTCAGAAGGCGGAAAGTGTCTGAGGTGAGACAAGACAAGACAAGACAAGACAAGAGACTGACGTGAGTTTGACATAAGAGAAAACAATTGCTATATACCAATATACTTGTTTGCGTTTTTGTTTATTTGTTTGGCCAACGTGCCCTTTTGTTGTGTAGAAGCGTTTTTGTTTGTTTAAACTGTTTCTTTATTATTTTAATAAAACACTGAGCGCAGCCATAGCGCTTCAGTTTCAACCCATACTTTGTTTTTGACTACTGCTTCCTGATCCTGACGTCACCACCCACACGCCACACAAAGCAACAACACCCTTTTCATGGGAAAATGTAAAAGTAGATTTTTTTTCTTGTTCTTTTTGTTGTGGGTTTTTTAAATAAATTTAGCGGGAACAGTCCTTTTACCCCCTGATTTTCTTCAATATTTAGAATGTCCAATAACATTCCATCACTACAGCAATTCTCCACACAGCTCAGGAAAACTGAAGGTCTCTGGGCATCCTCCAATCCCACAACCACAACAACTGCCTCTTTTATACCCAGGAACTAAAGAGCGGATGTCAGCGAGCTACCGGCCTTTTGGAGGACAAAGGCAAGCCCTGCAGGTGTCTGCTTGAGCTTACCAGATGGCCTCTGTTGGTTTTGCCTTCTGCAAAGCACCAATGTGATGCTCCCTCTGGGATCTCCAGTGAAGACTTGGCACAGCTGGGATACAAACATGCTCTTCCTTCTGTGTGACTCATACTACACACCACGCCACTGAGAACTACTCAGAGAGCCTCAGATGTAAGTATTGTTACATACATATGTAAGTGTCTGGCAGACTTGACTTATGATGACCCACAGTCTAAACACATAGGACTGTGGATCATCACCATTCATGTAAAATGTATTTAATTGCTTCCGAACTACATATAGTCCAGATTATTTCCCGGTTTCAAACTACACACATTGCATATAAACCTGAACCTAACAAGGCTTGTTAGATTACAGGAATCGTTTTACTCTTCTCCTCCGTCCTTACTGGGGAGCTGTAGTGTAGCTAATACATAATTATGCTCCTGCTCTCTCACTGACCCAAACTGTACCAGCCAGCCCAGAACAGTTTAAACAGACAGTGCTCAATAAGTGACTGTGACAGGATGACAGAGGGCTGAGGCTCAGAGACAATGTAAAGTCAAAAATAAAGTTCTTTATTAAATAAAAATAATCAAATAAATAGGCACAAGGGCCAACAGAAAAGAGGTTCAAACAGAAATAAGTGAACTTACAAAGTAAATGGTCAAGTTCCAAATCTTTTTAAAACCACAAAACTCTCCAACACAAAGCAAACTCCCAAACAACAGAACACCTCCCAGCCAGGCCCTCTCCCCTGGCTTTTATCCCCTGTGGCTGGAGCCCAATTAATCAATAATTACTAATTATTCAATTAGAGCTCCAGTCACATTCTCACATGTTTTCCTGGCAGGGAGACATTTAACCCCCTCCCCATTTGTCTCAGGAATACTTAAAAAAAACTTGTTTTGGGAACGTATTGGTTCAATTTAGAACTTGAATAATCATAAAACTTAGTTTTAGTCAGATTTTACCAGTGTGTGTATTACAAAGGACATTTTCTGCAACTGGTTGTTTTTAATACAAAGCAGACTCCTGGTTACCTGGTGTGTCAGGCAGGCTGTCATACAAAGAGTGCAAGAGAAAGTACACTCTTAACTTGATTAGAGGTAGCCACTGAATACTTACAAACATTTTATAAGTCTTTAATTCTAAATAAAAAAGATGAAACATGACATCAATGTACTTAATCTGTTTATATAGAACCTGTAAACACTGAATAAATCACACAGCTCTGCCCTCTTCTTGTTCTCAGACTTTTCTTATGTTCTTATGATGAATCAAGCTGGTGTGTGCAATGAATTGTGACAGATGCAGTGCCTTAAATCACAAGAAAGCTCAACAGTGGTCTCTCAGACAGTATGCCAGGGGAATTCAGCTCTGTGATTGTGTCTATACTGTCACACAGGACACTTATTCTCCCCAGGACCATCCTAATGAAATATTCTTAAATAGACAAGAATTTCAAGCAGTGAATATACATACCAAGTTCCATTACAATTAGATTAACGGCTTTGAATATATTAAAAAATATGCAACACAGCCGAGTATAATGTATATAATGCTGTATATCTTCTTGTTGCATGTGCATGCCAAATTTCACAAAACAAAAATGGTTTCAAACACAGACTTCATTAGTCCCAACTCAAAAATAAGAGGTTACGATGTCTCTCAGTAACATAATCCAGTAAGCACCTTCAAAACGGCGTGCTTCCAATGTCTGGATAATAATATAACTGAGAAGCATCTATGATCCAAAGCAATTGGGAGTTGGGGATGTTGATAAAATCAATTTGATTGAATAATGGAATTCTTACTGTAAATTGTTTTACTTGACATTCCATTACTTACAACTATACAATAACCTACTGTAAATATCACAGCCAGAATGCTGGTTAGCACATTTTCTATGGCAACAGAGCTGAAGAGTGTGACAGGTTAGCAGGGAGCTGTTAGGATAGCAGTGGTGTTAGTAAAATTGAATACAGGTTTAGATTTTAAGTACAGTATGTTATAAATATAAAGATCAGCTGGGCCGCTGGCTAGCAGACAATCCCGCTCATCGTTTCATTGCAAATCCCCAAAATTCAGGGGCATGGAGGGTAGGATATGGAGGGAATTCATTGCATCCCTTCTAGGGTTTGAACAGCAACACAATAGCAAACATTTCATGGATTGTTTTGAAATGCTGCTTCACTAAACATTTCTTGTGTAGCTTTAACATTGCCACATTCATTATTGATCTTTCTTCTACACCCAAGGCCCTTTATTTTCATCCTCACAAAAGGAAGATAGAAATGTTGCCTAGTGACAGCCAAAATTAGTTATTTTTTTCCCATGTGAACGAAATCCTGTGTAGGCCCAGGTGTACAATTTTTGATCATTTTAATGTAATACTTCCTTTTACTTTACGGGCACGCCATCTTTAAACATCTTCAGTATGTTGTTTATAATTTAATATTAATAGATAATGTTGTTTAAAGATGGCGCTCACAAAAATGTAAATAACATTACATTTATGTAAATAAAAGATCCTTATTTTGTGCATTACAAGGCTGTATGTGTAATGTACTGTGTACTGAAACAGGTTAACTGTCAGATGATGGCATTCACAACAAATAGAAGCTAGTGAACTGCTTTTCCATCTGTTCTCCAGTATTATCCTGGGGAATTAATTTGCGCCTATTTCCACCGTTTTTATTTATAAACAGTGATCATTTCCTGACCAATTTTTATATAATATTAAAATAGCAGGGGCTCCTGAGTGGCGCATCCAGCAAAGGCACCCCACATGGAGTGCAGGATGCACCCCATAACCTGGGGATCACAGGTTCAAATCCAGGCCATATCACAGCCAACCATGACCAGGGGTTCCTAGGGGGCAGTGCACAATTGGCACCACCCAGGTAAGGAGGAATTAGGTTGGGAGAGGATTCCACAGTTCACTCAGCACCAGCAACCCCTGTGGCTGATGCAGGCCTGCAGTGGAGCCATTCAGATCTGTGTTGTCCTCCAGCACTATGGGTCTGGTGGCTTCACTGTGGATCCACAGTGTGAAAAATGATGGCTTGGCAGGAACACATTTCAGAGCCCCCAGGGGGTTGCAGCAGCAAACCAGGATAAAAACAATAATTGGGCATTTCAAATTGAGGAGAAAACCTGGGTAAAAACCATTGGCAACAACTAAATTTAAAATAAATAAATAATATTTAAAAAGGACCATATTACAGTAAAATATTTTTGTTATTATTGCTGTGCAATTTTTAGCCCACTTGGACATCCCCTGATGGAGTCCTTGGGGATGGCCCTTAATTTACTTACAGTTCAGTTAGCCAGCTGTACAAACACTCAGTTTCAGGACAGGCATTATTCCAATCTAAACAAAGGGTCAATAAATATATATTTTCAGATCTTGACCTCTGAGCGTCATGTCATGACTTGTGTCCACCCCAGTGAAGAGTTGACTTTATTCAGATCTGTGTTGTCCTCCAGCACTATGGGTCTGGTGGCTTCACTGTGGATCCACAGTGTGAAAAATGATGGCTTGGCAGGAACACATTTCAGAGCCCCCAGGGGGTTGCAGCAGCAAACCAGGATAAAAACAATAATTGGGCATTTCAAATTGAGGAGAAAACCTGGGTAAAAACCATTGGCAACAACTAAATTTAAAATAAATAAATAATATTTAAAAAGGACCATATTACAGTAAAATATTTTTGTTATTATTGCTGTGCAATTTTTAGCCCACTTGGACATCCCCTGATGGAGTCCTTGGGGATGGCCCTTAATTTACTTACAGTTCAGTTAGCCAGCTGTACAAACACTCAGTTTCAGGACAGGCATTATTCCAATCTAAACAAAGGGTCAATAAATATATATTTTCAGATCTTGACCTCTGAGCGTCATGTCATGACTTGTGTCCACCCCAGTGAAGAGTTGACTTTATTAGGAGTAAAACAGGAAAAATTGATATCATGCAGCAACAGCAGTCAAACAGATGATCCCACCCTATCCTTTCCCCTGGGGCTATCATACCCAACACCAAATGCCAAGAGAACCTCTGTCAAATGCAAAAGAGCATTTAGATTGAACTAAATCAGTATCCTCCATCAAAGAAAACATTAGATAGCGAATTAGCATGTTGACAAAAAGCAGAATGTCTCCCACCTTGACAGGGGAGAATGTACCAAGTCATCAGCTGCCACCACCAGATCGCCTGTCTTGCCCATTGTAACTGAAACCAGTTTTTAATAGGGAGCTACAAACAATCCACGTTAAGGATTCCATTTGGTGAACAGATTAATAAGTGATGGGTGCCACTCATACAGAAGCGCATTAGCGCCACAAAGAACAAATATTTATTGCGTTTTTGTGACACTGATAATGCAAAATAAAGCAATAGAGATTCCGGAATATTATTTCGGAATGAATTATTTTGGTAATTCACACCGCTCATGTCTCAACCAGTCTTCATTTTGCTTTATATGTTGTGGTTGTATTTCATTACAAACTACAAAAACGGCTTTTGTGGTCGGTATTGGGCAAAAATACACTGTCGATTATAGTTTCACTGTGCAGTTCAGAACATTGCAGGCTGTCCCTTCGTACGGTATTTATACGTGAACCTTCTGCATTCACAACTTTCAATTTCTCTCCAATGCAGAGATTCCTACTCCATGACTCATATTTCTGACCAAATTCTAACTTTCCCCATCACAACGGCTGTACAGCAGCGTTTCTGTTTTCAAGAAACGGTGCTTATCAATGGACAATCATCTTTTATTTATGTATTTATTTATTTGAGAACAAGTAAACAAAATCACGGTAAAGTGGGAGTGTTGCAACATCTCTGTGACAGAGACTACGATTAGGAACAGTTATTGAGTATGATTAAGGGAATCCATCCTTCCGATGAACATATTTCAATACAAGGTAAAATACACTGTAATGGGAGTTTTCATTCTAAAAAAAGAACACAAAATAAGATTGTGAAATCAATGAAAAGGAAAATACCAACACTATGCATATCGAAATTATTAGCAGATAATTGAAAACGGACCAGGTTTCCATATCATACGGTACTGTATCAATTTTGTGTTATACTTCGTTGGATAATACACTAATATCTGTAGCCAATGCAATATTAAACAATGCAGAGCAATAGAACGTTTTTTTTTTTTTTTTAAATATGATTACAAAATGTTGAATGTGCTTCAGCTTACCTTACTTTGTAGGTTTATAGCATAAGGTACAGCGATAGAAGCAGTTTCTTCTGAAGCGCCTATTAAGATCCACTCAGAATGTTATTAGCTGTGCAGGAAACACTACACAGAGAACTGTACTGGATCTGCTCGCTTGTCTATATGGGTGTGACTACGAACGATCCCAAAGCCAACTTAACTCCTCCTTGTTTAGTGATGTGGCAGATGAGCTCTGCAGTTTTCTTGACTTTTCTACGGAGGTGCTTTTGTCTGACTCAAAAAAATTGTTCTGTCGTCTCTATCCAATGTCCATCACATTTTAAATTCATACTCTGAATAAAGACTAAAAAAACAAAACAAGACAAAAAAACATGTCCATGGATTATGAGTAACCTAAACTAAATAATGTTAAAACCAAGTTTCATGGCAACTGGATAAGTGGTTCCCCAGACCCATGGAAAATGTGAAGTGTGACTTACAGTGTTGACGTACATATAACTGCATCCGCTATATCCATCAGAGGATTTTATACCAGCAGGGGATAATAAAACGAATGAGATGGAGACAGTTCCTTCTAGGGGTGTGAAGGCTGAAGACCTTGTTTCATATGTCACAGTATTAATGTAGAATGTCTTCATATACCTTACAATACAAGTTACTTTCCATGAGGTTCCAAGCAAACCGTGAAGGCTGATTACCTGTCCTATTAGGAATTAAAGGGATCTCAGGGAAGTGAAGTTGATAATTTGTAAGATCTGATATTTAATCTTTAACTAAAAGAAATACAAAATGGCAATGTCAAGTGGTTGAATCAATAAACAGTGGGTTTGTATTAGCTGATCTGCAGAGTGAGTGCTATTTTTGATAACTGAAACCAAAAGATTTTCAATAAAATGAGGTTTAAAATAAGCGTACTATTTATTCCAGGCACTTTTATCAAGGGACACAGTTCCAGGGCCCTTCCTTCTGTCAGTATACAGTTAGCATTGGTACCAAGCAGAATAATATCATGATCATGAGGTTTTTAAATGGTGTCAAAACAGTGACCACTGGGTATGACACATGTCACTGATATCAACTGGAAGTAAAACACACACACACACACACACACACACACACATATATATATATATATATATATATATATATATATATATATATATATATATAATATATATAGTATTTTGTTCTAAGTGTATTAAAGTCTGCTATCTAGTTTAGGTACTATGTTATCAAAGAAGAACAAAAAGAACTACATTGCGCAGACCTTTCATATAAAATACTGTAGTTGTACACCATTGTGCTGATAGCAAAGAGCTTGCAGTAGATCTGCCATTACATTGTTCTACACCACCTTGTCATGGTGGCTGGTTGTTCTTGGGATTAAAGCAGCTATGTAGGAATACTGTTTCACTCAACAGTGAGCTTTGCTTCAATAGCATCTCTAGGCTTCAGGTTTCTACTCACCACAAAATCTCCAGAAGTTCAATACAAATAATACCCATGTTATCATGTTCACTATTTTCATTATATTTGTATTTGTATTCGTGCAGTGCAATTCATGAGGAAGTGTTTTACAGTCAGTGTTGGGAAAGTTACTTTTAAAAAGTAATCCGTTACAGTTACTTAAACACTATTGTTATTTTGAAAAAACTTGGTACAGTTACAAATAGTTACTTCTTAGGCACAGTTTACACAGTTTTAAAGAGTTTATTTTATTTTATTTTTTTTTGGTGGTTTGGTCAGTCTGCTGCTCAGATATTCTTTGCAGAGAGCTGCAGGCCCTGTTTGCTGAAATATTTCAGGTACTGGGGATGACCTCTCTTGTGAATGGGATATAGTTTTATACTATTCTCTACATACTGCTGATATACTCGAATTCTGAATTCATGTCAGGGAATGCATGTTATGTAAAAGGTAAACCCTGTGCTCAGGGGAGTGTTTTCCATATTGTTCAGTAAATTGATTGAGGTCATACATATTTATAAGCACTTTGTTAAACATTTAACACATTACCATTATAAAGTGAAGATCCTTTCTCCCACATTCACCCACTGATATCTGAGGCCCACGTCAGGATCATTCGCTCTGCTGCCTGCTGTTAGATTTGGTAAAAAGTCTTTGGCAGCGACACAGCGATGACACCAACGTGGGTTCAACAGCTCTCCCTGCATGAATGTAATAAAAACAGCACACCGATATTAACACCCACACAGGCATTATATGCAATATGCAGAGGCTGGCCATAGTGTGTAGGGTCAGCAAGGGCAACCAAGTCTGCCTGGAGTAATACCGAAACCTAAATGATTGCAGGGGTGAAAAGTGCAGTGATGTGTGTTCTTCCTGAAGGTCCACTGAGTCAGCAGTTCTGTCAACTGAAGTGGCGTATATTGCTTTATCTTACGCATGCTAGTGTTGTCAACAAGCCAATGGAAGGCATTACTGTATGGGAAAAATAGATTATGTGTAATCTATTGAAAACAGCATTGTCAGTGACTTCCTTGCCTTAAGCTAAGGAACCTTGATATTCTAGTTTTATGTTTGTTTTATCCATTTAATTGTTTATGCTTGTCTATTTTGAGTCTGCTATAAGTTTGTCAAATGTAATGAAATTTGGTGGGTCTACTGCCTTATAATGGGTCAGTTGCTCTTTAGTCACTTATTTATAACTTCAAGATCAGTCAACCATAGAAGCCAAGGGAAAACTATAAATAAAGTCATTTCAACAAAGCTACACATGTTGTATTGTTATTTAGCTCTGTCTTTTGTCTTAATGAGATATTTCATGGGCAGAAGGAACTTGTTGTTTCCTCTAACCCTCTAATCCATTTTAAAATGACATTGCTTTCCTTGCAAATAGTTAAGAATCCTGCATGCGGGCCCACCTGGTTAAGGCCTGGCTGTGTGGGGTTCAGGGGCAGTCTTACAGTCAGGGGAGCGCATGCTCCCGTCCTGGCTGTGTGGTGTTCAGGGGGAGACTTACAGTCAGGGAAGACCATGCTCCCATCCTGGCTGTGTGAAATTGCTAGTCTTCACTGGTGCCCCACAGGGAGCCCTGTGTTTGGCGTTCCCATGGATTAGGGATGCAAAATCTTCTGGGGCTGTTCCTCGTCTTTGTGCTACAACTCACCCTACTGGCTAGGCAACCTGTGAGCTCAAAGTGGACACAATACTGCATGTCAGAGGTATTGTGAGTATCCATAACTTCGACTGCACTCAGATTAAACCATCAGAGTAAAACTTATAAATGAGGTCAAGCAGATAAATGTCAGAACAAAGTGTTTACTTGACATGGTTTCTGAGTTTTACCTCATATTCGTTGTGTGTCTCACCCACAAATTGTGACTTAAATCGCTTGTTGTGTCGCCTATACACATAGAACACAAAACTACTGATATAACACACAGGCAGTTTCCTAAGCCCAGAATACAATAATACAATATCTTAACAAACCTACCCTTTAAGATAATCATTCTGTGCTAATTAAAATACAAGCTGCAGAGTTCTGAAAACACCCATAAGCCCATTTGACAGGCTTTATTATGAAAATAGCTTTGAAGTGATCAAGATAATTGCAGGTTAGGAGTATATGACTAAGTTCTGGAGAAATGTCATGAAAGTTCAGACAGGCATAGAGTTGTAAATTATGAAGCACGTAGCGAGTCCTGTGGTACCTGAAGTTTATAGTGAAGTAACTGGAGCTGGAGCAATGGAAAATTATTTAAATTTCAAAGACAAATAGGATTATAGTTTATTAAGATTCTAGATATGCACTTCATTCCCCCCCCCCCCCCCCCCCCCCCTACACAGAATATCAATTTCATTCCAGTATAACTGGGTGTGCAGTCAGTACACAAATGTCAAAGATCACCTTTATGTGTGTCACCTTTTGTATGATTAATTATAAATGATTTCACCGACCTCCAGTATTTCCTTGACAGTATAATATATTCAGTCTTCATGTTCAGCCTTCATATATTTTTTCTTCAGGTAACTGCCACCGTCAGCAGAGCTGGAGAGGTTCAAGTGTTTTGATGTCTGTCTGATACAGTAGTTTGAGTTGCCATTGGATAAAGCTACAGATGGAAATTGACAAATAAGTTTCTAAACTATATTTAGGAATCTTATTGTTATTCTTGGCTTTAGTTCAAAGCCTTGGTTACTATATTCTATTGCCAGTCCTTCTAAATATTAACCACATACATGTTTGCAGTTTTTCCATGTATTTCCCATTGTTAAACTGAGCTAAACTAATTAAACTATGTATTTGTCATAGTTTACCATGGTTTGTCTATATTTTTAATACAATACAATACAATTACAACTTTATTTTTACAAGCACCCAATGGCCTATTTTGAGTATCACTCACCTTCTTTGAACATGCTGGGATGGCATGCCTTTCTGGGATTGGTAAACATTCTATGGAGTGACAATACATGAATGATAAGAACATAAGAACATAAGAACATAAGAAAGTTTACAAACGAGAGGAGGCCATTCGGCCCATCTTGCTCGTTTGGTTGTTAGTAGCTTATTGATCCCAAAATCTCATCAAGCAGCTTCTTGAAGGATCCCAGGGTGTCAGCTTCAACAACATTACTGGGGAGTTGATTCCAGACCCTCACAATTCTCTGTGTAAAAAAGTGTCTCCTATTTTCTGTTCTGAATGCCCCTTTTTCTAAACTCCATTTGTGACCCCTGGTCCTTGTTTCTTTTTTCAGGCTGAAAAAGTCCCTTGCGTCGACACTGTCAATACCTTTTAGAATTTTGAATGCTTGAATTAGGTCGCCACGTAGTCTTCTTTGTTCAAGACTGAACAGATTCAATTCTTTTAGCCTGTCTGCATATGACATGCCTTTTAAGCCCGGAATAATTCTGGTCGCTCTTCTTTGCACTCTTTCTAGAGCAGCAATATCTTTTTTATAGCGAGGTGACCAGAACTGCACACAATATTCAAGATGAGGTCTTACAAGTGCATTGTACAGTTTTAACATTACTTCCCTTGATTTAAATTCAACACTTTTCACAATGTATCCGAGCATCTTGTTAGCCTTTTTTATAGCTTCCCCACATTGCCTAGATGAAGACATTTCTGAGTCAACAAAAACTCCTAGGTCTTTTTCATAGATTCCTTCTCCAATTTCAATATCTCCCATATGATATTTATAATGTACATTTTTATTTCCTGCGTGCAGTACCTTACACTTTTCTCTATTAAATGTCATTTGCCATGTATCTGCCCAGTTCTGAATCTTGTACTTTGTATTGGGTATTGTAGCGGAAATCTGTTTTAATATCTGAAAGCACATTAAGCCCTTAACCTTTTTGGAAAAAAACATTGTTTTGTTAGTATGTAGTATGTCTATATATATATATATATAGAATATATATATATATATATATATATATATTATATATATATATATATATATATATATATATATATATATATATGGAATTATGTTGTTAGCTACAATTACTCTCAACTCTTGTATCTCTGCCATGGTAAAAGCACTTGTACTGCCCATAGCCAAATCAAGGTTTGTTTTCAGCACAATTTAAGAATGAGTCAATGAGTAAGGAAGCTTATAATAATCTTACCATTCTCAGCAATACAACGATCAAATAAATCACGCTTTTCTGTGTATCACATCTAAATTGGCTCTTAAATGAGCTCAACCCTATTGTTTTAAAATTATCGGAAACGAGACATGAACGAAACGGTGGTTTTCAAAAAGCAGAGAAAGACACTGTGATTTTAATTGAATTCACCAGACAACTACTAGGTCGTTTATATTGTGTTTCTTTTACCATATAATAGGTTCTAAAAAAAAAAAAGGCAGAGTTTTGTTTGCTTTAAAAAGTGTAATATAAATTAATAATTATGACATCAAAAGCAGTGTGTGTGACAAAGAATATGTGAGAGAATAAACTACCAGCAAAGCAACTTTACAAACTACAGTACCTCAAGACATGTTATGTTTTTTCTGCAGAATTTTAGGAGAGTGCTGCCACCTTGTGGTAATCGTCAAAAATATCAAGGATTTTTATTTTTATTTTTAAGTATCAAGCGGCAGCAACACAACTATTGCGTCATGCGCACAGCACACTGTTCAAGGAGGCTCTGTGGTCCAGTGGTTTAAGAAATTGGCCTAGTAATCAGGCAAAATCGCAGCTCAGCCACTAACTTAACCTCCTTGTGCTCTGTCTCTCGGGTGAGACGTTGTTGTAAGTGACTCTGCAGCTGATGCATAGTTCACACACCCTAGTCTCGTATCTTTTAAAGCGTTTTGTGAAGGTGGTCTGCTATGAAAGGCGCTCTACGAAAATCGAGATTATTATAGAACATTTGATCAGAAAAAAAGTGTGTGTGTTTATAAATTGTACAGGAATTAATACACTGGATACTCGCACGATTAGACTGTATTTAATGTTTCCAGCGGCGGCGGTACAGATCCGACACTGTTTAGATAATGAACAGACCCCTAGATGTGGCGCGGCATGTTTTGTTAGGGAAGACATGAAAAATATTTACGCTACGCCCAAAAGGCAAAGATGGTCAGGGTTTTTATTTGATCTATTAATCTTTAAACAAGATTTGTATAAACATGTTTGATATCAACGCTTTTGTTATTACAAGAGTGTATCAATAGGCACCTTTTTACGTAAAAAAGTTATCAAATACGGTATGTTTTGGAATAGTTATTATACATTGTCCTCTTATATTATGTCCCTTAATTTAAGGAATTCATGTTATACCACATGCCAACACTTGTTTCAGTTGTGTGGTTGCTGAACTGAGCTTTTTTTTTTTTTTTAGTTAACAGAAAACTATTAATGTGGTTGAATATACCTTCGCTTTATACTGTCATTTCAGACAAAACACTACTAGTCCCAGAATGCAATGCTTAGCGTGTGCGCCTGTGCTGCCCAAAGTACATTCTGGGATTTGAAGTCCAACGCGGCCCCAAGCAGTCTGGCCTAACTCATGATCTCTGTTATTAAAAACTACAGCATCCAGTTTGCACTGCTTTCGAGCTTTCCTCAGAGGTTGTAGTTGAAAGGTTGTGCGTTGACGTTCTAAACCGGGAGAGCACGGAACAGCTATTTATAATTCATTTTTAAAATAAAGAAGAATCGGCGAGCGACTATGTCTGCTTCTAAAGAAGTGCTGCAGCTCGATCTGTATGCTCTGCTCGGGGTGGAAGACGGAGCAGCTCCGAAAAAGGCACGGTAACAAAGGATAACGCACGTTTCTTTACAGAATGGGTATACAGCAACTTTACTGCCTCGATATACTCAAGTGAATTAAGGCCCTTTTAACCGTCATTATACGTGTACATTCACGTGGTTGAGCGGTAGAGCTTTCTTCAGCCAGCTCCACCTCTTTGCTACGCCCTACACAGATCTGCTAACCTCAGAATTTGCAGTGGCAAGTGCATACTCATAGATGCACATGTTGTCGACAGTGTTATGCAGATATATAAGAGACAGCTCCTGTCGGTTGATGATAGTCTTAAACCACCCAAATTCCTTCAAAAGGCTTTTCTGAATTCACTGCTGTCCTTGTTTTTTTTTTGTACAAAAGCACATAAACTAATAATATCCTACTGCCATTGTAACTACAACCCGCCGCAAACCTTGTTATGCTGCCTTTTGTATCAACGTGCGTCGTCTTTAGTGCTGTAGGAGAGGCAGCGAAGGAAATTGAAGCAAAAACACACGTCAATTACATAGCGAGAGCCAAATGAAACCTTTCAGTTCGAATGTGATGCTGAAGATCACGTTTCCATTAACAGCTGCAGTATTACATCTTGACCAGCAGGGGGTACCAACACTCTAGCTTTATATTCCAAGAACACTACAAAAAATACACTGTCTTCTACTGAAAATCATTATTGAAGATGTTTATCTTTATTTGAAAGCAGGTTACTGGAACAACTCAGTTTAGTACCTTTTAGATTCTACCAGATGGCACTATTGCACTTCAGATACAAAGCGTACATGCATGTTGCTGTTGTCCCTTTACAGTGATCTCTGCCCTACAATCTCGCTTTAACAGAAAGGACAGGTGATCGTAGTGTGATCTACCTCACAAACTCTTCTGTCTCTCTGTCTGCCTAATGCTTTTAATCTTGCATTGTTATTATCATCACTGGGTCATTTCATGTGATTTGTCTTTTGACAATACTGTAGTTGCGGCAGTGCGCTGCTATATTATTATTATTGTTATTATTTATTGATTTATTTATTGATTTATTTGGCAGGTGCCTTTATCTAAGGTTTATCTACATATTAGTAGTGCAGTAGTGCAAGGACAGTGCATTAGCTGAGGATCCAGTTCTGTGGTGCTTAGGTCAGGCAAGTCCAGTGCATAGTCAAGAGATCTGCAAGCAGTCTAAACAAGGGGTCTTGAGGAGGCAGCGGAAGGCAGTGAGAGATGGAGCAGTCCTGAAGTTCTCCGGTAGCTGGTTCCACCATAGAGGGGCTAGGGAAGTGAAGGGGAGGGTGGAGACGGGAGGGAAGTGTAGTGGTAGTCCCAAGCATGTAAGATGAGCTTGTATGTGTTTGCAAATGCACTGTTTTACTAGTGGTGTCCATTTAAAACTTAGCGTCTGGCAATACCAATGATACAGACCACATGCTTTTACATAGGGTCTGTAGGCACACAGTTACATTCTCTCAGTAAAGTTCAATTACATGTGGTGTTGCCTTTAACTGTATTATTGTTATTGACCACTTCATTTCAGACAACTTTGTTACAAGCTGTTTTATCTCAATAAAGTTCCATTACAGGTAGTATCCAGTAGAAATTAACCTTTTCGCTGACATGTTGTATTTTTTTTTTTTTTGGTCATTGCTCTGTTTTTGTACTAAAAAAACTTTTAAATGGTACTGCACTCACATGCTATTATTGAATAATATTTTTACAATAATTGTCATTAATAAAAAAAAAAAAAGCAGATTGTCCCTGCATTACAGTCTTGAATGTTGAGATTGTGATATATATTTTTTTTCTTGTTAGACTTCCCGTTGTGGGATTGTGTTACACAAATTGCATCATAGGAGCTGAGAGTTCAGACACAGCATGAGACGAAAATATACAGATGGCAGCTGAATCAGCACAAATTTCACTGTTAAAATCGAAAAGATATAAATCTGTGACCTCTGCTTCCACTGTCGCAGATCTAACTGTGATATGGGGGGGGAAATATACAGGTCATTCAAGTGAGGCAACAAGTGTGGCAACTCGAAAAATGTATTCTGAATAAGGGTCGTGAGAAATGGGAAAAACCCACAACTTTAAACTTTTTTGGCCTAAGGGTTTGTTATGTACGTGCCCCCAAAGTGGCAATGTAGTAGATTTCATGTTTAAAAATAAAATGACGTGTTTTCTTTCAAAACCGCACATTTGAAATCTATAAAGAGAGTTCAACTGCCTGGCAGATTTACAAGTAGCTAAGTACATATACAAAATATGTGTGTGTGTCTATATATATATATATATATATATATATATATTATATAGAATATATATATATATATATATATATATAAAATATATATATATATAAAAAATCAGGATTCTACAAAAAACAAAAGCAAAAAAATAAAAATAGTAAATACTACAAAACGTTAGGCGAGTATATTGTAACATAGAGATCCTGTGTGGCATTATGCTTCTTGCAGAATTTTAAGTGACTGGCTGTTATCTATTGGTCTATTAAGTTACAAAAAGTTCAAGCTTCAAACTTTAAAGTTCAAGGGCCTGCTGGGCTCATAAACAGTAACAAATGTAGGTGGTTTTGGACAACCTTTGTTTCTATCAAACAGAAACAAACATTAAAGAAATTCATCCTGGTAGTAAACCTAATACTGTATATTTCTGTTCATTTTCTTTTAGCGTTATAAACAGCAGCCGCACTGTTGACTAAACAGAAAGTTCTGTCATTGCAGTTCAAAGTATGCAAGTCGAGCAGTAATGCTGTAGGTATCCCATGCTGGGAACCACTCGCCCTCAATTAAATGTAACTTGGAAATGGGAAATTTGTTACTGGAAGGTATTTCCCATTACTGGGGCCTTTACAGGATCTCCTGTCTTTCAGACAGACCACATGGAAGCTCAGTGTGGTTTGAGGGTTGAATGCTAAACAGGGGTGTGCTGCATATCTCCAGAGCTAACAGACTAGTCCCGCTGAAAGAGCTGAAGCCAGGGTCTGCTTCAAATTGTGGTAAAGTTAAGGAAGGAGAGTAATTCCTTTTACTTTAAAGACATACATTGTGTGGTCCATGGACAGGGAAAAGAACTGGAAATGTGCAGAATATGCCAAGATCTGTGAGATCATTGACGATCATCAAGGTCAAGTGTTGGGCAATAATTCAAATACTTACAGTAAGAACTTGCCTATTCAGTAACAAGAAATACCCAGTTGAAGAGGAACTGGGAATTCCGAAACAGTCTTTTTTATGAATGTCCTTGGTTCTTGCTCCAAGTTAATGGTTGTTCTTATAAATTGAAAATCCTAACATCTAAACACACCAAACATCTGAACTTTGTCAAACTGTATATGGACAAATTAGACTCGTTTTATGGGGGTAAAGTCCCCTGCACGGGGATATGTGTGTTTCAATGTGTGCCGGTTTTAAAATCTATTTATTTTTTATTTTGCTTCTTTGCTCCCTTATTGTTCTTATGCTGGAGACAGTGGTTCTTTACTTGGTTTAATACTTTTATACTTGAATTATTAAGTGGAGATAGACTGAGATGGTAGCAGACACTGTGCACAGAGAATGGTGAGGTTATGGAATAGGTTACCTAGCCTTGTTGTTGATGTTGAATCATTCACCCAACTTGACAGTGTTTTAAGATAAATCAGCTACTATGAACTGGAAGTGCATTGATGGGCCAAATGTGTTACTTTATGTATTTTGGTGCTGTATTGTGATGCATGATTTAAAACACAGATACAGTTTTTCAATGGACATATTTATTGTTAGTGTACACAAATACATGTTTTTCAATACAGGCGTTTGATGTTAGGCACGCTGTTAAAATACTGTAGTGCATTAATGTTTTGAGGCCTTGTAAAGTGATCGTTTCAATATGAACTTAAACATGTATACTTAGCAACAAATGTACATTAAAGTTACCAAGGGGTTCCCCGAGTGGCTTCCCTGGTAAAAGCACAGCCAAATGGGGAGCGCAGGTTCTCGTTCTGGCTGTGCGAAGCCAGTGGTCATCTCTGGGGATTCCAGAGGGAGCGTTGCAGTGGCTGTGACGATCCTGCAGGTTTACGGAGGCAAAAACGACAAGCACTGTTTTTCCTCATCATGCTACAACGATCCCTACTGGCCAGGCACCTAGTGAGCTCGGGCGGACACCTGCAGGGCTGACCTTTGTCCTCCAGAGGCCTGTGGCTTGATGACGTCAGCTTTTGCGTTACTGAGTATAAAACAGGAAACAGGCTTGGTCGTGGGATTGGCCTATTGAGCCTGCAGTTCTCCAGAGCTGTGTGAGGAATTGCTGCGATGAGGGGAAAAAATAATTGGACATTCTAAAACGGGCACTCCTAAATTAAAAAACAAAACAAAACAAAGAACAAACAATAAAACAAATATGTTACCAGAAGTGCTGCAGGCCTCTTTTGGGAGTTAATGTAATACATTTGTTGGCTGTCAGTTAAAAATAAAGCTTGTTGTCTTGAATTTGGCACATCAGTTTCCATTGACAGAAATCTGTACAAAATTTGCTGAGCAGGATTTTATGTCAGTCTTCATCAAGGTTTCAAGACTGGCTGTTTGAAACTGAAAGCCTCAATCATTTTGGAGAAAATGATCTCCTGCCTCACCGTGTGTTTGCAGTGTTCACAGCTTGGCTCGTTAATGACTGCTGAATGACGTATTTCTCCATGTTAAACACCAATGATAATCATTTATAATCCCTTGTCCTGCCGCCCCATATCACTGTCCTGACTGTGTACATATTGTTTTTGTCAGACCCATTAGTTCAGATTGTGATCTGGCTATGATTTGTTGTTTTTTTTCTATAAAAGCAAAAAGCTGGCTAATTGCAGAAGATGGGCTCCCTGAGGGCCACCGAGCCACCCGCGTGGGTAATTTTCACTAAGTAGTCAGCAGTAATAATGGAAGCAGACTGTTGTAATTAGAATAAGATGTAGAAAAGCAATAAAGTATGTCCTGTGGCCTGTGGCCAAGAATTTCACATTCTGTTAAGCAGAACAGCTACAGTAAGTTATTGACCTTCTGAAGGAACAGTCGGTGAAGTCAGATTTTAATGCTTGGGGAACCTTGCAGGGATGGGTTATGGTGGAGTGGTCATAAGTTGAAGCCGCCTTTTCCCTAGACGAGGCCCCCTATACTTTACGTTTCAGACTGCTTAGGATATTTTCGGCTGCTGTATTCCACTGAGCTGAGTAACATCAGCTGCATACTGAGCAACATCAGGTTCACCATATTGACTTTACCGTGCTGCATTTTCAGTATTGGTACAGTTGATGTTGCCTGCTATTAAAAGTCAAACCGGTCAACTCTCAGGATTCCCTTCAACTGCAAAGTCAGTTCAAAATCAGTTCAGACCACCAATATAGCTGTATTTTATATTTGTGTGTTAACAAATAAGCAGCAGGTGATGGTTATTGGAATACCAGCACTGTTATATTGAAACTCTCCACACATAAACCGACCTTGTCTTGTAGCCTCGCTCCATTCCTGTAGTAACCCTATAGTATTCAATCTCCCAAAACTCGTTGGAAGTCTTCTATTTTTGCGTTGAAAACTACTGGGAGAAGCTAGCTGTACCCATTGCTTTTTTGATTGAAACGATGAAAAATAAATGTGCTTAACTTTTAGCTCTAAATATATTTGGATGGGTAAAATTATATGTTTTTAAGGCAGTTTTGAAATGGGCATTCCTTACAGTGAGATAACCATCAATGTGTATCGCACAATTAGCCTTGTCCATCTATATAGTCTACATATTAAAAATAATTATTATAGGAATGCTCATATATTTTAATACATTTAAATTCTTCTGGTCCACGATAGAACTGCCATTTATATAACGATATCTATTTTTCATAGATAGATGAGTGTTTCACACGGTTTGCCACAAATCATGACCTACAAAGCATTGGTATCTGGACATGTGTTTATCAGTTGTGGTCGTTTTTATATTGTGAAATTGGTTTTACAGTTCCAATCACACTGCAGCGACATGCATTCTGCTAAATGATGGTTTAATGATGGGTAGATTATAATTTAATTGGTGTTTTAAAGTACATGCTTCATGTGAAAAGGGGAATGTAATATACAGTATCTTTTTAGGTGTAAAAATGCTTTTTAAAATATATTTCAACATAAAAATAAAAGCAACACTTTTCCTGGCATTGGATACAAACTAGCGGCAACACGCCCGGTCATGGAAGGGTTACCCTTTTGGTAGTTAATATGCTGTGTGTCTGAATGAATCTGGTGTGAACTTGCCCACACCATACTTTCAAAATGATGCTTGTAGTTGTCAAGAATATCTGCGTTCTTTTGTGTAACATAATGCTATCGGAGAAAAGACCTCTCTAGTGATTCTGTTGTGAGTTGCTGCAGATAACTAGCGTACTGTGAAGACAGTTAATCAAGTACCAAAATATGTGTCCATTCATGCAGTTTTGCTTTAGAAGTTGGTCACGGTTATTATGCTTTTGCCTTTTACCTCATTGGAATTCCAGTCTACAATAAGAGATGTACTAAAAATTAGCTCTAATTGTGAAGCAGTGATTTGTGACGTTTTTGCTGTCACATTCTTGGAATCAAGTCGAAAATATTGATTCCTTTCTATCTTGAGAAAACACCACCTTCAACCTCTCCGCACATGTTTTCAATCTTGTTATTTCCTTATTTCTATGTTTGTTGCTGTTGTCAACAAAGTTCCTATAGTAGCTGGATAGAACTTAAAAATATGGTATTACATGATGCATGGCAGGTAAAACTGTATGGTTATTTTCCTTTGGCTTTATCTTCGGCTAATTATTATAATTAGTTGAATTGTATATAAAACAAAACTGAGAATAGTGGTGCTTGCAGGAATACATTGTTGCTTATAAGATTCTATGATAGCATTTCATAACTGTTAGTTTAAGCACTGAGTCAGGTTCTATAACAGTGGTTTCATTATGTACTAGCACGTAACCTGGATCAACTAAATCACATTTAGTAAGCACGCTGCTCGGCACGGCCGCTGAGGTAATTTACTGTAGCCCCTCGTTGGGGTTGTGTCTGAGAATTCCCAGCAGGTTGTGTGCTTGGACAATTAGAGCAAATAGCACAGCAAGACTCTGTACCACAAATAAATATTTGTGTGGGGTTGCCTGCAGTTTCATTCCTCCTTTATTGGTCCCAGTCACTGGTACAGAACGATGGTTATCAACCTGGCTCAAGCCCAACTTTGCATCCATGCCCGAAAAGACGTAATTATAAAGCTGCAACTTCCAGGTCAACTCCTGGTCAGAAAAATACATGACATCATTTAAAACATTTTGGCTGTACTTTCAAAGCACTTCTACAGTAAAGGTTGCAGTCCGTAATTGTGAAGCAGGTTAAATTTGAAGCTTTAGCAAAATAAAAAATGAATGACAACATGTTGTATATGATCCTATTGAATTGTTATTATTTTTTTTCCGTTGTACGGCTCTCATAGTTTTAGGGTCAAGTAAAAAAGAACAGCTTGAACTGTCTTTGTTTTGACAACAGGGGAAGCCTCCCACTTCCAGTTATCCAGTGCAAAGTTTAAAGTTTCCAGAGATTGATAATGATGAGTCCCAGCTTTCCTCTGTTGCACAAAACAGTTCTTCAGAAACAATGCCTATACTCCTCATTTCTCCCATTTAAGACAGTTGTACTGCTGTTGTCTAAAGAATGAAACCAGTATTTGGTGCTGCACTATGAATGCCTTCCTGCATCACATACAGGGCCTAACCCAGGTAAAACTAAGCGACCGTTATGTACAGTCAATACATTTAAGTTATTTAATTACCTGCATCCAACGTTGGAAAGTAAGTTTAAAAACTAGCTTTATGTACTTAACGTAAGCCCTTTCATGCATTTGAACAATTGCAAAACTCTACTGAATATATGTTAAACTCTTGCTGTGCTTCAACGTGTTGTAAGTTGTTAGCCGAGGTTCAAATAAGCAATCGCTATGATATTTTAAAATACATTTTTGTATTTGTTTTTTATATCGACTACATGGCTGAATAATTCGGTAGCAAAACTACATCGAGGGGCAGGATTAGTTACTGAAAGGGATAGATGAACTTGATACCCACTATCCGTCTAACGAAAAAATGCAGCTAACTGAGAAGTTGTTGGTTCACTTGTATTGTAGCTGACCCTGAAAACCATCAGCTTCCAGGCCTTATTGGAAGGTGTGCGTGGCTGTCCAGACAGTTTTACAGTCCAGAGCAACAGGGTCTTGCGTGTTGGTTCCCTGGCCAGGCTCCAGCCCTCTGCGTGTCAGCTCAGCCTCTGGAGGAAGTGCCTGAGTGCTAGTCTGTGGTTCTGGGGAGCTTTAACAATGTTTTTATTTCAGCAAGCCCTGGAACTGAACTGTATCGAAACTGATTAGAAGGATAAAGGCACACGTTGCTGTTAACCGTTAGCATACCCCACCAAAATCCACCCTCCAGTCACTTAAAAATCCACACAGCCTCTGCTGATTGCACGACAGGGCTTCTTTATTGAAAAAAAAAAAAAAAAAAAAAGTATTTTGCTGTACCAGGGGATGAGATTATCCCTACTGTGGGCTGAGTGTTATACATTCCACAGATACAATAGCATATAATAATACACACGTATGTGTTTTAGAAACCTACCACAGCTTCCAGGAATGTAGACGTTTTGACATGGAAATTACTTGTGCAGGCTTTATAACAAAAACCAGGCCTACTGCATCTCCTTTCAGCAAAATAACAGGTCTTCCATAGCAGATATTAACCTTTTATAAAAGCTTACTGTAGTAATTTTACAAGGTAATTTTGTAGTTTTCCCATGCTTTAATTCATAGTTTTAATATGGTTTTCAATGTTTTGTTTTTAAATAAGATTTACCATACCTCTCTGTGTTTTATAATGCTTACTTTATGCTTTATCACGCTTTCAAAATTCCTTTTTAGACTTTGCTGTGCTTTTACTATGAGAAATATTTATAACAGAAGTGGCAGGCACTTCTCCAGCCCAGTAAGGTAAATATGGTTTTACATGAAGGGAGAACCTCTGGGATGCTCCTTTCCAGGAATACCATGTCCCAGGTTATACAGGTTAGGGGATTTAATTATGCTTTGAAAGGGGAATCTAGCCAGGCCAAATTGACAGTTGCACTGATCTGCTTTGAAAGACCTCTGGAACAGTACAGTGATCTGTAATTGAATGTTAGGGCATTGGTTTGGTGAAGCGCCACCAATACAACTTCATTGCAGGTTTTTTAGTTTTTTTGATGCAATAAATCTCTCTTTTGGCAATCCTTATATGTGAATTATCAACCAAACACCAATAAGTTGTCCTCTTTGAACTTACATGGGTAGTGTCTGTGCACTGAATGCTTTATATTCTCAGGGTACTCTGAGTCTGTCTTTATTTCACTCTTTCATTTTAACGTATATCTGAAGAATGACTTGTTCAAGTGTTATGAAACTTGCTGAAGACATTCTTTAGCTCAGGTTAACCTGTGGAAGCAGCCTGTCTATCTCTGTCCGTATGGCTATAGGTTATTACATACTGTACATGTACAAGCAAAATGGTCTGGACGTGCTTTAGCATCATTTATTTAGAGCGTCTGGGGGTATGTGAAAGCATCTTTCTATCTTTCATTTTGAATGTACAGCAGAGGAGGGGGATGAATTTCACTGGTATGCTTGTTCATAATGAAAGCATTTTATTCTAGACTGTTAACAGTTTCTTAAACAGTCTGAAATAATTGCAGTCAATGCAGACTTAAAGTAGTCTCAAAGTAACTTTTGTATTAAAGAGTGTGACTACAGCCCAGTATCTCTTGCCTTAAGGAAAATGTACATTTGATAAATCGGGCTGAAAAGACAAAGAATATACAAAGCTTCTACACAGGGGGAAGACTATTCAGAAGTTTTATCATTAAGTCCTTCATTGGTTAAACTGTGGAGTGGTTGGACAAATGGAGGAAGTTATAATGAAAAGTTGTTTTATGAATCATGAACAGTCTATAAGGTTCACCAGCGCTTCTGACTAATTCCGGGTGTTGCAGAATGAAACCAATTTGATTCTGTGGGCAGAGTGGCTGTTTTAATGAGCTGCAGATGCCCAGGCAGTGACTCTGAACAGGAGAATGAGCTGATAAAATCTTGACAGGCAGTTTGAGCTTCGGCTAGTATGTGTAAACGAGGTATTAACCATACTGAAGTGCATCGGTCTGCCGTGCTGGCTTGCAGAGCCGCTTAGCAGACCAACCAGACAATAAACGCACCCTGCCAAGATAGCTCCCTACAGTAAACACAGTTTAGAAAGGTTTTGTGGCAGCTAATGTGTGCTTTTTTTGTGTGTTTTTTGGTTTTGTTTTGTTTTTTGTACGCAAATGTTAAAGCACGGGTGCCTTTAGGTTTATTTTGAGAAACCGTCACCTAATGTAATTTAGTATTTCCTATTAGGAATGTCATGCTGTGGATTGAACGTACCTTTGCATGATTCTGACTGACCCCTGTTATCTAACGGGCAGTATTGTGTGATGTGCTGCCATTACAGATTCTTCCCCCGTCGGTAAGATGAGATTTAAAGTTAAATAACCGTGAATGGCTCTCTTGTGTATTGGTTAAGGTGCTTGCGCTGTGCGTCGTCGCTGCTTTGCCCACGGCTTCCTCCGTGTTACACATGCACATTAGGGACGCAAATTGGTTATGGTCTGTTTGCGCAGCCAAGGGAATGGGACATACCATTATTACACATAGGTGTTTTTTTGTTTTTCTTTACACTGACAGATAAACTCAATACAGTGTGATTGCATCACTTGTACCAATGTATTACACAGTGTAGAAAGAATAAAGTAATGTATCGAGACATTACATTTTTTATTAATGATTTTCCCAGTGCCCCCCAATGTTGCGCGATTAGTTGCACGTGGCAAATGAAACTTTCTTATGTTCTTACGTCTGAGTAGAACTGCAGCTTCTGTTTTTTTTAAATTGACTTTATTTAATCAGCATGTTGGCTCAAAGTGACTGAGATGTGTTGCAGCTTCTAATTTAAAGTGTCACCTAGATTTATGTCAGCAAAAAATTAAAGCTAGAACTCATGCCTGCAAAAAAAAAAAGAAAATAGTCTTTAACTACTGAATTATTGTAAGAAGTTTTTGCATTAAACTATTTTTCAACAGTGAGATTTGAAGCTATGACCTGTAAAAGCTAAGGGTTTCTTGATTGATGTTATCAGAGAGGTCAGCGAGGTCAGCTTATCAGCCACAGTGTGTGTGTATATCTATATCATATATATATGTATGTGTGTGGTGTGTATGTGTGTGTATATATGTGTGTGTGTGTGTGTGTGTGTGTGTGTGTGTGTGTGAGAGAGAGAGAGAGAGAGAGAGAGAGAGAGAGAGAGAGAGAGAGAGAGAGAGAGAGAGAGAGAGAGAGAGAGAGAGAGAGAGAGAGCCCCAACCCGAAATACACCCCATCTAGATTGGGTCGAACCATCGGGTTGGGGTTAATTAACATTTTTAGAACTTTTCGTATTCAGTGGGGTTTGTCTTGTGAATGATCCCATCGCGATGCATAAGATTCACTGACCCTGTATCCCATCTAAGGAAGATCATCCGAAAACACTCAAGCAGTGAGCAACAGCATCACAGTGCGCGTCGGTCTTAAAGCTACAGCACCATATTAGAGTACCATTAGAGTACAACAGCGTACCATCGTTTTTGCTGCATTCAAAATAAAATAACGCATCAAATAGCAACCTAAATATTCTACATTTGTATACTGTACATCTAGAGACGAATGTTTTGAAACTCAATGCATTTTTTAACTCAGGATTTTCAACGGGATTAGAGGAGGTGATGTATTTCTATCTCAGTAAGATGATGATTCTTCAATGTATCCCTTGAATCTGATGCATTTTGACCTATGGAATGATATTAGTCATATCAAACTGGCACTGGCCTACCCCCTCCACATTTGGAACTCTCCACATTTCCCATAAACTGCAGTGCGATGATGGTATGGTGACATCAAAATTCTAGAAAAAGAACGTTCCATTCTGGGTGCAGGAAGTCATTGTAAACATAGCCAATGTGACCTTTCAACTCTGCCAGTCCCAAATACTTTACATTTGTAAAGCAGAGAGTTCTGCATATTTTTAGCTGTGATTAGCAAAATTTGCCTTGTCCATTGCTGGAAGTTACTCCTGATTGTCAGACTTCCATACATGTAAGCAGGAATTAGACCCAGACAATTCACTACATTTTACAGGGGATAATATTGTTGCCATGTGGTCCAAAATTTATCACGGCAAGACAAGACAAGACAAGACAAAAGGGGAATTTTCTGAAATCTGGGTTCACTTTTTAGAAGTTTATGGTTAAAAAAAAAAAAAACATCTGAGTTCCTGTTACCAAAAGGCTGTACAAAAAATAAATTGTTGATATTGAATACCATTGAAAGCTACTGCCAGCAGCCTGGCGGCATGTTCTTTGGTTCGAGTGTGGTTGAAAACAAGCCGGGAGGAGAATTCTAATCTGAGTGACCGCACTGTTTGAGAGCTCCGGTTTCCACAGACCAAAACCACAATTACAGCCAGCCTTGCCTACAACCATCATTTCATTCTTTGGTGGCAAAATTTCATTATTTGTTAATACCACGAGCTTCGGATGAATCCATTTGAAACAGTTAGTAGTTTAAAAAGGCTTTTTTTGTTATATTATTATTTTTGTATTTTTGTTACAAATTAGAAATGAGAGCCATTGAAAATAAAGTGTATGACTTCACAGTTGAAGTGCTGCCCGTTTATAAAGAGTGTACTGTATGTTATTGTTATAATGATTTATCAGGATATTTCTTGCTTAGATAAAGCACAGTATACCACAAACGATCATTCACTATACTCTATTAATGACGCCATATAAGAGTGAAATAACACATATATATATATATTTTTTTTTTTATTGAAACCACTAAGTACAGTAGGCTGAAAGGTTTTTCTCGTTGGTTAAGGAATCTTTTTTAGCGGTGTGTTTCTTAAATTATTCAAGCTAGGTTGATGTGCTTGGCACAGGATTGCATTGCAGCTAAACAAGTTCACATATGAGTGACGTTGACTTATTATTATAGTGTTCAGGTAATCGTTAGCAAGATATCCTTGACCTATTTTTCTAGATCACTGGTCCACTTGTTTTATGGAACTAAAATACTCAAGGATTACATGACATCCAGCTTCAATAAACTCGTCTAATGTACATCTTGTAAATCCTAGTTGAGGGGTTGGTCGTTTTAGAAGTAAAGAACCCTAAGATCTCCAACCATAAGAAAGAGTCCAGTGGTAATATTGCAGTTACTTTGCAGTTAGTTTCAAAATGTAAGTTAGCACAGAACGTGAGAGGGTCCAATGGAGGAGGAATTTGTTGCTGTAAGGGAATGTAAACAATCTGGAAAGCCAACAAGGTGCTACTATATATAGCACAGAGGGTTAAGGTCATTGTTTTGCATTTCCATTCAGTATATAGGTCTCAAATGTGCAGTTTCGAAAGAAACACGTTTGCAGCAAATATGTATTTTTATTTTAAAGCCTGATATCCGTTACTATGCCTTAGTCTCAGGAAATCTGTTATGCCTGCACTTCCTAGTTTGTTTCACCTCAGCAAGATCTTCTGGGTCAAAGCTTGTTACTGGCTAAAAGCGTCAGTCAGTAAGGTAAGCAGCTGGTTGGTTAATGACAGGAAAGAAGCTGTTGGAGGAATGGTGACAATTTAGGCGAAATGACCAAGGAAGTATAACACTATCTGAAAGTGTGGCTTGCAAACCGAGATTTATTTACAAGTTTAGTGCCAGATATTCAGAAATCCCACTGTAAAACATCGCCTGACTGTGCGACACTGTTTCTTCAGATTAATTGAAAGATAAATTCTAGCACACAAACATTTTCTCGCGCATCTTTACATTACAGTACATATATAAAACCCTGACTACTAGATCAGTACTTAAGCATCCACAATCTCTGTAGTCATCCTAATAGTCAGGAATAAATCGCCTTTATTGTTGTACTTTAAAAATACTCCAAAATAAAGTTAAATGTTTTTACTCGAATGTTGCCCCCTTTAATCCATTAAGCTAAAACTGAATAATAATTTTAAAAAAAGCTATTGAAAGCTGTGTTATGATTTTACTTAAGGACGCCCAGTTATGTGGTTACTTGAGATTTATCTTGTTTTTGTACTTTCCAGTACTATCAAGAGTTCCTTTTCATGAGCAGTACATTTCTAACCGTAAAAACCAGAGAAGACAGCATGCAGCCAACAGCAGGGTTCAGCAGTTCAGTGTTAATCCTTTTAGCAACCTGCTTTCATTTTAAATCAGAATTTGTATAATCATGTCATATGTGCATAATTCAAGCCTTTGTTATGCAAGATGTAGAATGTATTCATTTGATGACATTTTCCATTGGGTGTTTTTGATGAGATCCTGTTCTAGAGGCTGCGGTGATTCTGGCTCCTCCTGTGGTGTCATACTTGTCGGAAGACATGTATCATCCAGACATATCGTAACCATGTGTTGTTTTTCTTACGCCCCCTCAAGATTAAGAAAGCCTACAGACAGAAGGCGCTGACGTGCCACCCAGACAAGAACCCAGACAATCCCAAAGCAGGTGAGCAGGTTACCATGTCTAACACGTGGTAAAACGTCATGTTATAAGAAAAGAGAAAACAATTGCACTTGCTATTTACTGCAGTATATTTTGTTGTCTTTTGCTTTTTGTTAAGGGCAGCGGGCCTGGATTATTAAGATGTTTTTCTTCATTTACCTGCAATGCACTTCAGTAAATGACATTTGCATCATGGGCCCTGTTTTGCAAGTGCACATTTTCTGAGAGAAATACAATGTTAACTGTATAAAACAAGCAAGAATCTATTCAGAACAATTGGAGTTCTATTGAGAAACCCATCTCTGTCACATTCTTCGTGGTCCTTTGGTGTATTTCTGTTTAGTAGTGCCTGCATTTTATTCTGTTTACCTAAAATAATGCAGGTTGTGCGTTTGGAAAAGGATTTCTAAATCTGGTCATAAATCATATTAAAGTAATAGTATTTTGATTTGACAGGGATGTTAATTTATATATATGGCAACCTGCAAACAAAATAAGGCATTTTTTGCTGAGCAACATTTAGGTAAGTTATTTGTGAGCAGGGGTTTTATCACATTTAAAAGCTGCATTTTGAGTAAACCCTGATAAAGGTTACCGTAGTAGAAGTGTAGAAGCATGGAGAAAGCATACCTAGAGTGGTATGTGGCTGTGTGGTCCAGTGGTTAAAGAAACTAGGAGGTCCCCGGTTCAAATCCCAGCTGAGCCACTGACTCATTGTGTGACCCTGAGCAAGTCATTTAACTTCCTTGTGCTTCGTCTTTTCGTGAGATGTTGTTGTAAGTGACTCTGCAGCTGATGCACAGTTCACACACCCTAGTCTTGTATCTTGTAAAGTGCTTTGTGATGGTGGTCCACTATGAAAGGCGCTATATAAAAATAAAGATTATTATTAAAGATTATTATAAGAAAACTGCAAAATCACAGTTTAAATTTACAAAGGAAAAAAAAACAAAAAAACAACCCACCTCAATACAACATGCTTTTGTAGTGTTGCAATGATCTGAATCTAAATCCAAACCTTTGAAATCTCACTGAGGTTTTAGTGAATTCTTCACGTTTTTCTGTTGAACCAATCGCAGCAAGTCTCTGACACAGGCCTCTTCCCTCAGGGACCGCAAATCAGAAACACTGGGAAGTAATAATCTACCTGGGCTGTCGGAGGTGAAAAATGTTTGTCCGACTTTGAAATCCTTCAGAAGCGGAGAGCCAACAAATAGATCAACTCAAATGTAATTAAAGTGCTAAAAATGCGCCTTGACATTAAGCAAAGTGTTGTTCATTGAGGTTTGTGGTTCCTGGATGTCCCTTTTAATTTCCAGATTGGGTCAGCTAATGGTGAAGCAGGGACTTGAGGTACAAGAAAATAAATGTAAAAGCAACTGCATCTGAATACAGTTTCACCCACAGTGCACACACCAGGGAACACAAGACAAGAGACTGGTCAGGGAGCGGGATTGGTTCAATACTGTCGTGGCCTGAAATATTTTCTTTTTTTCCTTCTACATTTTTGTAGAACGCAGCAGTAAATTCAGATCTTGCCCCCCTTCCTATTTTAACCTATTTGGCATCTCAACTATTATCCTGTATAGGTTTACTTGCAATAAATTTTCATCTCAGCCATGGAAAGGCAAGGGTTGGATATGAACAACAAACCACATTTTTCTTTCCATTCAAATAAAGAGAAAGCTCTGCTGGTGATGTCACTGTTATTAACTGATCAGCCTCTAGGAGGCGATCCATTACAATGTGTTATGTGAGAAACAATCTTGTGAGGGGTCGTCAATGTTCATCTTTGCCTGCTCTTTAGTATTTCTGTTTAAAATACTGGTTTAGTTATTAATTATAAGTCTGTTCTAATGTGGAAAACGACTACTTTAGCACTCAGCACAACTTCCCCACTCTGTTAACTGACCCTTGAGAAGCAGTCTCTGTACTGGCTAGTAAAGCTTGGGAAATAATCTATGCAGAAACAACAATATAGAGTCATACAGAAGACTGTTGAAGATGTAAAGTAAACCTTTTATGTGCCATATTCCATTACACAAAAAGGCAAACCAGACAAAATTGGGGCTATTGTTGTTACATGTGATTGGCAAAACACAGTTTCCACAAAGTGTTTGTGTGCGTATCTGTGTGTCTTTCTATTCCTGTGTGTGTGTGTGTGTGTGTGTGTGTAATCCCTGTAGGTGTTCTGCACTGTGTATTTGTTATTGTGCACTAAACATTTGAATCTTACTGGGCTCTTGTGTTGTTCCCCATCAAGATCCTGGGCTTATTTTAAGAGTGTGACTCTTTCCAGGGGCCGCAGTGCCTGTAACTGTTCCCCAGCTCTGCGCACTAACACTTCCAGTGTTTAATCTGGATTTGCTTGAGCCAAGAGAGCCGAGAAACCTGTGAAAACTCTGGAGTGCTCCTGATCTGAGCAGCTTGTTAAAATAAAGCATGTTTAATTGCGTCATTAAACCCAGGCGACGCTGAGGGGAGAGATCTGTTTCTGGGTTAGCTCTGACTGGTACAAATTGTCCCTGAGAGAGCCCTGGTATTTGACAGAGAAAAATGGGAAATTTATGTGAGAAAATATGCAGCATATCATTAGAGGAAACTGCCCTCCATGAGATTCCGTGCCTATTTTATGTAGGAGATGTCTCAATTAATTTGAGCACAGTTTGGCATTTGTTAAGAGACGAACAGTGCCATTTTGTATTTTTTATTTTTCTTGTGGCAGTTTTTTCTTTCTTTCGTTTCTGTGCCTCTTCTGCATTTTTCTTTTTTTTAAATTTCTTTCCTTTCTCTACGTTACCGAACAGGGCAGAAACCTGGCAAATTAAATGTAATGTTAACACACATATAAAGTGCTACACCCTGGTCTCAAATGTGTAGGATCCAGCTACCATATGGGTGGTATAGAACTAGAACAGGCCCACCAAGAGAAAGCCATTGATGTTTAGAGACTCACTGCAGTCAGCAACCAGACAGTGTGGAAAAGCAATTACAAAAGCAAGCAGAGTGCTTGGGTATATAGTCTAAAGTGAGGCTGTATAATACACTGGTGAGACCGCACTTGGAGTACGGTGTTCCATTCTGGTCAGAACTTTACCAAAAGGACATTGTAGCCTTGGAGAGAGTCCATCAGTGGGCAGCCAAACTAATCCCAGGGCTTAAAGGAATGAGCTACAAAGACAGGCTGAAGGAACTGAATTTTATTTAGCTAAAGATTAAAGAAGAATTAGGGGGCTTTTGATTAAGTCTTTTAAATTCTTAAAGGGGGTTGGCATAGTTAACCCTAACATACTTTATGCATAGCACAGAAACCAGGAGCGGAGGACTGTGTTGGAAATTGATTGGAGACTTAGAATAGAGTGGTAAAAGCTATATGTTGTGTTTTATAATTTCTTTATAAGGTAATGTAGCTTTCATGGCTTTTTATTGAACAGAGGGATCGCTTAGGAGGAATTATGGTAATTTACAGAACTTGTCACAAAAAATAAGAAAGAAAAGTGGCAGCAGTCATTTGCATATGGGACGCCTAATAAACGAACGGTCTAGCAGAAAGGATAAAAGAGAGCACAACCAACAGAAACCCAAAAGCTCTTTATTGAATTTATTTAAAAACAAACTGTTATGTGATATCAAAGTGTGACTGAGTGCTGCTTTTATACTGTGGGTGTAAATGTATTGGTAATGGTTATTCTATGCGGTGTAACTGTTGTACCCCAGGATACAAGATGGTTCTAGATTGAGAGTAAAAGTTTGAAATAAATAAATAAAAACTCCAATACTGTTGCTGTTGGTAGTTATGGAATTTTTAAGGCCTGATTAAAAAAAAACACACACATCCCATAACCCTCTTGGAGTGACCACTAAAATAGAGGCTTCTCCTTCAGCGGTTTTAAGGTTGTTTTTTTTTTTATTATTGACCCTGAATGAATAAGCACACTCATCAGTGTTTTGAGAGCTGTGTGGTCCCTGACCCTCCACTCTGCCTTTTTGTCTTCCTCTAGCTGAACTCTTCCACCAGCTCTCCCAGGCTCTAGAGGTCCTGACTGACACAGCTGCCAGGGTAAGGTTACATCAAAGATCTACTCTGCTTTTACGAATCAACAAACAATGAGACTCCTCTGGCCAGGTAATCCGTCCCAGCTAAAGAGCACATTACATGGGCACTACAGAGATATTATATTATTAGAAATGTAAACTTCAATCAAGAAATATTATCTGCCACTGAAGATTTACTATTAAAGACCCCAATTTAAAATGCCTAATGTGCATTTATTGGCAATTAATTCAATCTGCATTTAATTAAGTTACTGTATTGTACTTGTATTTGCAAACAAACACAAACATGCAATCCCCCTTATTAAGTAGAGCCATATATATTTGGTTCTACTTGTAGGTTAAGGAAAGTTCTCAGTTTCCATGGTTTACTCTGCCAAGGACATGTTGCTGGCTGAAAATGTCATTCAATAGGGGAGGCAGCTGATTGGCTAATGACAGGAAAAGGGGTGGGGAGTAATTCACCCTCCAGGTGAAATGGCCAAGGAAGTGCAACACTTTCTAAAAGCAGGGCTTGCAAGCAGAGAATTATTTAACCTAGTGTAATATTAGATATCATGCTTTGAAATACAAATACAATTATGAAAAGATGTGTTTCTTTCACTGCACAGTTGATACCTACAAGAATGTGTAGTATTATTACTAGAATTGATATATTAATAGTATTACTTATTTGCACCTTTGTACACTTGGTGTGCAAGATTTCAAGAATGTGTGCTGACATTAAAACCAATGGGAGGTATTAGTCTAAAGTCTACATATATTTTTTGTTAAATGTTTAGGAAATCAGCATTAATCCCAGTAATACAGTTCCGCAGTATTAAGTACATCTGTTCAACTCTTCAGTTTTTATTATTCTCTGGGTATGTTCTGAGCCTTCATCACTGTGATGTGACCGAGTTTCTCTTCTCTTACAGGCAGCCTATGATCAAGTAAGAAAAGCCAAAAAGCTAGCGGAGGAGAGAACCAGGAAACTTGACGACAAGAGGAAAAAGATTAAACTAGGTAATGTTTGTTAACAAGTTAATATAGTACATGTAAACCCAACTTTTCATAATTAATACAAAAAAGAAGCATTTCCATGGCCAACCACTGCAGCCTAGAGATACCAGAATATATGTTTAGCTAATGATTTTAGGCCTCCGCTAGTTGAATGTTCTAAACAGAATGAACTGGTTACTGAGACACCTGTGTATCTGAGTCAATGGAATCCTTAAAAAGCAGACTGGACAGTTCTGGGTTCATCAGCTGCTAGAAACTAGACCAGCATTCAAGGGCCGAGCTGTTGGCATATTCTGTTGGAGACATGAGGGTGGTAACAAAACAGCCCCCCACTCACTCTGAGCTGACTTGTTAACTTTGTGCTGTTACAGATTTAGAGGCCCGGGAAAGGCAGGCACAAGCCCAAAATCTCGAAGAGGAGGAAATAAAAATAACACGGACCTTAGAAGAAGAGGTGAATGACGTGTTATTGCTCATCAGCTTAGATGGCAGTAATAACTTCATTATCAATTCAAGTTATGCTATAGACTTTTTTTTTTTTTCCCTGAATCATTATTTAGTTTAGTGTGCCCCTATATTGTTTTGTGAATAGGGTGATCTCAGTTGGTCATTTCTGCTGTGGAAAAAGACAGGGAGCATTATAAGGAAGATTCTTGATCTTCCACCACTGTTCAAAAAGAACCCTGGAGTGTTTCTGAAGCTTGTTACACCCCATCCACACTACCTCAATAATGTGCAGTCAACACGCTTTGAGCCCACATGACCGAATCTGGGCTACAATAGCCCTTGCTGTGCACCCCTGCTAGTACCAGGACCAGAGGACACAATTGTAAATTAAGTGCAGATCATTTGGGACAGAGCATAGAAAACACATCTTTACACAGAGAGTGGGGAGGGTATGGAATGGCATGTTGATGCTGAATCATTGAGATCATTTAAGATCCAACTTGTTTTCAGATCAGTTGGCTACTAGGAACTGGGTGAGCACTGAAGGCTGAATAGTCTTCTCTTGTTTGTATGTTTTCTAATGTTCTTATAGTGCTAATGTCAGTCCCCAAGGTCATGCGTATCCAAACAGTACCAGGAGGTGGCAGTGCTTAAATAATGATTCATATAGGCACTAGATGGTTGCTGACAATCTGTTGTTGTCTTTCATAACTTTTTTTTTTCTTTAGAAGGTAATGTAGCCAATGGTTACAATGGGGTCCTCAACTGTGCCTAAAGGAACTTGCTGTATGGTGCTGACATAAAAACAGCATAGGTGCATTTTTTGTAGGTACAGTACAGAGTTGATTATTCGTCTGTTAACCAGATTGTCTGCTAACCGCACCAGGTTGGGTCTGGTAAGTATTTGGATGGTGGAAAGTCATGTGCTGCAAAAAGGGGAGTTGGTGACACAGATAGTGTCATTGATAAATGACAGCTTCGGTCAATACAACTCTGGCATAGCTAATTTTCCTGCAGTCTAATTCACAAAAAGAAAACCTGATTTCTAGTTAAATAATTAGAATTTTGCTGAAGAGTGCTACTAGCAATGCTCTTGGTAGAATGAAATATTGTCGGTACATTTTCTTTTTCTGGTCAAACTACAAAATCTGGTATTGGTTCATTTGAAACATTGTCTTGCAGATAATCCGTTTGCGAGAGGAAGGCTCCAGGCAGCTCCAAGAAGAACAGAGGCTGATAAAGGAACAGATCCAAAGAGAGAGGGATGTTGGGGCAGACAGAGGGCACAGACCACCAGGTACACAGGAACACAAACTCTTGCTCATGCTTCTGTTATCCACCTCAACACAAGACAGTGAGCTCCAAACAGTTCATCTAAATAGCACCACTGGCATCATTAAAGTTTGTGGGCCAAGGTTCTGAAAATCAAACATCTAACAGTGCATGTGCGTCTCAAAGCTGTGTCCATTGTGAGTCTTTTAAAGCCATTTCTGAAAGTAAAAATATGTAAAACGGCATTTTAAAAGGACAATGATAAAATACATCTCAATAGCTAGATTATACAATGTATAACACAGGTAACACAACACACAGGTGTATGATTACTGCTCACTAGACCTGTAGTATAGTCAGGAGCTCTTAAACAGTGTACACAGTTTGAAGTCCTGGGTTTGAAGCACACACACACATGAACACACCTGTATGGGGCAGCTTGATGTTCAGCCAACAGCTGTGAGAGCTTGTGAGATAGTTACTTATTTACCTTTGCCACAGCATAACATTCTACTGCATGGATGAGAAGACAAAGTGATTTTTTCGACCTGAAAAAGGAAACAAGGACCAGGGGTCACAAATGGAGATTAGACAAAGGGGTATTCAGAACAGAAAATAGGAGGCACTTTTTTACACAGAGAATTGTGAGGGTCAGGAACCAACTCCCCAGTAATGCTGTTGAAGCTGACACCTTGGGATCCTTCAAGAATCTGCTTGATGAGATTCTGGGATCAATAAGCTACTAACAACCAAACGAGCAAGATAGGCTGAATGGCCTCCTCTTGTTTGTAAACTTTTGTTATGTTCTTTCTTAAATACCCATTCCAAGTGAAGAGGTGCTCTACGGTATTAAGATTGTAGTTCCTTCATACATGGTTTAGACATGATTGTCAATTGTAATCTATCCTTTTGATATGCTGATATTTTTTAATAACATCCTAAACACACTAGAAATGGATGTTTTTATTTAACGTATATTAGTCAGACCACATTCATTTAAAATAAAACTCATACAAATAATTGTAAACCTTGCGGATTGTCTCAGACACAGTTAGATGTCCTCAACAAGCTAACAGGTCTTCAGATTCTTGAAACTTGCTTTAAACATCATTTTTATCCTAAGCAATGCAGTCCAAAATATAACCTTAATAAACACATTTATAAAATGTCTTCCTACACCTACTCAAAATATATTGGTTTTTAGACTGAATAAATCATCTTGAATGATGTCCCTCAAAACACACTGTACTTTTGAATGCGGTCAAGTATTTTGAGACTGATTTATGCTTAATCAATAAAACACTGCAACCCTTTCCAGGTCATTTGACCTTGTTTTTCCTCAGTCATGTGCAGCTGTGAAACTAGGTTGGAAACAGCACAGCACCTGAATACAAATAAAGCTGCTTGTTGGTTTTAATACAGAATGTGAATTGTGCGAAACCCTCTGTGCGGTCTTAAAGACACAAGGACAGCTATTTAAATCTGCTCCATTCGCACGCTAAAGAGGCGTTGCTGTTCCCTGCTTTTTGGAAGGACGATCGCAGTCGATTCCAGAGAAGCTGGTTAGGTCAGCTGTCCTGCACCAGGAGCCAGAACGAGAGTATTGTAACTTTATTAGGACATGGTTGACAGCAGTCCAGCTCTTGGTTCCCAGCGCACTGGTGTGGTTACCCTCTCACTCACACTTGGCCGCTGACTGTGTAATGACATGTCCACGTTATTTATGTTCCTGTATTTGATTTTGGGAAAATAAAAATGTTCTCTCTCCTCCTGTTTCATTCTCCTTGTCTCCCTCAGGTACACAGCATGGAATGAAATCCGACAGCAATGTGACCCCCAAATTAAAAGTAAGACATTCAAATATTGCCTTTAGATGGTGTGTGTTTGGGAGAAGAGGGGATAGCGTGATAAACACAGATGGACAGTTCCCTTTTTATATTGCACAGTACATTTATTTCCCACAGAGTCGTTCGGACGAGGGACATTGAGAGCAAAAGAAAACATTTTAGAAAAGCATTCAGGTATTTGAGTTGGCACTCGTAGGATTTAGAACACAACATATCTCTTTTCTTTTTATAATATGATTTTTGAAACAGACTAAGCAAAGAATAAGTATACTTCACGTAACCCCAATTTCCAGATTTTGTCTATTTGCCAACATATTTGTAATTATATCAGAAAAAACAATTTCCTCACATTTTGGATTGTAAATAGACAAGCCCTGTGTGACACTGGTGTAATAAATGTGTTTTATTATTTATAACATTGTCGACAGGGATTTGCAGACAGCTGACATTTTTCTGCTGTTCGTTGGTTTTGGAAAAACAAGTATGGGAAACGATTGAAGGGTTAAAGTGAACGAGTAAATTTCATTTTTTTGCAGGGCACCATTGCACTTCACCCAGAATTATTCACCAACCAGTTTTTTTTTTCTGACTGTTCAAAATTAGATACTTTATTTACCATACCAGTATAAGATCTCCTGTAAGAAGCTAAGCATAGTTGTACTAGTGGCGCTTGCCGCCTCTTCTGTAATACTGAATGGATGTTGAATTGCGTAACTGTGCGTATTAGTACATAAGGACCTTTTTTATTTTATTGTGTTACATATTCCCATGTGTTGCTACAACTGTTTACGTAAGGTGTGTGTGTTTTAATTTTAATTTTTTTTGTCACATTCTTTTTTTTTTTTTTACATTTTGACCACTTTTTTAAAAAACTTTTAATTTACATTCCCTGCCTCAAGATTGCTTCATATGTACCCGCATGGACATCTCAGAACTACATTTCCCATCACCCCCCTGCTCACATATATAACTGAGATGAATTTACCAGTCAGCAGGATGATGATGGGAAATGTAGTTCTGAGAGGTCCATGCAGGTACATGTGAAGCCATCTTGAGGCAGGGAATGCAGTTTAAAAAAGTGGTGAAAATGTAAAACAAATTTAAATTAAATTAAATTAAAACAGTACATACACCTTACGCAGCAGTTGTAGCAAAACATGGGAATATGTAACACAATAAAATTAAAAGGTTCTTATGTACCCTTTAAGACTCCCATTGCAGATTCCAGGTTTTATTTTGACACAACTGAACTTGTAACCTGTATTCCTTGGCTAATAAGGCTTATAGTAAAACATGAGACTGCAGTGGGATTTCCAGTCCTGATTTTACAACGCCATTAACTGAGTTAGGGTTCTACTCCTCAGTGTTTGTTTGAGGAGTTCACAGAATACTAATAAATCATTGACATTGTATTTGTTTTGAGCTGGCTCATCGTTGTGAAACCTGTTGATTGTCAGTTTTGCATTGACAAGCAGGTATATTCAGGTAAACAAATGGAAAGTGCATGGAAAATTCCCTTACAAATGTAGCCCTTGCAAATGCCTTTAATTATATGTTATCTTTGGTGTAGAATCTTTTCCTTCGTTGTTATAGTGCCGCTCACATGATCCTCCAAATATCCCTTCTGAACCAATATAACCCAATATCCCGTTATACCGCCACACTCGCTGTCAGCAGTCTCCCAGTGCATCAAGCCAAGCCAAGCCAATGTAGACACATGTATTGGTCTTCCTCACTTTAACAACACCAGCAACACTCTACTCCTAACCAATTAAAAATGCAGAAAATAACTGCTTAAACTTTGACAAGTTGGCTTTTTATGTTGTTTACAGCACAGAACACACTATTGTCATTTTACTGAAAAAAATAAACCTTCAAATTGCCAACATTGTTATTTTTATTGGACTTCTTTTTTTACCCTCGTTATAACAGCAGTTTGGTACCTGTCCCATAGTTGACAGTATAACGAGGGAGCACTGTATTACAAATGCATTGCTGTCAGACACACATCTCAAACTCAAGTCTTAAGTCTTTCATATCTTTCAGAACTTCAAAAGCACTCAAAAGAAAGTAGACAAATGTTTCGTATATGCCCTGTGATGAAGGAACCTAACCAAACAGTTGTCTACTTTACTAAGGGCTTGGCTTAACCAACCTGTACTCTGCTGGGATAAGTTACAGATGGATTTTTAGATAATTTAGAGCACTAAGGAATCCACCTGAATTGCGTCTTATTTATAGAGGTAATCCAAGGATGGTCACTGATAGGTGGTGGATGCAGTCCGTGGTGATTTGCCAGTGCAGTAAAATGCTATAACGAAAATCCAGCTGTGTCTTATGCTGGTGGCATGAAGTTGATTTTATATCAACTCATTTGCAGCTTTTACCTTACCCTCTATTACAATAAAGATTGATTTGTTGCAATGTAAAACCTGTATTTGAAACATAATCTTTCTAGTGCGTGACCATGTCTTAATTAATTTTCCCAATGAGGTACAGTAAAACAGTCTAGCTGTGAAACTGTGCCTCAGCACACTAGCGCAGGGCTTCTCAAACTTTTTTTTGATGGGCCCCCCTTTGGAAATGTTTCAGGCTATGACGACTCCTCCCACCTAATCATTATGCCTGCAGTCGACAGTGCCCATGTCTTTCGAAAAGTGTGCGTGTGGTGTGGGGCAAGATCCATGGGTCAGGGGGGGGGGGGTTGGGGGGGGGGGGGGGGGGGGGGGGGTAGGGGGGGGGGGGGGGGGGGGGGGGGGGGGGGGGGGGGGGGGGGGGGGGGGGGGGGGGGGGTAGCAAAGGTGGACTTAACCCCACGCAGACATAACTTACCGCTCCATAGGTTCTATCCCAGTGACTAATACACTCACCTACGTCAAGGAACCTACTAAAGCGGTCACGTCATTTTACGATCCTTGCTTTAAGGGCGACACACGAATCACGACACCGTACTGTTCAACTAAAATTATAGTTGAGTAAACGTAGCAAAATAAGGGATATTTAAGAGTTATAGAACCAGATACAGTCAGGTTCACAGTGGGTAGGCATGTCTTTGTATTGTGAGAAGATCAGGGCTCGTGGTACAGTGTTTGGTGAATCAAAGGGGTTACTCCCATGCACTTTTGCTCGATAAGTCCTATCGTATAAAACAAAGCAGAGAGCATTGGTCTAATGATACGTTGGCTCTGGGGTGGATTAGTAATCCGGACGTATTATAATCGGTACCTGGGTGTCTCCGACTTCACCAAACTTCTTGAGTGACCAGTCCCCCGAACCGCCCAAGACCCCACCCCCGCTGTTCAACATTGCCACAAACTCTTTCTATCAGTGTAAATTCTTCATATTACACCATTTACTGTTAAGAATTAAGTGTGACGTGTATTATGCTAATTTTGGTTGTTGCTGTATTTGAGCCAACTATTTTCGCGACAGCGTAATCGTTTCGCTTTCTTAATATACAACCGACACTATGAAAATATTGGGTAACATTTCAAAATGCTTCACCGTTTTTTTATTATAATAGTCAAATAATGAATCAACAGCAAGCCTGTCACTTGTGGTTCTGCATCAATGTTATGTTATGTTAAGATATGTTAATTAAGATTTCATTTCGCCAAAAGGAACGAAGCATCGAAAACTTGCACATAGTATCAGTACCGTCTACTTGTAGACTCCTCTGATTCGATAATAATGCCTGCTTCTTTAAGTTCCACTTTCAGTGTCTGGCTTCATATTACACCATTTACTGTTAAGAATTAAGTGTGCACTGTAAAATAAGGCTTCTTTTTTTCGGTGCTTACTTTGATCTATTTTCGAGATTTATGTAATCGTTTCGCTTTGTATATACTGTATGAAATTATTGTTTTCTACTTTCCAAAATGCTTGGCCGTTTTTTTTCTGTTAAAATAGTCATAACTCAACAGACAGTATGCACATTTAGTTGTACCTTCTTTCCTGTCCTGTCTTCCACTACAAAATCCTTACGGTCACAGGCACATTCTTCTGGTGTTTTTGTGTGTCTAGGCATTTTTTTATATTTCGCCACAGTTTGCAATTCTGTTTGAAATTATCGCTTATCTAACTGTAATACAGCTTTAAATACCACGAACAAGCCTTCTACCGTAATTGTAATCTCGTTTTAAATCTCGCAAGTGGAGTCTCCAATAGAAATGTAGAATTTGCTGCCACTCAGCAGTTGGGTGGGTTTAAAGTATTCAGAACAAGTCAATGCTAGATACGAGTCAGGAAGGATGGGCATTGCCCAGCTGCAATGGGAAAGGTAGTTTTGTTTCAGATTTATTTGTACAGTAGCCGGTTTTCTTTATTTTATGGGAAAAGGGTGAAGTCCACATGAATTGAGTAATCATTTCCAGTGTTTGCTTTTTTGTAACGGGTGTTTTATTGGTTATAAAATCAGAAGCCCTAATCTTAAGGTTATGCCTGCATTTTTTGTGATCACGTGACCCCCCTACAATAGTCTTGCACCCCCCCCCCCCACCCTCTCTTTTGGGTCGGGTCCCCAGTTTGAGAAACATTGCACTAGAGCTTTTCCCCGAAATGTTTTTTTTTTTTTGACTTCCAAAAAATCTGTTATTTACAGAGTAGAGTTTGGTTATCTCCCAAAATGCTTAGCCAGAAGATTTATGTGGTCAGAAATTGGAGCACAGAGGAACTAAGTGATTGCTGAAGTGAAAATCAGGCTTTGCCCTTGACAATTAAAACGTGTTGTATTAAACATGCTTTGTGTTGCAATAACATCTGTGAAGGTTTTTGATTTGAAAAGCAAAGAGATACAGCTTTTCACAGTGCAAGCCAGGTATGTGAGAACCACTTTGGAATATCTAAACGCTGGCTGTCATAATGACACTGATGCTTGGAACGTAGATTCTTTAATTGAATGGGGCCGAAGCTCTGCTTTGACTGCATCAACAGTCTAAGGAACGTGGGCATGTCAAAGGATGTCAATGTCATCCAACACCTGCTTTGTTTTTGTTTTATATGGAGGTCAGCCGTTCTGTGGCATGTTCTTCTTAAAGAATAGAACTCCTCACTCAAATATTGACCCAGGAGTTCCATTATTACCTAGTAACATGTCACAGCAGTGCGATTATCTCTTAAATGAAACCGGTCATATCAAAGAAAACGCTGAAAACAAAACTTGAATATACAGCCCAGGAACTGCCTGTTATCACACTAAATGTTGCAGTATTAACAGTATTCGCAATGTTTGAATGAATAACCCAGTCTTCTCAAAATAAATCTTATAAGAAGAATATGGCTCTGGCATGCTGGCTTGTGCGGTGACATCAGACCCTGAAGAAACACACAGCACTGTGAGTGAAATGAATGCGCTGCTTGCGCTTTTTACTTACTTAATAAACAAACAAAACACTGCACACAAAACAAAACGGCACGTTGACCAAAGCAAATAGACAAAATACGATGAACACTAAACACACAAGTATCATGCTGATCTGTGCCAAAACGAGTAGCAATTGCTTTTTAGTTTTAATTTGCTGTCCTCTTTCTCATTCTTTCGCCCTGAACACACCTACCCTGAGTGAGTGATTCATGCGTCTATATATACAGCTGTGCCGGGATTCAATTACTAATTAATCATTCACTTGAATCCCAGCACATGAACTAATTTGTGCAATCCCTGTGCCTAATACAAATATACATTTTAAATCATTGATACCACATAGCTCCCATTATACCCTGTGCACCAATACATACCGACTCCAGGAAGTACCAGCTTAAATAGAGCTTGTACCTTTTTATATATATATATATATAATATATATATATATATATATATATATATATAACCAGTTTGAATCAGATAATATGTAACATCTTGTTATTTTTCATCTGTGCTTAATTAGTCTCCTACTTGTTCTTAACAACGAGGATGCTTGCCAGTCTTTCTGATTGACAGCTAGACTTTAGATATTAAGTTTCCTTTTGGCTTTAGTAGCTATAGTACGTATGTCCAGATGTGAAACATTACCCCTTGGCAACTTGAGAATTTGGTGTGAATGCTACATTTTGACAACCTGATTTGTACAAGACATACTAGATATTTGTACCGTAGCATTTTCAGTTTTAGTTAGTCAGGTTTATTCAGCAACCACATTCCTAATCACATATTGGGCAGGTAGTAATTGGCAACACCAAGCAAGAGCAAAAACCATGTAGATTTTTCACAACAGCCTTCAAATCCACCCGGTTTATGTATATGTGCATATTGTTATACATAGCAATATAATATACGAATTGAGACAACCTTATTAAAAAGATTGTGCCAATTCTTACCACAAAACAAATACAAACCCTTTAGTCAGACAAATCTGTCAGTTTACTGTGTAGTTAGCTTTGGTAAATGAGGCTCTAAAAAGGACGTCGGGGCAATTTAATAGACCAATGGAAGTTTAATTGAGGTTTAATTGCCTCTTATTTGCTTCACACATTTAATGTCCTCCCCTTTTTTTTAATTAATTTTATTTTGGTTTTTCTCCAATTCGCTGTATTTTTCAGGATTTTCAAATACTTCAAATACAGTGCTATAAGTAAACTACTGCATGTTTCACCCTTTTCTGGGAAGTGGAGAGAGCTTGAATTCAAAATACATGTTGGGCAGTTAGTAATCGACAACACGTTAGGTCACAGAAAGCAGAAGTGTTTCATCTGTATTGTTGTTTTTTAAAAATAACTGCATTTCCTAAATGAAAGTAGAAAAAGCAAGGAACAGTAATGTTCTCTGCAGTTAGACTAAAGCAAAAGTGAGTACTTTTTTTCCATCTTGTAATACAGTTGCTGATGTGCTATTTCACTGTAGATTAAGTAATATTTTACAGTACTTTAAACGTTTGTGTTATTGCTGATTTTTATTTTTTTTTTGTAGCCAGTTGGATTAGGACTGAGTGGTTAGTGATGTCAGTCAATGTAAGGTAATGTGACTGAATGTAATCCCTAAGGCTTAAAACATGCAACTCCTAAAATAATTATTCCATGTAAAAAGAAAAAAAAGGCAAGTAAGCCTTTTTCTTTTGTGTTTACATTTTCCTGGCAACTAAACTGCTTTTTGTTTAATTTAATTTTGACCAGAATTTGTTAATGTGCGCAATATTTCAAAGGAGTCTGGGGACTGTTTATTGGAAGGAGCTGGAACCAGGCTGGAATATTAATAATGTGCATTACGCAACTGTCACCCATTCATTTGTATTTATTGTACGTATATCTTCAGGCGTTGAAACGGTCCAAGAATGGTTCTGGCATTCAACAATTAAGTTTCCATAAAAAAAAATATAATAATTTTGATGAAATGCAAGATTTATTGTATAGCTTTGCAGCGCTATTATTCCAAACATTACATTTCTTTTTTAAAACATGTCTGATTCTTGTACAAATATCCAGACCCCTGATATGTGAATGGGGACTGGGTCTCACTGGCTTTATCTTTCAGTAAATTTTCAGCTGTTTTTTATTTTGTGGTGGACAGATATAATGTACAGTATCTCACATTTATAGATTCAATTGTGATGTAGCACCTGTTCTTGAGAGTATCATAATTAGATTTGCTCCTTTTTAACTATATTCTTCTGGAGCTCACATAATATCGTAGCAAATCACACACCTTTTAGATTAGCATATTCATTTTGGAGCTGACTTGTTACTAATAGTGTGACCATTTTCAATTTTTTCCTTGCTTCTGACCAGCAGATGAGCAAATGCAGCAGGGGTAGAGATATATATCCAAGCTACACAGCAAACGAAACCGGTGTCAGTCATATCTGACTCTTTCCTCAATCACGATGTGTCGTTGGCTCAGCTGGTCAGAAATTACTAAACTGAAAATAGCAAAAGCTGATGTCTAAATAACCGTTTTCATGGTGTTCCAATGAAGAACCTCAGTCCAGTAGACACTCAAAGATAAGTGATTTTTTACGGTATGTTGAGCCCCAGAAAAATAAACATTGACGCAAGTGCGAGTCTAATCATATTCTAAATCATGGTTACCTAGTTCTGCCTTGTCATAGCTTGGGCAAGAGAAGGTTGTATTGTGTGTACAGTTCATCTTGTCACGGTACATCTTTTTTTAGTAATATGTTGAGAATCGCTCATCAAATTAATTTCAAACTTGATGGAGACTTTTCTTTACCACAGATTGTTGTAGGTTCTGGTGACCTACTTCTGCAGGATTTCTATAGTGTAATGGGTTCTGCGAAGGCTATATCTTAGGAACAGTTAGCCTAAATCTGATCTGAATGTGTTGTTTAATAGTTTTAAACCTTTTGTCCATGGAGATTAAACCACAGTAGAACAGCAATCAGAGTCATTTCAATAAGCATGTGTGGGTGACAAAGTTTTCAGATTTCTGTCTTCTTTCTCTGGTATTACGAAAGGGTCTAACGGTCTCTCCCTGTCCTGAATAATTTCAAACATAGTAACTACAATGGAATGGGGTCTCAGTTAACTGGGAACTGTACTAAGACCAATAAAACTCATGACTGAAGTTTAATCAAGAGAAGTAAAAAGCTTCATGTCTTTCATGTCCCTTGAAATAAGAAGCTCTCCATAACCTGCTGGATCATTCAATAATCTTCTTGCTGCTTCTTTCTTCTCAGTTAAAATGGAAGAGTAAGAAAGATGAGACCAACGGTGGCTATTCCCATGATTTTCTCCTTGGGCTTCTCCACAAGGTGAGTTTACACACAACCTCAAGCACCGCACTAGCAGTGGTTGTGTTTGTAGCAGCCTGAAGGTCATAGCTGTACCCCGGCACTGACACTGCAGAGAATATTACAACAAACATTGCTGCACGTGATTTTGAAAGCAAAATTCCATGTCTGTGTCCTCCATAAAAGAATAGGCTTTTGTAAAAGAATAACGTTACTGGGCTTATGACAGTACTGTGGTTAAACCCCCTTTAATCACATCCTAGCTGGCAGTGTGTTGGAATTATTTCGCCTACCTCTTGATTTCAGTGGTGACTGGGGATTCGAAGAGCAGCCTTCGCAGTTCACAGTAGCAGGCAGTGCTAATTGCACACAGGAACAGTTACAGCACTGCCCTCTCATAAACCTGGGCAGTCCACTGTTTGTGCCCATTTGTTTTGTTCAGTATTTTAATAAGTGACTTGGGAGCAAGTGGGAAATTTTCTCTTCTCATGCAATCCTGATGAGCACTTCAACACTAAGTAAATTCAAGCTAGATTTGCGCAGTGAGAGTTTGTAGGAATGAAGTAGTCCAAGATCGTCTAGCATTCTTATTAAAAAGGGCACAGTTACAATCCCCCCTCGTGTGCATTTTATAAAGATACTGACACATGGAAAACTGGGTTGAGGGTGTGGGAAAAACACACTGGGTTTACTGTTTAGTATAAAGGGAGGGAACATTTTAAAAAAGCCATGTTTTTAATGCACAAGGTTTTAGCCAAGAAAAATGGCAGGTACGCAGAAATAAAAATCATGACTTCACTAGTGGGAAAGACATTGTGTACTTTGGACTTGCACGCAAACTCTGCAAAACAAAAAATAGCCCAATACAGGAAAAAATGTGGACTTAGAATTTCTGAAATAGTAGTCGGTGGAGTCCTGCGTCACTTGGCAAGTTTTAAATTCCTTAGTGAACACTTGCATTCCAGCTCTGCCGCTTTCCCAAGGATTAGGTTTGAAAATCCTTGGCTTTAGCGAATGTTGGGCATCCTTGTTGGGCACAGAACTCCAAGCATCCCCATGATATTGCCAACTGATAACTTCTAGAATATACTGCAGTGCAACATATATGCAACATATAAACCCCCCTGCAGTGTTTACAAGAAACGCAAGACTTTAACGCCTACTCTGTGAACTGTACAATATGTGGCTTGGCATAGTTGAAAGGTCATACTGTCACATGATTTGAATGGAATGAGGAAAGCCGTTCAGCACTTAGGATTTCCCAGACAAGTAGCTCAAAACCAGGTAAAGGCAGAGAAAAAATATTACAACTGAAATTTGGAGCAACTGAAACACTCAGAGTGGTTACAGAAACACATAAAACAGTAAAGAAAATGTGAAAACAGCAATGTATAGTAAATGACTTGTCAAGTTTACTAGCTCCGCAGCTGAAGAGGCTCAGCTTTTATAACCTCAACTGAATCTAAGTTGCATTTTGTATTTAAAATACCCCTTTTACAGTTTGTATTGCAAGTGCTCTGGTGCTCTAAAATGCTTTCTTCGAGGGGATCATCATATAGGTTGTTAAAATGATCCAGGTCCATCTGCACACAATTGTTTTACCTTGCTGTACACCTACCTAACTTTATTAACTAGGCAGGCAGTTCAATAACACAGAGCTAACAAAATAATTCCAGTAAATCTGATCTTATATGTATTGCCGTCACTTTGCAGATCTAAAGAAAGTTGGCTGGAAGTATAGTACAGCATTAAGCTTCAACAAGGAGTGTTTAATAAATATTCTTCTTCAACAGCTTCAAATAAATTACCATTAATACATAAAACAAAAAATCAGTTTCGCAGTTGGGCTTTGTTTTACTTGCAGCCACGTGTACATTGTACATTTAAAACTGATTTTATTTGGTAAACTGTGCACAGTATATGTAAGGTACTCTGTACTGTCAAAGTGTTAATGGGGCCTCATGATTGATTTTGTCGTAATTGTGTGAGCTATGGTTAAAAAAAAGAAAAATGCACTCAAATCATTTGGTTTCAGTTTTGAATAATCTTTTATTATTTCCACATTGTGCAGTAATGTGTACAGTGAATGCAGCAGCATGATTTATTTTGTGTTACCGGTAGTCTACAGGCTAAAGTATAAAGAAAGTGTGCTAGGTATTCATTAGATTTTACTACGGTGCTGTATATAGTACTGTACATATTTCTATTTCTAGATAGGGTAATGTATACAGAGAACACAGTAATGTTATTTCAGCGCAATGATTTATACATTTTAAATAAATTGAGTACTATAAATGTGTGGGTGTGTTTGCAATTTGTATGTATTTTTCTAAACCGGACAGCTCGTTATTTTGAACGTTATTTCCAGTCTAGCGAGGGAATACTGTGATAATGAAGAAAACATGCTCTTCCAGTCATGCATCCTACATGCACATCTTTCGGAACACACCAGTTATGATAAACTCATCTGTAGTTGATGCATGGTGTACTACAGCTGCAGCCAAACTTCAAGATTGACTTTCAAAATGATCTTCATTACAATCAATTCTCATAATCCAAAGCATGTGTTGTGCTGCCTAATACTCATGTCTCACAGGCCTGCGATATTTCTTCTGGTTTCATATTTTTATAGTAATACTATACAAATATTCCTGTGTTTCCTATATTTCATTGTTTATGTTATAGTTTTCTTAATGTGATTATAAATATGCACTGTAAGGAACTGATTATAGAAACATTTCCTCTGCAGACTGTATTCATCCATATAAAAAAGTGTCCCCAGCATTCTCACTGATTTCAGTCCTTTTAATTCCTTTTTAGGTTATTTGCTCTTGTAATAATCCCTTTTAAGTATAATGGACACCTCTATATTGTGCTTACACAAAATGGAATATGTGATTCCTCAATAATTCTCCAGGATATACATATTGTGATATTATTGTGACTATTTAGCACCAGTACTTTTGGTAAAGTATGTTACTGCGATTGTGTATATGTTTAAACACTTATTTTGTGTGTTCATCCAGTGCATTGGGGATTCACAACTGTTTTAAATAAAGTAGCTGTAATTTTTCTTTTCATTGTTAACATTGTGACAACTTTTTACACTTCTAACGTTAAACATTGTATCAAAGTGCTTTTCAAAATGTCCGCTCTAGTGCACTGGGGTTTGAGATCTGTCCTCTGAATCATGCAGGAAGAGTGATTTTAAATACATAAATAGTAGTTCAAAACATAACAATTGCAATTGCCTTTTCTGTGGAGTACCACATCAGGGATTGTTATTACTCTGTCACAGTGTGGGCAGTAATCCTTACACTATTGGTGCACTAGAGTGGACATTTTTATAAGAGCTTTGAAACAGACTTTAAAATTATAATTGTAAAAAGTTGTCAGGATGTTAAAGGGGAACCCAAACGCATGTTTTTATTCTATAAAAAATTAAATAAAATGCTCTTCCTATTCTGATTTGATTTTAAAATATATTTTGTATGACTTTCCTTTACAAACAGCGTTACAATAGGTCTCTTTCCAACAAGGAAATAGAGGATGAATTCCTACTTGTGACGTCACGGAGTGAACTCGATGGCGAAAAAGATGGCGAATATTATTGAAAACACGTTGGAGTGAAGCTGTGATTTCACTGACTGTACTTAAGAAGTTAACGAAAGTGATGAGTGTAATGGGGAGGGCAGTTTTCTTGATGACAGTGGGCTCGTTGTTGGTGTATATAGCCATTTTCTGGACAAATGCTGTCCAAACCCTGGCAACCTTTGGCCACTTTTGAAGTTTAAATCTGCCTTCGTTTGTGTTGCTAAAACCACATGCAACACATCGACAGAGCATAATGATCAATTTAATTAGCTGTCTCTCACACGCTCTACACTGCGAAACTAACAGTCAGAAGTATGAAAATCAGTTCACTCCTTGATGTCATCGAGCCGATTGGTCACGGAAATAACTGAGTGTAAAAAATGTACTTTTAACCTCAAAATTAACCATTTCTTAATCCTGAATTTGAAAACTACTTGTCTGTTCTGTTTTATATTAAAGAGTAGTTTGGCATAAAGTTAGGTTGAGGTGTTTGGGTTCCCCTTTTAACAATGAAAATTACAGGTGTAGGTTATTTAAGTCACGGTTTCCCAATCCTGGTCCTGGGGGACCCCTGTGTCTGCTGGTTTTCATTCCAACTGAGTTCTCAATTACTTAATTTAACCCTTGATTGAACTATTCATCATCTTAATTAGACCTTTTGAATTGTTTTCAGCTTTTAAACAGTTGGAGATTTCAAGTTAACGATACAATTTTAAAAGTAACTTGAAATCTGCAACTTTTTTAGGAGCCGATTTTAAAGAAACTTAAAGAAATGCACACTTTTTTAGGAGCCGAGAACAAATAAAAAGTCTAATTAAGCAAATTGTTAGTTGAATTAAGGGTTTGAATAAATAATTGAAAACTGAAATTGAAAACCAGCAGACACAGAGGTCAGGGGACCTGGTCCTAACTCTTTGGGACTTTTAAACAATTGTAGCAACATGTGGGGACATGCAATGCCATATTTTTCGGAACCCTGCTACTTACTCTTTAATGAATACATAAATATTCATAACCATCTGTTAATAATATTCATAACCCCCTGCTATGAGCTCATATATATATATACACACACACACACACACACACACACACACACACACACATTAATATATATATATATATATATATATATATATATATATATATATATATATATAATGTGTGTGTGTGTGTGTGTGTGTGTATATATATATATATATATATATATATATATATATATATATATATATATATATATATATATATATATACACTATTTTGTAGGAAGAATGAATCAACAGATGATTTTTGATCAAAAATACTTTATATGCATAAAAGAAGTACTGTTAATACAATCATATAAACATTGGATACAAGCAAGCAAAGACGCGCAGGTCACAGCATGAACCAGTGTATACGCTTGCATCACAACATGGATGTGGAGTCAATTCAAGGAGGCGGGTGACGATTCAAACAAAAACATTACATTAAATACTGTTAATATTGGAGTCTCCAATTGATGGAGAATGTTTGTAAATCATCACAGATACAGATTTGTTAAAAGTGCCTAAAACCCACGAATTGTCTCGAGGTGCACAGGTGTGTGTGTGTGTTATATTTACTATAATTTATTATTATAGTACCTGGATGAATAAATTGTTTGCAGGTAGAAAGAACAGGATCGTGGAGGTTATTTTTTGCACTGAATTTACCACTCCTTACAAATCTGATGTATTTTTTTTTCATTCAGTATGGTGATGTGTTAAATGTCCTCGTATCTACTAAGAAGACTGGCAGTGCAGTTGTAGAGTTTGCTACAGTCAAAGCAGCAGTAAGTAGTTCTTTTTAAATGTGTTTATTTATTTAGTTTCTTTTAAGGATGTTTGGAATAATTCCAAATGATTCTTATTACATATACTCAAATACTGTGTCTGTCTCTGTTAAGGTGCTGCTCTTCAGTCTAGTTTCCTCCCATAGATATGTAACACCGGCTAGATCAGATGGATTGTCTTTATAGAAGTACGAGCTGTCTCCACCTATTGGATTCATTTCTTCACAACATTCACTACTTTTGTCTTTAACAGGAGTTAGCTTTTAAAAATGAGCGTGGATTAACAAGTAACCCTCTGAAGATCTCCTGGCTGGAAGGACAGCCTGCACCACCACCTGTCACTCTCAGCCATCTTTCTGACACCAGCACACAGGTAAGAGACTGGGAATGGAAACTATACCTCTCGAGGATAACGTGCTCTTGTTAAAGTAGTGTCGTGAAAGCACAGAGAAATGTGGCAAAGCATGGCTGGTTTCAGTCAATGCAAAGGTAAAAATTCTGTGAGAATTTAGTGTTACAGAACACTCTGCAGTGTTGACAATAGACACACCTTTGCTGTGTCCCGTGTTGCCTGTATTGCAGTATTATATTCTTTAACTTATTGCGGCTCTTTTGAAAATGTAAATCACACATAACATAATTTGGGTAATACAGGTCTCAACATTTACTTGGGAGCCTTCTCTCCCTCCTGCAACAATGCTGGTTTTCTGTTTTCATTCGTTTCAGTCACAGCACCAGCATTGTTGCAGGAGAGAGCATGAACTGGATACGCTGCAATGCATCTTTTTCTTCTGGTGAACTTTCTATGTTTGTCTAGTTGACCTAGTTTTGGCGGACCTGAGTTAACAGATAGGTCAAGTATCAAATAAATGTGCGCTTGTGTTCGAAGACATGTGATGTGTCATAATTTTTCCACTAGATCGATATTGGATAATATGAATATACTAAATAATATTGTATGCACGTTCTCAATAACAGAAACATGTATTGGGCATGTTTTATTTTTGTTTCTGTGCACAAATATTGTCCCAGTCTTCGACTTTTACTCCACCAGACCCACGTGTATTATTTTGCTAAACTGGCTTGAATTTAGTTTGTGTGGGAGGGATCCATCCTTCCATTGTTTTGCTAAACCCCTTCCTACTTGTCATCAAGAATTAAAATTGGGCACAGTGGCAGCCACAGAGATGGAAGGAATGTACCTTTTCAATTGTAACCAGAGAGGAAGAGCAGGTGGAATTGACAGGGTGGCGAGGTGAGCCACTGTAGATGTCCCAGGGCAACGGCCTTTCCCTTCGTCTTGCTGTGCTTCACAAACCCCAGCGTTCTTCAGGGTTCCTTTGGGGCCGCACTGCAATTTCTGGATTTCATAGCAAACCCACACATGAGACTGAAGAAAAATTGAATACTTAAATAAATACAAAGAATAAGGGGGAGAACATTTTTGAGCAATTTATATCCTGAAGCTTTCCACTCTGCCTGTTCTGTTTTGTGACACAGGATTGGTATTTAATTCCAAAACAATTAAAACCATAGACTACTGAACAAGCTAATTTAATTGGTTATTTTAAGATTTATAATGCATTTCAACCATGTTTGCAATTTAATCAGGCAGGGTTTGACACTTTCATTCCTTATGTTTCTCTTTCTATTGCTGCACTATGTATTGCAGATAGGAAAAAAACATGCCCATAACATTCATCCAGTGCCATTGAGGATTCACTATATTCACATGTTTAAAATGTAAATTTGGCATACTTTTATATATGTCCATATTCCAATACTCTCAATAGCATGTTTTAGTGTGCCCAGATCAAGTTTCTTTACAATTGAATAGGCACTTCTCTTGATACAAGTAAAAACATATCGAAGAAGAGGCAAAAAGGTAAACTGCACCAATAACTCCAAGATTCTGACCTGTCCTTTTCAAGTTTAATCACAATTGGTTAAGTGGTTATTTCGATATATGCAGAATAAGTGTGAGACAGACAGATAAAATACTATTCTGCACAAAAATAAATAGTTGCACAGACCAAGTAATGGTAAACATAGCAATCTACAATAAAATAAAAACAAAGCTCCACTTATAGAATTAAAATATACAGGTTTTAACATTTGCAAAGGCCAAACTTTAAGAATAAGTCTTCAAGTTAATTTTGCAGGATTGACCCTAACTTTAAACTCCCTGATACGTTTTGGAATTTGAGTTCCACAGTTTAGCTGCATAGTTTGAAAACACATGTGCTCTCTGGGTAGAGAATCTGGGGCACGATTAGGGACATACGGAAAAGTACAGCAGGAACAAGACCATGCGAATCCTTGTAGGTCAGTAATGTAACTTTCAAATCAATCCTGTATCATGTCAGAAGCCAAGAGATTTCTGTCAGTCTGTTTTTATGTACATCTAGAGAAGCACTCATTCATTAATTTGAGAGCATATAGGGGTATAATGAGGTCTATTCATGTCAAACTTACATTTCTAAAATGGGTGTGGAGTGGATGCAGGTCATAGTGTATGTGTAGTTTATGCTGCTAATGGTTTGTATTTTGAATTTACAGCCAGAAATGTCACTGACTTGCTTGTTTTTCTGCTAGTTGATGTATTTCTTAGCGTTAAATCCTGTTCATTACTATATTGCTGATGGAGCGGATCTTGACAACTGATCTTTTAAACTTGGAGGAACCCTGTGGAATATTAAAATTACTTTTCTGAAACACCTTGAACAGTATACAACAGCTGCAGATTAAATAAATACATGTATCTAAGATCATTAATCCAAGAGAGCAATTGCGATATTAAATCAAAAATTGGAACAGAGGGAGCTTAAAGAGCTCAGATTTTAATATGGATTTAGCTCCCTGCCAGAATGTATCACAAATGATGGGACCTGGGGATAAACAGCTGCAGTTAAGGCTACAGTTTGACAGGTATTTGATTTACGGATCTCAAGTTCGAATTCTGTGTGGAGTACATGTTACAGGATAGCCCCTGATCATTCTAGTCCCTCTATGGATAGAGCTGTGGTCTAGCGTGGGATTTAAAGTATATCCCAGTTAGCGGCCAGGTGCTCTTCCAGATGAACTGGCTGTTTAGGTCCTTCCTATTGTTCACGTCGGTTTTCTTAAACAGTTTGAACACGGTTGGGAGAATGATCTGTTACATATCAACTCCCGAAAACATCAAATTGTTTCCATCACGGCATGAAGATGGAATTTGAAAATGTGTCCTGTTTCTCTGTCTGGTTATAAAGATTGTATTTGGGAATTGCTTCAGACCTCCTGCCAATGCTTCTGCTTCAGTCCACTTTAACAAACAGATATGTTCTATTTATTATGTTCTTTGATTTCTGTATGCTGCTGATTTGAAGTTTTGAACCACACATATTTTTATGGTGTTTGTATTTTGTATTGTTTTCCAGGACTCCCTTGTAAGTGTGGCCTCGGTCTCAAAGAGTAAATATTCAGGTTAAATAAACAAAAAATAAATGGTATAAATAGACAGTGAAACTTTGCTATTCAGGCCCGTTGAGGGGCCAACAAAATGACCTCCATAGGAGGTGGCCTTACTACTGAAGGTACATTGTTTCTTCAATGCAATCTGTTCTAATTTACAGTTATTATAGTTCTTTATTTCAATCTAAATCAAATGTGCAGATGAGTTACAGCATGTCATGTTGTAAACTACCAAACCAAAAACTTGGATTCATTTGGTCTTTTTAGAGAGGTCATTTAACAGTGATTTGATACATCTGGGACTGTTTTATATTGCTCTTAGTACTGAGTGCTGGGGTGGCCTTTATTTTGAAGGTGTTTATTTTAAATGCCATCAATAAAAGCAAATCAGCAGTGTAAAAAAATAAGAGCTTTAATTGTGACTTTAGTTGGCCTTTTTACTGAGGTTTTGCTGTGTAATGCATGCATGTATCCTGCAATAGCCTTCATTTAAGAAACAATGAAAAGTATCCAAAATCTGAAATACAAGAGCTGCCTTTAGACAAGGAATGGCTTTTGGGTGTATCTGTGGACAGTGTCCCACAGCAACAAATGCATAACCTCACCAATGAGCCCTAGCATAGCATATTTGTTATTTTTCCAGTAACTTTTAAAGGTAAACTGCTGGAGGAGAAAAAAAAAGTTTAAAAATCGGAATGCTGTTCAGTCATGATTATGCCGGTGGTTTTCCTAGACAGAATGTACTCTGATCGTAGGCTGTTGCTCTCATTTATCATGTCATTTTACTGTACAGGCGATCCTCGACTTACGACATATGGTACATTATTACCCTGCTTCGACTTTACCACATCGATACGGCATTTACGACACGGAGAGACATGAGCCATGTGTCATGTGCGCATGCTCGGTGTCCGAACCACAGTACCTGTGGGGTTTTTTTTAATGCGTGTAACTGTTTGTTTTTTAGAATTTATTTGCCCTTAACAATGTCTGATAAGAGCAATGGACTCAAAACGAAGCCTAAGCTGTGAACTCTGTCGCATGATGAGGGGCTTAACTTCAGGCGATTGTATTTCCGATTATAAGAGTACCGCTTACACACACTGAATCCGTCATTGGAAAGCCCTGAGTCTGTACTTTTAAACAAGCCATACAATGCCTGAGTAATATGCGCGTACCCACCGGGCTGAGTGTAAAGAGTTAAATAAATATTTGCATGAGTACAATATAACTGGTAATTTTTGTAAAAATATGTTATCTGGCCAGAGTCAGGAACGTAACCCCAATTTATAAAACTGTTCCTATGGAAAAATGTGCTTCAACTTACAACGCAACTTTCAGGAACTAATTGTGTCAAGTGCAAGGACTGCCTGTATAAATATTTTGTCAGACACAGAATGTACAGTGATATAAAAACTATTTAACCTGGCTGTTGCATGACTGCCCTCATCTCAGGATATGATCTGGGCCTAATTTAACTTGTGGGTTTGGCTTGATCACCTGCAACCCATTTACCTGTAAAATATTTGAGTTCTGCTCTGTGGTTTTATGCAAGAAGTCTTCACAGCTGAAATGGATTTAAATTAAATGGATTTAAAGGCCAAAGTGTTAAAGTGAATACATAGAAATATTTGTTTAATAGAAAAGTACTTAATTTAATTTAAGCAAATTGACCATAAAATGATGCCTGGAACACCTTTGAAAAAGTGTGCAGCCCTGCAGTGACTTCATCACCAAACCCCTGTACTGTGTACAACCAGACTAAAGACACATGGCTTCTGTTCCTGAGGTTTTAAATCCTCAGCAACTCATTGCTGTGGCTTAGTTTTGGCTTCATAAGGAGTACAATGGCTCATTTTCACAATGGTAACGTGCCCATTTGATTAAGGGTTTTTTGTTATTTATTTTTTTGCTGCTTAAAATATCCAGATACTTTACCACTTAGTTTAATATTGTTCTTTTTTTTCAAATTGTAAGTTTCAATGGAACATGCTAAAATGTTACTCTTTCTTTCTTTCACCGTGGATTTACTTTAACCACTCAACATGTGATTTTACTGCAATATTGTACTTGCATTGTAAATATATTCGTCCAACTTACTTGTTCTCAAAAAATATCCATATCCATTTGTACCACAGATCTTATTAACCCACGTGTCCTTATTCAATTATAACATTGTCATCATCCATTCTCACTTGGCTGAAGTCAATTGAGCTGTCCCAAATTCACTGATTCTGTTGTTGGGAGCTGAGCTACATGAAAACTCAACACATGGACTAACAGTGAGAGAGAGAGAGAGAGAGTGAAAGGGGAATGGTCCACCAGGACTCCCGAAAGTCTTTAGAGTACTTGCATGTACTGAAATTAGCAATTAAGTCTATTAAGAACAAAAAACAGTATGCCTCATTATCTACTGTTTGCACACACTGTTATTAAGACTGCTTGCATATTGCAATAGCAGGATACATGCTTCCATGATAAACCAGAGAACAGCTCTGGAATAGGTAACTTATTTATGAACCAATATGCCTATGTAAAGGTCTTCAATTAGCAGTGTTAACTTTTGGTGACCTCCATGTCAACTCTCAAACTTTGCTGTATTAACAAAAAACAGTATTTGGTGCCTACTTTGAGTAAAATATTTATCTAATACAAGTTATTAAAAAAAAAAAAAAAAAAATATTCATCAGACACACCAAATACAGACCTCGCCATCCCAGGAATTCCTGTCCATTTCAGCTGAAGAAAAACACCAAAAAAAAAAAAAATAAACCCTGGAAAAAATTATTTAATTATGAATAGAGTTTAAACAATTTAACAAAAAAAATAAAATAAACATCAGACTGGCCCGTGGAGATGAGGGAGATTTTTAATCTGCTACTGGGGATGAAATGCCCTGTGACTGGAGTGTAGTGGAGGCGGTTATAAATATACGCATCACATTTTTCCATATATCTAGAGAATCATGTATCCAATTATCATGAAACTTGATATTACCTTTATTTAACTTGAGTCACTGAAAATATCAGAATCTGTGCATATAGTGGGTGTCTGTTCATCTAGCAACATTGTAATCATACTGATGGCTCTAGTATTGAATTCATAGCTGTGGTGGGAGATGGCTGTTACTAACATACTACTTCAGAGCGCAGTCCTATTTTTGTACTGTTACATATCACATCTTCAGACGGAGATAAAGAATAAATGAGATTCAAATTAACAATTTGAAAGAGTAATGGCAAACTGCGGCGATGAAACACACTCTCTAGAACTGGGGGAAGACATCTGTTTTGGGGTGTTGATTTATCTGTTCATTCAACACGGATTCCTTGGCAAAAGACAAAATGGTTTCAAAATGAATCCACACGGAGAGCAAATATTGTTTCAGGAGTTTGAACTGTGGGAATCAGGAATGCTCTCAGCAGGGTGAGAGAGGAATTGGAGCAAGTTCAGAGACACTTGCATGAGAGATTACTGACCCGCCACGTGACTGGTTTTGCAGTAAGACATGTCCTTCTGGTATTTCTTTGACGCCAGAGTGTCTCTATTATACTTGGATTTCGATTTAAAATTTTTAAAAAGTTCTTTAAAATGTACCATATTGAAGTACCTCTGCTATAGGGTGAATTGAAGCGGAACAGTGAAGCTTCTTATTACCGCCCCAGATGTATAGATATAGTACTTTTGGTTTTTGGAGGAGAAGGTGAATTACAGTACACTAAAGTGGATGATTGAGTAAGAGCTGCAATACATTGTTCTTTTCTTCAAAGACACCTGAGATGTCAGTTTCCTTTTACTTGTAAAATTGTAACATAAGGACAATTACGTACAAGGGGACACCATTTGGCCCAGCTGTGCTTGTCTGGTTCCTAGTAACTGATTGATCTCAATCTTAATTTTGATTATTAAAGTAACCCAGTGATTCAGCATCATCAGTGTGACAAGGGTTATTCCGTACCCTCACCACTCTCTGTGTCTCCTTTCCGTTGTCATAAGGTCTATTTCCACTTAATTTCCACTTAATTTCCAACTGTGCCCTCTGGTTCTGTGCGGCACTTTGTGTGTTGATTTAGGCTTAACTTTGCCAACTCCTATTAAGATTTTAAAGACCAAGTCCCTTTAATTCTACTTCTGTTCTAGGCTAAATAGAGTCCTTTCAACCTATCTTCGTAGTCCATTCTTTTAAGACCTGTGATTAGTCTAGTTGTTTTTCGTTGGACTCTCTCCAGGACCACAATGTCCCTTTGGATTCAGTACTCGAAGTGTGGTCTCACCTCTCTCCATAGTTACAGTGAAAACATTCAGAATAATAATGTAAAAATTGGGTCTTGACTGGTTTCACGAGACGGGGCCTCAGTTTAGATGTAACAAAGGTATTTTGATCATAGTTTACGCATGCAGGAGCTTTTCAATTAAGCCTTCCGTGTTTCTGTTGCACTGCAATATAATTTTGCATGTGATGTGAGAGCCCAGCAGCCCAGCATGATGGGGACCTGCAGCACAGCAGACAGCACACATGGATACTATAACTGTAACAAGTCAAGGCAAGCGCACATGAATTGTACGTTTCTACTATACTTCATGTTACAAAGCCCCAATTAGACTTCTCCTTTTATATGTTTAATTTTTTTTTTTTATATAGCGCCTTTCATAGTGGACCACAATCACAAGGTGCTTTACAAGATACGAGACTAGGGTCTCTAGACTAGCTGCAGAGTCACTTACAGCAACGTCTCGCCCGAAAAAAGGAACACAGGGAGGTTAAGTGACTTGCTCAGGGTCACACAGTGAGTCAATGGCTGAGCTGGGATTTGAACCAGGGATCTCCTGGCTTTAAACCTGTTTCTTTAACCACTGGAACATACAGCCTGAAAAATTCCTTTTAAAGTATTCCTGAAAACCTTTTAACCCCACCTCACCTCCCCCCCCAACCCATCCTCTGAAGAGAACCTGTTTTGGTTCCATACTTTCAGAAGTGGAATTGAAATATTTGAGATGTCAAAAATTCTACAAAACAAACAAATAAACAAAAAAAAAAAAGGCCATTCCACATGCCCTAGCGTTTTATTACTAGGTTCATTCAGAGAGTGGGGGCAGATATGCAGACACATTGTAATTTAAAATGTCTGGCAAGACCCTTTGTTCTGCGCTTGTTAAGAATAACTTTACTAGTATGCTTAACAGTGAATAACCAGTGTGTGATTAGGACTCCTGCACTGAGAATTAGGAGTCACTGTATGTCATGGTCTGTGCCAAACAGCTTCTTTAGCTTTAGTTGATTTGGAATCTTCATCACTGTCTGGGGCTGAATTTCTCACCAAAAGAAATGTAAAAAAAACAAAACATTTTTAGGCCAACTTTATATTTTGAGGATGGGCTGAAAGTAGAGGGGGCAATTTAGATAAAGTGTGATTCTGTTAAAATGATGTTTGTTTTAAAGAATTACATTGATTTACTGAAGAAGACATTAAAACTAAATAACTAAGCAACACAGAAGGTACAATGTGATGATTGCAGAAACCATTGTGGGACAAGACCACAGACATTAAAACTAAATAATTACAAATAAACTACTGTGACAATTTATATTTACATACTGTGCATGAAAAAAGTCACTTAAACACATAGGAGGCTGTGTGGTCCAGTGATTAAAGAAACAGGATTATAACCAGGAGGTCCTCAGCCACTGACTCACTGTGTCACTTAACCTCCTTGTGCTCCGTCTTTTGGGTGAGATGTTGTTGTTGGCCTAGTGTTGTAAATGACTCTGCAGCTGATGCATTGTTCACACACCCTAGTCTCGTATCTTGTAAAGCGCTTTGTGAAGGTGTTCCACTATGAAAGGCGCTATATAAAAATAAAAATGAAAAATAAATATCAACCATTCCAGGTTATGACTGGCAATAAGGAGCCAAACTGTGATAAACACAAAACAATTGCAATGCAAATTCCAAAGCATAAATGCCAAATCTCTTGAATTATGTATTGCAATCTTTCCAGTGCTGTGATTTTTAAAGGTTTGTGCTAGCCCCTGAATGAAATCTGGGAGGCATAAAGGGCTGGTAAATCGGTAGAAACTAACTTCCCTGTTAATAACACAGTTGTGGCTAGGCTTGTATTTTCTGTGAGTTTATAATGAAAAACATAAATTACACATGCATTCATTATTTTTCTGATTGTGAATAACTTACCATGGGGGCGGACAATTTGATGGAAACTGTATGGTGTGTAATTGGGTGTGGCTTCATAAACTTTATGAAACCGTTTTCATATTTGAGACCTACTGTGTATAGTAACTATTGGAAGTGCACAAGAGGTAAGATTTATGAAACTGTTTTGTCTGCTACAAAGCAGCCACAGGACAGAATCAAGCTTCAGTCTCTCCAAACTTTGTGAGTCAGATAGTAGCTACCTAAAGATAGAAGGCTTTATATCCTGTTGTAAATCTGTTGGGACACCCTTCCCTGGTGGTTTGTGTTCTGCCCTGGCTTGAAAGCTGCAGTGTAGTAGTCCTGTGTTGGAGAAACCTGATTTTCTCTGCATTCTGCCAACTCATTACGGAAAACTTTTAATCAGTTCAACTCCAGACTAAACCCAATGAATCCCAACCGAAGACAGGCAAGAAGATGTTCTCCATTCAAATTATGTTGGAGGGTGCCTGTGATGGTGATAGATGTTCGTTAGCAGTGTTTTGGAGAGGCTTTCATCCAGCTTTCTTTTGTTACACTTACAGTAACAGTCAGTTGTTTCGTGAGTGTTTTTTTTTTTTTTTTTAAATGGCTCTGGATTGAGGAAGGTTCTCTTGGTTGTTTAAAGCTGGATTCTGACCCAAGATGGTTGGGTGCACCCGCAGTTTAATGTCATTAACACTGGTTGGGGTCCTTTGGTCCCGGTTGACTTTTAACATGGGACATGAAAATATGCACAAGAAGAGAGTCAAGGCCAAGTTATCCAAGGGAAATCACTTTGAAGCACAAGTGACATAAAGTTAAACTTGGAAGTTATACAGTCCGAGAATAGTAGAATCTAGTAAATTTGGGAGGTAAGAGAGATTACGAGTTGGAAAATGAAAAGAAAGAAGAGCAATGTACTGCTGGAGAGATACTTGGGAAATGATGTATGTTACAATGGTGTTTCCTTTATACCAAATGGGTTGTCCTTAATTAGTAAGTGCTATACATTATTGCTGTCTTTTTTGCAGCGTTTTGGGTGCTTGACTTTGATCATGTTGATTTAACGTGTATTGAGACAGGTGTAGGTCTGGAGTCACAGCGCTCACAGTCATATATGTCGTGTTGGGGGAATGGTGTCCTCTGATTGGGAAATTCTCAGCACCATTCAGTGGCGCCTGGTTTTTAAAGCTGGGTTAAATGAAAAAATTGAGTAAAACATAGTTTTGTTCTCGTACCACGGAGACTGGTCTGGATTGTCACATTCGTGGACTGAAAGTTACATTAGAAACAGTAAGGAATAGCAAGATAACACTATCTCTCTCATAACATCTACCAGCGGATACCCATAACATTACAGAGATGGAATATTTGACCTGTACTGTACTGTTCTGTAATAAGCGCTACAGTTCAATACCTTTACTGAAGGCACTGAAACTGTTTTAAAAAGCTGTCCTGGCTCGTGTTTGAAATATCTATTCAGAGTGCTTCAATTTACAATACATCCAGACTCTTAATGTCTATACAGACTCTTAATGTCTGACTACTACAGTTTATTTACAGTCTGTTTTGGTACACTCCATTTCTTTCGGTCTGCTATCCAGCTGCCTTATCTTTAAGGAGCCAAAATGTGATAAATGGAAAACAATTGCAATGCAAATTCCAAAGCGTAAACACCAAATCTCTTGAATTACATCTTGCAATTGACCATCTTAAAATGTCTTGCTGCAGTGAGTGCAACTGGGACACATTTCCTGGCAGGCAAGCTGAGTGAGAGCTTTGGCTTTGGCCAGACCACAGGGGTCGCTGGTGCGCAGTGAGCTGAGGACATCCTGGCCGACCTAACCCCTCCCTCCCCCCGGGTGGCGCTCGGCCAGTTGTGCGCCACCCCCTGGGAGCTGCCGCCCTCGGTCGGCAAAGGAATAGCCTGGACTCTAGCCAGTGACATCCTGCACTCTACGTGAGTGCTTTTACTGGATCCGCCACTCGGGACCCCCTGGTACACTCCATTTGTTTTGGACTGATATCCAACTGCCTTTTTTTTTTTTAATCTGCACACAAAGCTTGTCACACATGGGGTAATACACATATGGAATACGTTACCAAGGGAAGCCAGTTGGGCAAATGGTTTAAGTGTGTTTTAAAGACCAATTAGGTCGCTGTTCTTTAACATTTAACTGGGTAATAAATTGTACCTCGCATGTCAATGAACTACATGCTTGGATGAGACTTTATCCCTGTCTGGCTACACAGATATAGTGTAGAAACTAGTTTAGGAGGACATGGGTCATTCGATGTTATTGATCTGCCCAATGTAACAAACAAAAATAGGCTAAATATTTTCATTTGGTCTGTCTTTTGGTACCTCTAAGCAGAGAATGCCATTATTTTAGTTTTACATACTTATGTCAGACTTGCAGTGGACCAGATCTGTCTGAAAACCTGGGGGGGGGGGTGTATTTAACCTACATTTTTTCCGCTTGATTTGTTTGTGGTTGTGGTCCCGATTTAAGCTAGTTATGATCACAAGAATCAAACTGGGGGTGGAAGGGACTGGTATTGGTATTATCATGTCAATAAATTGCAATACATGGGGCTCCCAAGTGGCGCATCCAGTAAAGGCAGTCCACGGGGAGTGCAGGATGCACTCTATAGCCTGGAGGTCGCTGGTTTTGGTCCAGGCTATTCCACTGCTGGCCGTGGACTGGGGTTCCCAGGGAGCGGCACGCAATTGTCCAAGGGCTGCTCATGGTGGGGAGGCCTTAGGTCGGCCAGAGTGTCCTCGGGTCACCGCACACCAGGGACTCCTGTAGACTGGCCGGGCACCTGTGGGTCTGCCTGCAAGTGGCCCAGAGCTGCGTAGTCCTCTGATGCTGTAGTTTTGAGGTAGCTGCCTGGCAGGCCTGCAGAGTGAGTCAGTGCTGGGGTTACAACAGTGAGCCAGGCTTAAAATTGGGCATTTCAAATTGGGGAGAAAATGGGGTAAAAAAACAATTGGTGATTTTTCCTTTATATATATATATATATATATATATATATAATATATATATATAAATTGCAATACATTTGGTTGGATAATTTTCCACATTTACTGTTTTTAAATGCCATCTACAATATATTAAGCTTTTTTGAAGTACTTGTTTGTCTTTTAATGTTATACAATGAAATAATAACATTGTTTTACTGTCAATTATTTTTAGATTGCACATTATAAAGGGTCTATATAAATTAAATATTTAAAAATCTTTTTTTGTGTGTGTGTGACTGCTGTTGAAGTTTTGGGGTGCTTCCAAATGGGAATATACTATGCTACCCACTGAGGGGCTCATGTAACATCTTGAATAGACTGTATTTTATTTATTTGCATCAGAGGGACCCTCTCAAACAGCTGATTTATATTTCTCTTTGTATTCCAGCTATTATTGCAATCAATAGAATTACTATTTGCAGAGGGATTTTCTTTGGTCTTGTCCAGTTCAGGCTTGGTATCTTCTTTTTGTAGGTCTGGTGTTTTTGTCCAAACTGTCTGAATCATCACTCTGATTGCTCAATCTTAGATTGCTTTGGCTGGTCTAGATGGCTCTTTTCATTTTGCCGATTAGCAGGTAGAAAACAAGTGTTAAAACAGTTTCATAATTTGTTTTAAAATCAAGTCATTGTTGTGCATGTGTCTGTGTGTCCAATGGGAAGGCACTTACTTTCAACAGTGAAGACATGCAGTAAAGAAAGACTGTTTTACACACTCGAAAGGGCAGGCTAACCAAATGTATGTACACTAAATATTCATAATATATTCCCATATATTTTCCATTTTGAAATATGTACACAAAAATAAAACAGACGGAATTCAACACATAACTTATCAGTATGATTTTGACTGGGACGATTTCCAACACACAAGTGCTTCACAAAATGTGTGGGTTCATTGACCTACAGGGTTCTACAGGGTTCTACATTGACCTACAGCTTCTGGAGAACAAGGGCATGACCTGAGGTGAAACATACTGGCGCTATGCAGAGACAGTAAAGTCAAACATATATCTTTTTTTTTTTTTTTTTTTCCCCTAGATTTTTTTTATTTTATTTTGCAGATATGCCATATTGTCAGTTTTTTTTCTTACCGGTGTGCACACTGACGTATTGTAACGCCCCACTTTAACCACTATCTGGGGGAATCAAGCAGTTTTAAGGACTTTTCTTTAAAATAAATAAATAAATAAATAAATGATTCTCCAATACTTGAATTTTATTAATTTAAATTCAAGCACTGTACAAACACTACTATTTACGCTACATATGAAGTGAAAGCATGCAGAAATGAAAACTATAAAATCCAAACGAAGTAACCGGCTACAACAAATAAATAATGAACAGAGGAAAAAAAGGAATACATACATAAATAAACAAATAAAGTAAACAAAATTTGACCTGACTCATCAGTTACCGTGGGTGTGGCGGTTGAAAAGAATGACGCGGTCGTCTTATGTTTCATTCTTTTTTTCCTTCAGATGAGACATGACGAACGCCTGCTGGCTTCGTCAGCTGTTCAAGCTTAAAGCTGTTGAAACACGTTTCGCAAACTCAGTTCGTGTACATTGTTGCCGCGGGAGCGCGAGATTATTAGATCATGCAGTGCAATGCAGAATTTTGTTTGCTAAACGGCGTGCTGAGCTTTGCGAGTACAGATCGTGTGTAACTTTTTTTTGTATGTTGTGGTTTTTTCCCACTCTACAAAATTAGCAGATCACTCTTTTTTACTTGTACAAGATGAGACACAAAACGAAATATTGCATATGATTACAGTAAAATTAAGCTTGAAAACTGGGGTGTGTGATTGCATATGTCATCCCCCTGACCAAAAAGTGGGGGATATATAACCCCCCCATTCCCCCTGGGATCTAAGCCCATGCCCAATTGTAATATAAATGTCATTAATTTTTCTTTTAAATGATATTGAGAGTTAAACTGATTTCTCTCTCTTTTTATTATCAGCTGTGTGATATTTATAATTTCTTGTCTGTTGGTTTGTGTTATATCAAGTAGCACCTTAAGTGTTTATCCTCAAAGTGCAATAAAAGCAAAGTTTAAAAATAATTAGCAGAAGATCAGCAGATGTGTAGTTGGAGTCACGCAGTACAGACCAATTGCATCATTCTGTAAACTGCCATGGTATGTTTATCCAAGCAACACAGTAAAAAGCCATCAGGTTCATAGTTATGTTGTGTGAGAAAGCAGTGAGCCAATAATGTATTTATGAGAAGTTACTGTCCCATAGAATCCCTGAGCTGTGACTATTACTAGGTGCATTGACCTCACCGACAGTCCTTTACATTGACACTGAAATGCACTTGTGACTGACAGGGTGAGGACCCTGGGCATTTATGAGATTTGTTTGAAGTTTAAGGTGTTGAGGGAGGAACCCGGAGGGAGGAGATGGCAGTTTAGGTCCTGTTTCTGTCAAAAGCTTTTCAGGGGAAGAAGTCTGTAAATTTAAGTATGTCCGTCTGTATGGCAATTTTATTATTTTATTTTTTTGCAGGCATCTTGAGTAAACATGACATTTTTTCAGTTCCATTTTGGCAGCTGGAACACCCTAGGTCATTCTAAGTAGCCAAGGCTTTAATTAGGTCCTTGGGGGGGGGGGGGAGGAATTTACAGGCAAATAATGTAATTTTGTTAGGAAGCCACAACTCATCAATTAGTAGACATGGCTAAAATGGGAGAGTGGATATGATGATTGGCAATGTCTGAAACATCCTGCTTTTTACAAAGAATGAACAATTCTTTAAATAAACCACAAATGAGGTAATGATCATATGTCAATACTGCGTAATGAATCAAAAGTGTAACATACATCAGTGTTCAGTGAAGTATCTAGTGTGGCATTTTGTTTAATTTTACTACAATTAAATATATTCAATTAAGCTGAAACAGGAACAACTGTCATTGTGGATTTGTGAATTACTTCTCTATATAGAAGTAAATACTGCAGTGTGCAGCATTGAACTTGCCTTTTTTTAAGACGTTTCCTGAGGTTATCTTGTTGCATTTGTTGTTACAGACACTGACCAGCTGACCACTATTATGGGTGTTTTTTTCAATAAAGTAAGCAGAGTTTTAGTACAAACAGGTAGTTTCTCTATACAGGCTGTAATGGCTCTCCTCCTAGCGGCTGATGAAGTAATAGTTCTGACGTCAGCAGCATGACACAGAGAGCTTGCTCTTTAGCTGAATAGTAAGACGTTCATCTTTGAACTCTATGGTTTGCAGCTCATTTCAACCCCTTTCCATTGATTTCTGGCGGTCGAGATTCCAATTTTCTTTTTTAAACGCTGTAGAAAATGTCTCGTATCCTTGAGTCCCAGCTGTAACAATGGGTTCTTTTCTAACTTTGGTGAGCCAAATTGGACACAGTACTCTTACGTGCGGTCTCACCAGTGCATTATACAACCTCATCATTTGTACTCTGCACTTTTGGTTATATACCCAAGCATTCTGGTTTGCCTTTTTGATTGCCTGATTGCTGCCAGTGATGTGATTCTTACCGTGTTCCCCATGTAGTTTAACAGATAAACACAATCCTTGCATTTCTGTCCACGTTTTGAAAGAAGACTAAAAATAATACAAATCCAATCGGTTAATGCCAGTATGTTTTGCTGGTCTGTCTGGGTGCTATAAGTATTTGTTCAGCAGGTAGCATTTAAACGCTCATCAGTGTTAATAACGAATAGCTACTGCAAAACAAAACGGCGAGAGCACATGTAGAAGTATCACATTTCTTTTGTTTTGTTCTTATTTTGGATCAGAAACCGTAGTAAGAGCTAAAACTTACAGCTAAAACAACAGTGTTTTATTTTAAACAAACAAGCTGGATCAAGTTGCCCCCTTTTCTCCTTTGGGTTTTGGAAAGCAGAGCGCTCTGTTTATTTATCCTGCACGCTGGCATAAGGACGTCAGGAGAGTGTTGCGTGGTAGAGGGGTCTGCGTGGTGTTCTGGTTGAAAGAATTGCTTCTTTCACCACTGGATAGTCAGGACCACAGACGCCATTGTGTAGAAACTTCAGATACCACAGCACTTATAAAAATCTATCTTCAGAGTGTAATTTGCAAACTGTATTTTACCTCGAGGGTACTGAAATGAGTTAAATATTTACCAGATTTGACCAGGCATAATGTTTTTTTAATTTATTACTCATTTCCAAGGTTTGAGTACAACTTCTCAACACAGGAGTCTTACTGTCGTTTTAACAGACACACACAAATCCAAATGTGTGGTAGTGTTGTAATGCGGTGAAGACAATTCAGGCAGATTTGTTCTTAACAAAAGACAGCTGGTTTTACCGTGATTCATTCACCGTGGTCACCATGGTTGTTTTATGCAGGTAGCCTTTATTAGGAGAACTGGTTCTTGTAAAGCGAATTTGGAGTGAGTGAACTTTTTCACAGATATGCCTAGCAAACAACGCCTCGTACCAAAACCGGTTTTACCGGCTTGATAAAAATGTAACACTTAACACTGTGCATTAAGTGTACTGTAATGTGTGCTACATTCCTAGAAAACAGGTTGACTGAACTAATATAACACAATGTTATATCAGCGTGTGCTTCTGTGCCATAGAAGTGGTTTAGATTTCTAGAAATAGAAAAGTATCACTAAAGGATCTAAATATTTGATCCTTTTTTCTTTCTTTTTAAAATTTTTTGTACAAATATTTGTGTAGAAGTAGTGTTTGGGGGGGCGGGGGCGGGCAGCTGATAGGCACATATAATCATTTTGATGACATTTTTAGATAAAACAGGTTTTTATGTGTGTATTTGTACTGCCCCTTTCTGTGTCTGTGTGGGTAGTACACACTTGGCACGTATCGTATTATTGTTATTTATTTTCTTTAGTACCACACCTAGTTTGACACATACTTCTACGTTCTGAAGTTACTAAGCACTTCATTCAGAACTAAAAACAGTGCTGATATTCTCTATTGAATACCCAGTGAGGCGGTGTATGTGCTACTCAACCCTCCACTCTAAAACTTCCACTCAACAGTAAAACAAACATTCCTAAAATTGATTTATTGGAAAGAATATAGACAGAAAGAACACAGCAAGACATCCCGTTATGTGTCTAAATTTAAAGAAGGCTTGCACATGTATTGCAAAAGTTTTCTTTATACAATGATAGCCTTTATATTTTATATCAGAGTCAAGCGCATAAGAGAATGGTTCAGTGTTTTCAGCATACATTGTGCTAAATTTATAAAGGGGTACAATAATTGAGACCACCACAACTTTAGCTGCACCACTTAGATAACATCATCCTCCACTGTGTCCGCGATCAATACCAATACAGCTTCACTTAACCTTACTGTAAAAATCTTCAGTAGGCTGACCCCAGATAGCAGAAACAGGAGGACTTTATTTCAGATTTCCCCCACAATCAGAGGGAAGCAAATATTTACATTCATGTTTGTTCATGACTTGAAGAACATCATCCAAGATGGAAGGTCCTAGATCCAGGAATGCTGGATGGGGATAGAGATCCGGCTCAGAGGTGTGAGGACTCTTGCTCTTAGTGTCTTTCTCCAAGCTGGATTCTTGCTTTATTGCCCTGTCAGTCAGCGCCGGTCCCCTGCTCTCTTCCTGGTCCTCTGCAACCTCCTGCCAGGACTCCTCCGAGTCTGGATTGTCCAGCGTTGGCATGGAGACGGAGTATTTCTTTGTGCGGAATGACAGCTCTGCCTGCTGGCCGCTGTGAGGGGACTCCGGCCCGTCTGTGTGGATCCGGGGTGGTTTAGGAGGGGGGTTGCAGGCCATGAGGAGGTTGTGCTCACTCTGGGAGCTCTTCAGGAGTCCGTGATCCCCCTGCAGGAAGGAGAGGTCCCCAAACGGGTCTTCGTCCTTCCCGATGTGGGACAGGTGCCTGAAATCCCCCAGTGGCATGCTGATCATGTCTGCATGTAGCACCTCCTTTATTTTCTGCTTTCTGCTCCTTTTGACAACCGAGGATTTCATGAACAAGGAGGACTTTCTCGGCATCTTTTGCTTTGTATCTTACAGCTTTTGTGTGATTTTTTTTGCAGCTTGATCAGTAAAATATTTGGTTAAAGCTGCTAGACCTGGAGATTCTCTTCTGGAGGCAGACCTGTATTTAAAACAGAAGTAACCCGTTATTCATTTTACAACTTCTATTCTGAAAATGGTTGGCGGAAGATCTAAGTCTATCTATGATGATTATGTTGTTGTTAATGCTGCATGAACCAATTGGTTAAACATAATCCAGATCATTTCAAAATTATACCACTGCGCAACAAGTTGCAACCTTATAATTTAAATTAAAGAGCGTTCTGAACGCCTTACTTTATTTTACTGACTGGTGTAGCCACATTTTCCTTCTTGATCAATAGAGAAATGACAACACATGGTACAGGGTTTTTTAGGCTTTTGGTTATGTGCCTAGTTGAATGCTGTGGGAGCCAACATGTAAAGGAATTTTATTGTTGATTACGTTTAATGTTATGAATTTCAGTTAAGAAGGCTTTAGAGAAGATGCAGAATGCAAAACAAACAAACCATGACTAACAACGTAAAAAAAACCTGTAACTTTGGTGCATATAATGTCCCATGAGTCAACTGTGAGCCCATGCATTAACAGCTGGTCACTTCTGCAAATTGGTAATCCTGCTTTATTTACTTTTCAATGAGTAAAACTTCCTTAATTTTTCAAATACCAGCACACGCTATGAAATAAGTTATTTTAACATACTAGGCTATTGAATAGAACTAACAAAGTCTAAAAACTATTGTGTCCTAGTAGCTGGTTCTAAACAATTTACACAATTAAAATCTTATTGAGACATCTTGTCTTAACCAAATAACCAACCCTACAACAGACAAACTTTTTTTTTTTATGAATAGACTGCATTTAACCTTACAAACGTGTAATGTATTACTAGAGTACATCATGGGAAAACAACTAAATGCAGAACACATTGATTTTTCCAAAATTCCCTTTACGTATTCAATAAAGAAGTTTTCTGTATATTGTATACATTTAGTATACATATTGTTTTGGAAAGTAAAAAAAAACTAATAATAATAAAAAAGTGAATTATTAGTTTAGGGGTGGCCTGTCCGATCGAGGTGAAAGTGATATTCAACTCCAGGTTTAGGTATAATGAAAGATTTACCTGCTGGTTTATATGGTGCAATTAAACAATGAAAAACGTGGTTGGAACAAAAACTGTACCATGGTCTGGAAAGGCCCATTACTTTATTACATGGTTACTCAAACTACAATAGTAACCCACAACATGGGTAACTGTAATTTCAAGAATGTGCTATATAGTGCATACAACAATATTATTATATAATGTACATTTTTTTAATAATTAAATTCAAGCAATTCCTATAAAACTTACCTGACAAAAGCTATCTGGATTGCTTGCCTGTCTCTCCCTCAGAAGTAATTACATTACACATCCATTTAAACATGGAGAGATGTGACCGGGCATGTTTTAACCGCACAAGAAGCCAGAAAGTCAGGGAAAGCAACTCTCAGGTTTATACGTCTGTGTCCAAAGTGGTATTAATTCTAAACAAGGTATAAAAATAGTTTAACTTACCTGAGAGGATAAAACAAAAAAAAAGACCGTCCAAACTGAAAACCCAGAGCATTCCTATGTGACATTTATGGTTCCTTAACCTCCCTCTCCCCTCACCTTTTTCTCATCGCTGTGTTTTAAGTTTGTTTTGCTCAATAGCAGTTATTGTTCCATTTAACTTCTATTTAGCCAGCCATCTGTATTGTTTTCTGTGAAAACCTCTTCTACCTCCTGTGACAAACGTATCGCAAAGGTGTACAGGAGTACAAAAGTGAAAAGCAGGTTTGTTTTTCTGATTGCTTGTCGTAGGCGGAAGGGGATTGTGGACAAGTCACATGCCCTAGAGCCAGCTAACAAGGAGTGGAGGCATTCTTTTGTGAGTTTTTACAAGGAAGGACTATACGGCTCAGAGATTAATGCATCACAAGGGCAGCTGCTTTGCATGCCCACTTCATTCTTTTGTACTTTTTTCATCTACCAGGAATGGTGCATTTTGTGTGAGTGGCTTCAACTGAAACTGTGGGATGATCATATAGAGTCGTGATTATGATTGTTTATCTATTCCAAGGTAACATTGACAAGCCCCCAGGCACAGTTCTTGCTTATTTGCACACACACACACAACCACACACACTGCTGTGCATTCTTACAAAGGTAGTAAACACAACTAGATTAAAATAATCCTCAAATTAAAGGCACTCCTAATTTTCCTTATTTTTTTGTACACACCCCCTGCATTTGTCATGTTTTTTTTTCTTCCAGGATGAGGGCGAAGTATGTTAAGTAAATTTTTAGGATTACTAAGATTCCTATTCGAAATGTCTGTCATTGACGTTTCTTTTACTATTTCTAAATTCATCACCTTTGAGTTTTTAATACTTACGGATGCTATGCAAGTACTTACTGCTAGCAAAAATGTAATCTTCCAAAATAATATATAAAAAAGGCCGTATACAATATGTTACTGAAAAACCCAGTCCCAAGCTTCCTGCTGTGGGCCACATTATCGAGCCTCATACAGGAAACCGGAGCGACAGGCCTACTTCTCTACACTTTCCCTGGGCACGGACTCTGCAGATGTTCAGTCCCACAAGCACAGCAATCCCCCCAAACCCAGCCATCAATCTCCCTGCGCTCTGCTCTGCTCTGCTCTCCTCTGGTATTTGCTTGCTATCTTGATAGATTGTGCCGAGGAGGGCTGAGGATAAGTTTTCAAAAGATTAAACATCAGCACCAGTGTTTCTGAGCCCGAGCAAATGGGAAGAATGAATGACTCCAGTCCATTAGATTCAGGCCCTGGCTTTTCTTGGGTCAGGCCTATAGAAGCTTTTACCCTAGTGATGTCGCCCAAGGAAATCTCAAAACCTAGGTATTCAGTTTTGGTTTAGTACTAAATTTGACTAATTACGAACCAAAGTGTAGGGACTAGCACAGAAAAACTACCCAACCCAGTTAGTGCCCCCAGGACTGCTGAAGTATAATGTTGTGGTCAAGCAATATCATAATGCAGGTTGTCCACTTGACAGTCTGGTTTTGTATACCTGATGACAGATTTTGTACATTTCTCCCAAAAAGCAGTTTTGAAACATAAGAACATAAGAAAGTTTATAAACGAGAGGAGGCCATTCGGCCCATCTTGCTCGTTTGGTTGTTAGTAGCTTATTGATCCCATAATCTCATCAAGCAGCTTCTTGAAGGATCCTAGGGTGTCAGCTTCAACAACATTACTGGGGAGTTGATTCCAGACCCTCACGATTCTCTGTGTAAAAAAGTGCCTCCTATTTTCTGTTCTGAATGCCCCTTTGTCTAATCTGCATGTGTGACCCCTGGTCCTAGTTTCTTTTTTCAGGTCGAAAAAGTCCCTTGGGCCGACATTGTCAATACCTTTTAGAATTTTGAATGCTTGAATTAGGTCGCCGCGTAGTCTTCTTTGTTCAAGACTGAACAGATTCAATTATTTTAGCCTGTCTGCATATGACATGCCTTTTAAGCCTCGAATAATTCTGGTCGCCCTTCTTTGCACTCTTTCGAGAGCAGCAATATCTTTTTTATAGCGATGTGACCAGAACTGAACACAGTATTCAAGATGAGGTCTTACTAGTGAATTGTACAGTTTTAACGTTACTTCCCTTGATTTAAATTCAACACTTTTCACAATGTATCCGAGCATCTTGTTAGCCTTTTTTATAGCTTCCCCACATTGTCTAGATGAAGACATTTCTGAGTCAACAAAAACTCCTAGGTCTTTTTCAGATTCCTTCTCCAATTTCAATATCTCCCATATGATATTTATAATGTACATTTTTATTTCCTGCGTGCAGTACCTTACACTTTTCTCTATTAAATGTCATTTGCCATGTGTCTGCCCAGTTCTGAATCTTGTCTAGATCATTTTGAATGACCTTTGCTGCTGCAACAGTGTTTGCCACTCCTCCTATTTTTGTGTCGTCTGCAAATTTAACAAGTTTGCTTACTATATCAGAATCTAAATCATTAATGCAGATTAGGAATAGTAGAGGACCTAATACTGATCCCTGTGGTACACCGCTGGTTACCACACTCCATTCTGAGGTTTTTCCTCTAATCAGTACTTTCTGTTTTCTATATGTTAACCACTCCCTAATCCATATACATGTTTCCTTGAATCCCTACTGCGTTCAGTTTGAGAATTAATCTTTTGTGCGGGACTTTGTCAAAAGCTTTCTGAAAATCTAAATAAACCATGTCATATGCTTTGCAATTATCCATTATCGATGTTGCATCCTCAAAAAAATCAGGCAAGTTAGTTAGACACGATCTCCCTTTCTTAAAACCATGTTGACTGTCTCCCAGGACCCTGTTACCATATAGGTAATTTTCCATTTCGGATCATATTATAGTTTCTATAAGTTTGCATATCATAGAAGTCAGGCTTACTGGTCTGTAGTTACCTGGTTCAGTTTTGTTTCCCTTTTTGTGGATCGGTATTACGTTTGCAATTTTCCAGTCTGTCGGTACCACCCCTGTGTCAAGAAACTGCTGCATGATCTTGGTTAGCGGTTTGTAAGTAACTTCTTTCAATTCTTTCAGTACTGTTGGGAGGATCTCATCTGGCCCAGGGGATTTGTTTATTTTAAGAGCTCTTAGTCCCTTTAACACTTCTGCCTCTGTTATGCTAAAGTTATTTAATTTACATTCCTGCTTCTATGTCACAGTGTGTACAAATAGCTTCCTGCCACTACTGTACGTGCAGGGTTTATAGTATATGGTAAAAGTATGTGCTAGACACATGTTAAACATCTTTTTGTATTGCATAATAACATTCCCACGGAGAGTTATAGGAGGCGCTGATGGCTGGTGGTGATGGATTTAGATTTAGTTAGTGTGTAGTTGACCTGTAACCCAGTAAATGTTTCTCTATTCATTTAACACTGTCAGGCAGAGACTGATTACAGCATCTAAAGATGAATGGGTCATTTCTAGGTAATAGTGCTATATCATTTAATGGTGCTTGACTTTAAAAATATATATTAACTCATGATCGTGTGCAGTAATACATCTCAGAGTTGTTGCAAAATTCCACCTTTAGAGTTTATGTTGTGGACCCTTTGTTAGCCCTGAGCAGTGTTCTTGTACTTTTTGTCCTTGTGCTGTGTTATGAGATGGCTCAGTATGGCATATGTAAGGAAGTTGAATAAGACTACAGCAAAGAAACAGTCACAGTCTACCTTTTGATAATGCTTTACAAATAGGCATTGCCCTGCAGACTCTACAGAAGTTTGTCATGTTCTATAAATAGGTCTTTCTCGCCAATTTAATGGAGGCGGATGTTTTGAAGACCTTGAAAAAGACTTCTAACTGACAAGTTTGTCATTGAATTTATTCATTTTTGTTTAGTGCAGTCGGTGCCGCCCAATCTGGGTCCTAATAATCAGGTTTTCTGTTTAAATGGGATGCAACTCTGGGAGACGGTTTTTCTCAGTGCTATTTATCTCATTTAATTGGGACGTCACGTAATTGGGATACAGTATTTTCAGTGATGAACAGAGATCCCTTTTCAGAGCAAGACAGGTTTGCGTAGCACAGAGCAGTGAGTACGTGATTGTGCTGTGACTTGTGTAAACCACGTTAAACAAAAGTTTCAAAAGTTGAAAACGTTTATCCTGTTTGCCAATTTCAAAGATTGTTATCTGTAAAGAAGACAAAGTAAGACAGAATAGATACAGAAAGAAACATAATGTAAAAAAAAAAAAACTCAATAATAACCATTCTTAGTAGCTTTGAAATAATTTAGCAAAGTTTGGGGTTGTCAAGCCTACCTGTCAGTGTATAAACCCAAACACATCTTCCATGAGCTCCTGATTAATATAGAAGACTTTCGGTTTCAGAATACTTTACAACCCTTAGTGTTTGTCAGTGTACCTTCTAAGAGCCTCTGCTTACTGTACACTTCCGTTATTTACAAATTCAAATAATAATCATGCGAGGGATGGCAGGTGGTCAAGTCTGTAGCAGAGCTGATAATTTTGCTGATGCTGCAGTGAAGCAGTGCTGTAGCAACGTAGACAATCCTGAGGTTTTGTAACCTTGTAATGACTAGTCTTTTTGATCTGTTATCTGTCCGTAATACAGGATTAGCCTGGCACAGTGCACTTACTGTTAAAATGACATTTCATACTATCTTGGTTGAACTGTGTGTAGAATGTACAAGTGCAGTGCCTGGGCCTGGACAGGTATCTTGACTAAGCTAGTCAACTTGCTGAAGGTTGAACAGAATTAATAATCCAGTCTAGGTCTGTGAGTGGCTCATCTGCTACTGGTGTGAGAGTGAGTCTCCAGTCAGGGGAGAGCAGGATTGTGATCTGGCTGTGGTAAGTTGATGGTGATGTTTCTGCAGGTTAGGCAAAACCGTCGGGGGACTGTTTCTCTTCATTGTGCTACCCTACTGGCCAGGCATCTGGTGTTCGCAAGCTGCAGGGCTGGCCTTTGCGTGAGTAATCAAAAGGTAATTAATGTCATGGCTATTCTGGTAAAGATATTTTTAAAAATTAAATGAATGAGAGACTTGTTTCTGAAAGATGTAATTATTCAAGCAAATTAAATAGCTTCCTAATGATAACATTTTCTTAACACCGTATGAACAACTCAGCGAGTTTTTTAAATGTATATTTTTTTCAGTGAGTGAGCAATTAAAGACCGTGGTTTTGTTACGCTATTCGATAGAACCTAAAACAATAGAATATTTTCTTTTGGGATACAAGGGATACCACTAAAGACATTCTCTTTACCCAGGATGCAAAAAAAATTGGTTACTCTCTAATTTTTTCAATATGTCGTCCAGTTGGAGGTAGATTTATGACTTGGCTTTGGTTCTCATAAAAGGGTGCATTTTTTCTTCTGATCTCTACCAGCTTCAAGCAGTCCCTGGTTTGCGGTATGTTTTGATATTATTGTTCTGAAAACTGCACATTTTCTTTTGTTGTCATGAAATGGAAGTTTTTCCAAATAGCATCAGCTGAACTACTGACGCACTCTGGGGAGAAGAAAAACCCACAGATTTCACCACGAATTCAATGCCCCTAAGTTAAATTAGAAATTGAACTGTACCCAGATGCTTTGGTAACATTTTGGGGCTTTTTCCTGTGGACTGTCTGTAACTAGGGGCTTGTTAGTGGCATCATTACAAGTGAAAACCTGTATATAGCATTCATTCATTATTACTGTGTCTGCCTCTACTGCTTCTGCCCCTTGGACATTTCAAATCTTTAATATTATTTTACAGTTGTGGTATTGGAAACAATGTTTTCCGGTTTTGTTTGATGTCTGTGTCACTCTGATTCTGTATCTCTTTTTGCATTTTTCATATCATATCTAGAAGTTGGGCAAGAGTTTTCCTATACCAGGGGTACTCAGTTATTTTAGTGACAGTCAAAATTCCTGGCTACAGCAAGGTCAAGGTCCTGAGCATACTGACAAACAAATGTAGTTTTACGCATGTTGTTGGTTTGAGAGTTCTTCACTAGGGTTAAGTCAACAAAAGTTTTTGGGGGGAATCTCGTTTTTACCAGTCAGCCGCCTTAACTGATTTGTTACTGCAGGAGTTCTTTCCCTGCCATAACCATAGAATTGTATAACTATTGTATTCTTATCTGTCTGTGTTAGCAGAGCCAAATATTGTGTTTCAACATTGCAAAAACAAATTGTAGCAAACAAAACTGAAGCACAAGACAAAACTGAACTGAAAAATCACTGTGCTTTCTCTTTCAAGTAAATTTAAAAATAAAAACACCTTACAAATAATGAGAAAATACAGTAATTTTACAAATAAATTTATAAATCAGCTAATACTCGCTGTGAGTGGGAGAAGTGGCAGGTCCTCATGGGCCTTGAGTTACAGGTTGATATTGATATTAATATTAATAATGTTTGTCTTGGAGAACAAATATCTGCACACATTGTGTGATCTGCAGATACTTAAGACAGGGAACATTTGTGCATGAGTTGCAAGCCTGACCTGGATTGCAGAATTTGACAATTTTAATCGCCAATCCAATCAGCATACTCGTTGCTAAGTTTTGCACATACAGCACATTTTGATGGATGGTGGAATGATGCAATATCAGTCGTGGCCGGGTTCTGTCCGTTGTGCTACCATTGCTTGGAAAGTGAAGTTTTGTACACTTGAGTAGTAAAGTACGGTACTATATTGTGTGCTTTCCCTGAGTCAGGGGTACCAACAGTAACACAAGTACGCATTGACTTGTATGTGTTTTTCAAAAGAGCATTATTTTGTATGTTTTACTGGTAATATTTTATTATCAGCTTGGAAAAGCCATTTTAAAAAAATGGGCTTTGTAGTACCGGTACTTGTTATTGTTTTCTTGGGCTTTTGTGAAGTGCGATTTTCTGAACTCGTATCCTAAGGTATGAAAATTGTATGTATCTTGTGTACTTTCAAAAAAATTACAAATGACGATAGGTTTATTTGTCATAGAAAAGGGATATGTTGACGGCACAGTAGCCAATGTACTGAGTTTCACTTCATTTGATGGGCTAATACTGTTGACTTGTACATTTTGTTTCATTCATATCTTGCACTGAGTATCTGACACTTACTATCACAGCGACACCTACTGTACCCTCACGCACCACACTCTCATAAGAACTGTGTTGTCTGAAAAATTCACAACATTTCCAGTGTGAATGCAAGCAAAACATAGATTGGCATATGACTTGGCAGTCCGGTCAGAATATACTTGCGATCCGGATTCGGACCGCGGTCCGCCTATTGAGTACCCCTGTCCTATACTTTCAGTTTTGCTCTTTTTTTAAAAATGCAACAAAGCTCATTCCTCTTCCTGATGCTTTTTATTTGAAGCCACTGTTGTGATTCTTTATTGTAGACTTGGAGGTGAATTGATCCTGCCATGCAAGTCTATTTTCCTTTGAAGTCAGCCTTTCAAAGTTGTAAACCGCAGTTTTAGATGTCATTGGTTTGTTTCATGCTGTATTCGTGCAAATTCACAATGTATCCATTGCTTTCATTTTTTAACCCTGTTCTTTAGGGAACATTTACCAATGTTCACATGGAATGAATGGGATCAATTATCCTGCCAAATCTGCCCAGACAATAGATGAACAACCTCAAAAGACAGGCCTGCCTTGTCATGGACATGCTTACATTAAGTGTATGAGTCTTGGCAGTAGTAGTTGATTCCTGCAATTGTATTATTTGCATGCGTTCATTCTCTGCTGTAATGCGCAAGAGAGCATTTCCAGGTGTGTGAATGAAAGAGACACTTGGAGAAAGTGAGAGGCAGTGGGGGGGTTGAAGATTTAAGGTAATCATCATTAGCCAGTAATCTACTGAAAATGTTGTTCATCCCAACTGTATATACATTATCTATATATATATATATTTTTTTTCTCCTTATGTAGAAAAAAGTTACACAGCCATATTTGTGGCTTTAGGGACTGCAAGGAATGCGGACAGAACCAGATGTGATGAAAATTAGAATTGACATTTCTTGGCTCTTGTTCTGGTGTTGCTGGTATTTGGTTAGCCTGATGAAAGGATCTTTTTTTGGAAATTACTCACATAAATGTAAGGACATTTGATGTTCCTAAACAAATTTTCAAAGTGACTTACCTTCAGTTTACTGGTACGTGCTTGCAGGGGCTGCTCAAAGCTACAACATGGGGAGCTTTTTAGCTGTTAAAATGTCATTGTCCCTTTCAATTAAGTTGTGCATGGCAGTTTTTATGAAACATAAAATGTATTTATTTTCAATCCTCCCATGCAATACTACAGTTTTTATAGTTGTAGAATATTAAACAGTACAGTTATTTTTTTGTTCTGGTTATGAATTCCAGAAAGGGAATGCTGGCTTTTGGTTATTTTTTAATCTATTTGTAAACCTATGTATTTGCTTTTTACAGGTGCGCAAAAAAAAGTTAACAGTATATGTTATATAGGGTTTTGTCATGATCTCACAATACAAGCGTGGTACATGGAGTTCCTTAGTATATTGAATTTTCCACACTAATTCATATTTAATCCACACGGCATGTTAATTCATCATGAGAGGCACTCATTTGAAAGTGTGGTGTGTGAATGTATAGTGGTGTGTGTGCCTGTGTGCGTGCCGGGATGGAGAAATAAAGCTCATACTCCAGACAGTATTGCGTTCAATTGACCAGCAGCCACATTCCACCACATCCCAGCTGTCAAACAATGGCTGCTAAAGTGGGTGCTTCATCTATGCAACACACATTTATATTACTGTGCCCAAGCCACTGCCACACCCAGTTATCATGACGGATGGTCCCTACAACCAAACTGCACATTTTATAAGTGATCGCTTTCCCAGGATTTCTCACAAGTTCCATCCTTGAAGAGTGCAAATAGGACTTGAAAAACTCAAATAAACTGGTCAAATTATTTGACAAAAGTTTTCAAGGAACTTTAAGTTTTTAGTCTTTCTACATATAAATGATAAATGCAGTAGTTGATCCATTTGTGTGGTATTTGCATTCTCATTGCAAAATATTTATAATCTCAGCAGGCTCCTCGGAGGAGGTAGAGAAACTCAAGCTAGCAATAAAACTAGAGCTGCGCTATAGAAGAGGATATTAAAACTCATGAGATGTGTATCTCTGTAAGGAAGGAGGAAGCCCACGCTCACCAGTGAAATTGCAGCACTTCCATTATCCGAAAGCCCTGGCTACATTAGAGTGGAAGGTGCAGTGGCCAAAGTTCAACTGCCTGCTCCAGGTTTTTTAGGAGGCCAGCTGCGAGCCAACATCTGGATTTCCAAAACCCTGATTTCAAGAGGTTCTGTCCAGTTTCCCCCCTCCATATAAATCAGAGAGCTGTTGAGTGTGGTGTGGGGGTGACACTTTCAAAAGTAATCTCCTGTTCCTAAGTTAATGGATTGGGGCTTTCATTCACATGCAATGTCATTCTTTGTAATGGAACTACAGCAGAATTAGGTGAAATTTTATTCAGCATTGAGGTCCAACACAGTAATCATTTCCAGCTAGATAATTGACCACAGTACAAGTTAGGTGTCCCGAACCGAAGGCAAGCAAAATACCTGGTCTACAGGTAGTGACCGCTGAAGAAGATATTAATAATAGTACAAACCGAACAAATTTTTTGTTATTTGATCACCCTACTTGGAACCAGGTGGACTAAGACGAACTGTAAGGTTTATAACAAAGTAATGAGCTTCTTATTGTGACAGAAAGCAGTGAGCTGCATTAGCGGTTCTGTAACTAGTACCTCGCTAACAGGGGTCACAATCTGTAACGGCAGACTGTCTGTTACATTTAGATTTTTAAAATAGAGTTTATTACCTTAGAGTTCCTTGTATTTTTTAATTGCTAAGAAAGCTTCAGTTTTGCATGTGGAACAACCCTGTATATTTGTAAAAAGTTGACTGGTATTCTTTTAATGCTACCAATCTGATGGTCATTTTTTTCGCTCTTTGTATGTTATGATGTGATGTCAGGTTGCCATAACAAAGAAACCTCAGTCCCCAGCATCAGTCCATAACCCTTGAACACTTGCATGTTCAGTTTTCATCATTTGCTCTTGACATTAGTGTTGTGTTCTGGCATGTGCTTTTTGCTTGAATATGTTTATTTTACTTCCCAAAATACTTACACAGTGTGCACATATTACTGTTGAAATGACTGTTTGGCACACAGGGGTCATTCCTCTACCTCCAGCACACACACGAATTCTAGAACAGAGTGCAATTATCTGCATCTGACTGGGAGGAATTTGAACCAAGCACAAGAAGCTAAACATAATCTGATACTTTTTATTAGAAAAATGATTTGCTTAAACGTCTAAAGTGTTTCACACGGAACAGTCAATTGTGATGACTGGGGTCTTTTCTGGAAAACTGAGCCTTTGTGTGAATGACTGATCATTAAGGAATTCTGTTGATGCTTGCTGATTAATAAAGAAAAACAGATCATATATTTTTATCTTGTCAGGGATTATTATTATAATGTTTTTGTATTATTATTTTTGCTCTCGGTGGGGAAAATACCCAAAAATGTTGGGATTTTTCTTGGTAACAGAATCAGTATAATGATCAACTCCAGCACATTAGCTTTAGGTTTGCATAAACATACATGTTCATCATAACCGTTTCTGGTATACGCAACAACTTAACCCAGGCTATCCTGTTGAAAACAGGTATGACGGTAACACACATCCCCCACTAGCTATCGTTATGACGAAAAAGCGACCATGACTTTTACCAACAGTATGTACAGAATAAAATAAGAATGACCAAGTTTCATGACACTAATTTAAACTAAATAATGTTAATACTAAGTTTCATGACAATGGATAAGCAGTTCTCCAGATATGGGCAAAAATGTAAGTGTGATGTAAAGATGTGCGGACAGATAGATGCCCCCTACATCCCCAGACTCTGATATCAATAACTTATGCTAACTAATGTTAATACAAGGTTCATTGCCATTGGATACGTGGTTGTCTATCTGTGAAGTGTAAAATACATACGCTTCGTTGTTGTTTTTATCAGAGATCATGTATTTAAGTGAGGAATTCAATCCTGAAAGAATGAGGCAATGCACTGAAATGTTTTTGTTTTGACTGCAGAGATAATATGGGCTTCTTAGCCCCAGCAGAAGCCATAATTGCATACTGATGTAGTTGCTTTGCAACACCAAAGCTATAGTTTTAAGACTTATACTTTAAAAACGTAGTTATCATGATGAGTGATGTAATCGTGTTGACAATGCTATGGCAGAAGACAGTAGTCTTCTATCTAAATAACTACCTCCTGTAGTCTGGTTGCTGTCAGGCACATGACACGTTTACAGGTTTTACCAGACGAAGCTACCACAGAATAGCCTCCAGTAATCCTCTTTAGTAATAACCCTGTGATGAAGAGTCACTTCCTGTCATTCTCCACACAGTCTGGAATGTACTTCTGTTTACAGGGTACGGAGCACAGTTTGTTATTTGTGTGCACCGTCCTTCACTGTAACTACTGACTTGTATGAGTTTAACAGATTAATAGGTCAGATGAGTTGCAGCCAACTAACAAAGTAATTCCATAAATCTGACCTGTTTTGCACTTCTGTTAGCTTCATTAATCTAACATGTTCAGTTATAGCAAATGTGTATTTTCTGTTAAAAAAATGATACGTGGTTCTACTTTAGGTTAAAGTACTCATTTTCTATTCCTTTTTATTCAGGTCATGTTACACTTGCACTTCCAGGTGAACTGACCAAGGAAGTGCTTCACTAACTGAAAGCATGACTTCCAAACCGATATTTCTTTCAGTTTAGTAGAAACCCAATTGATTTGTTCTGTTATTTAAGTGTATACTTATTCAATAATGGAGGCTGTAACGTCAATAATGCGTCCCAAGCCAAGGATGTGAGTGCTAATGGAAGTTAAAGTCATCTACCTGGCAAGAGGCTTTGTCTGTCAGTATTAGAAAAAGCTTTTTCCTTTTTTTTATATGTAAAACCTGGTTTTACCTTTTTGCTCCATGTTTCGAGCGCCTTTCAGCTTAAAATGTAGGCAGTCCTGGAAAACGTGGTTTCTTTTAGGTAATGTGGACAATATCCGTGAATTGAAACGAGCGGATCATGCAGAGAGCAGTCTGTGGATTCTGAATTGCTTTTTGTTGAAACGCAAAGTGATTTCTAAAATTATTTTCAAAAGGCGATCCCAGTTTATTCTTCACACTCCTGGTACAATGTTGTTTTTTACATATTAAAAAACATTACTTTCTTGTAGCTATATTTGCTGTCATTCTGGACCCTTGTGAAAATAAGGTTTATCCACAATTTCCAAATAGAATTGTATGAAGGGCTACTCCCTTACTTCTTAAATGACATAATTTTCTATATTTTATTTTAAAAGCATGTCTTAGAAAGTGGTGGCTTCCTGTGTTTCTTTAAAGAGATGCTGCTACTTGACCCAATCACACGCTTTCTCTTGGTCCAGAACAGCCTGTGGTAACTTGCATGAACTTGTGTCCAGTGATCAGACCTTTCTGTAAATCAACAAGCCAGGGTGCTTTATTGAGAGTGTACAAAGCATTTTCTTCTGTTTTGTTCCACAAGAAAGGGAAAAGCTTAAGGAGCATAACTACTTAATCTCCAAATTGGGCGACTTGTTAATTTTATTTTCTGAGAATTGTTTTGCCATGATGGTATCTATGCCATGGACTATGGAATTTAGTCTCATTGGACCCACTGTGAAGTTTGCGCCCTATTTTTTTTTTTTTTACAAGGTATAAGTACTTGCGTGCAATAGAATAAAAGAAAAATCCATGTTAGGGTGTTGCCATTACATTCCCAAAACCACAACACAAAATTTGAAGAGGCACGATTCTGCAATATGGATAATATTCACTGCATCTGAAACACATTAGATGCTTCTTATTGGTGGAGTAATGTGAGTATGTATAATTACTCAAATAAAAAACGATTTGCAAAAAAGGGATAAATAACATGGTCTTGAAGTAATTATAGCTAACAAAATAATTCCACAAAACATTTACAATATCCACCACTGGGTTCGACATTAACCATGGCCCGGTGGCCCGGGGCCGGTAGAGAACGCAGTTTGGCCGGTGGTTATGAAGAACCACAGGCCCGACTGGGTCGGTTACATTTAACTAGTATAATATTTATATATATATAAAATTAATTTACAAACCATTTTTTTTAAACATAACTACGAACTAATCCTAACTTTACCGCCGCGCGTCATATTTGTTGTACAGTCAGAATCTGAGACTGCGTACCGAAGTGCTGTGTTGGTTCTTGTTCCCACGGCAAATCTTTTACAAATCGGGTTTTCTACAACTAAGCAACCAATAAGCCAAAAGGAAAGAGCTGAAATCAATAAATCATAAAGAATGTAATTTTGAAAAAAAATGAAGACAAACATTTAGAGTGGGGGCTTCATTGTGACAGAGAGAACTGACGCCAAACGTTTAGCCTTGTTTGGTGTCAGTTTCCCAGACTTGCAGATCAAACAGTAGCTTTATTTGTTGTGAATTCAACATTTTGTTTACATCACATCCAGTCTCACAGTAAGATGTCCTGATGGATACCCAGATACGAATTGTAGAACTTTTATTTGGGATCCGATGTGTTCAGGTCATAAATGCTATTCACAAACTTTCCAGGACTCGCTGGTATCACTCAGCATGAATCTAAGTCAAGTTACTTTGTTTATTCAAAAACCTGTAAATAATTCAAAACAAGGATCCCAGGTTGTACTTTTAATGGTCAGTGCAAATGTTGCCGTTGCTCCATCCATTCACAGAAAGTCAACAGTAGATGTTTTACATTGAATTGCAGTCCAGAGTTAAAAAAAACAACTCCTTTCCAACTCAAAGCCTTTTCTTATAGTCACTGCGTTGTTGTGCTTAACATTTAGTCTTTAGTTTCATCATAACGTTAAATTACCTTTCTAATTTCAATGTTACCCAAGTTTGGATTACCGTACCTCTTTTAGCACTTGCCATATACATGTTTAATGACTGAAGCAACATATATTGAAAGGCTTTGTTTAATTTATTTTGAGACGTGGGCTCTCTTTGGTTACCATACACAGTTAGAAACATACTGAAAATAAAAACCATCGTGAAAAAATATATAAATATATTAGGCCAGATAAAATTGTATCTGGGCTAGTAAAAACAATATCTCAGTGGCCCGAGGGGCCAGTAGTTAAAAATCTAAACGTAAAGCCCTGCACCACTTATACCGTCTAGGCTTAATGCGGGCAGACGTTTATATTGGGCAAATAGCGTTTGCCATTCCCTTGATTTAAATTAAATAGGTGGTGACTGTACCAGCATTTATTTCTGGGATTGAGTTGTTTCAGACTTTTGTAAGTAGGCTAACAACAGTCTTTATTCATTGACTTGAGTAATAAAGTAGCTAGGTAAAGTGGTTGGAACTTGCACCCTATGGGAGATCTTGGTCGAATGGCAAATATTTGTCCTTTTGAAATCTGTGATGCCAATCAGACTTTGATCCTATTGAAAATGAACCACACTAGGGAAATAACCTCAAATATACCAAGTGAACCTCAAATATACGGTGTGTTGAAGACTGAGATGGGTGGCATTTACTCACTGACCTGCAGAGGTAGTTGGACTTGAAGCCTGGAGGTGTCTAATAATATTTATAGGTTTTAAGAGTTGTTCTCCTCAGCCTACCCAATTTGACCAGGTGACAATATAATTTCCTGTTACAGATTAACATTATTCTTTCTCTGTATATAAACTGTTAAAGTGGCAGTAGGATTGATCATACCAGTGGACCATGCTGGTCGGAGGCAGTTTGCAGGTCTAATGTGCTATAGACCTTAAAAATAGTAACAGTGGTGTATAGGCTCTCTCAGTAGACGTGGCGGTCATGTGCCCAAGGAAGGAAAAGCGTGATGATAGGATAAATTAATTTGGGGAGTGTTGTAGTTACACTCCTGTCTGACCGCTCAAATTAAGAAAATAAGATGTCATCTTTGGTGAAGGGCAAACCAAGATCCGATCTTGATAATGTCAGACAGGCTGAGGAATATTTCTGAGCAGGGATATGCATCCCCTCACCCCAATGGAAAGGTCAGCAGGATCATTGAGACATGATCAGATGTCCCAGAGCGGACAGCTTCCAGACACAGGGCCAAGCTCTTTGATGAACGGATAGTTGGCAGTCTAGGGTTATGTGAATTTATTGGGCACCTGTATCAGAACACTGCAGTCTTTGCTTTGGTAATTGGTTATTAGCAATAACCTGATAGAGTAATGGTGTGTATTAGTGTAATGCATTGTGTGGACTTCAGCAGCTGCTGTTGCTTTACTGTAAAATATTTTTTAGCGCTTCGACGATGTCCACAGCTTAGTGATAATAACATATATTCTAAGTCAGGCATCAGACATTAAAAGCAATGAGTTGTACAACATAGCCTAAAATGTATTTGAAAACTGGTGAGACAAGTTTAAGGTTTGTTTGTTGTTAGTGCTATGTTCAGTTCAAATTGTCTCCAGCAGAGGTCAGGGTAGAGCAAAGATGTGACGAGGATAGAGAGAAGCTTCTGTTTATGCATAAGATTGTCCACTGGACTGTCTTTATTTTCTTACTTTAGCACAGCCTATACGGTATGTGCTGCTGTCCAGTACTAAAGTAAAGCCATAATAATGAAAATTACATTGGTTTGTGGTCATTTTCAGAAGTCTTGATATTGACTGGGCAAAATTGTGTTTAATAATTATATTCTTAAAAAAAAAACAAGTAAAAACTGAACAGGCTTAGCTTCTGTCATTTTCTGGCTCTCATTATTTATTTTATTTAAATGTACTTTTCTGAATGTTCTTTCAGTTTTCTCATCTAACCCTTTGACCTGATGTAATGTGGCTTTGATGATGTGGTCTTTTGGAAGATGAAGATATTGGCTTCACTTTCAGTGCACATTCCATGATTGCTTATGCGGGTTGTCCAGTAAAAATAATAATTTCACAGCGATTGCTTTAATCTGTGGCGAGTGCTGTAACGATCTTTAGGTAATAGACAATTGGTTCTAGTATATTACAATGGGTTTCACATGTGTTTCATCAGAGTTGGGGTCAGTTCCATTTTTTCAATTCCAATTCTATTTCCAGTCCCAGTTCCCTTTTATAGAATTCCAATTCCTAGTCTGCTTTACAGCACAGTCTTTACTGGGGGTTATGCCATAAGCTTTATCAGGTTGCCTGACAAGTTCATTAAGTTGTATATAGTATTTGTTTGATCAACAAAGCCTTTGTTGTAAAATGATTGGAATAGGAATTGGGATTAGAAATGAAATTGGAATATGAAACAGTTGAAAAACTGAAATTGACCCCAACTCTGTCTATAACTATAAAACAAACAATCGTGGTAAATCTGGAAGTTCTATGTTGCAACTGTAGCACCTACAGGACCATACTTCAGCCTGTCACCAGTCTCAACTCAAGTCTGTTTCAGTTCTGAGAATGAGAATGTCCTTTTTGAAGTCTTATTTTTCCAGGCTCTTCCAATCCTGTTCCAACACTCTTGTGGCTTCAACTCCATTCTTGCTTTGAATCTTCTATCTCTTCCAGATGCTGACCCTCCCGCACACATGCAAATGCACACACACACACACACACACACGCACGCACACACTTTCCTCTGGCATGTGACTCCCTGTGCGGCTCCTGTTCAACAAAGCCAATTTGTGCTTCCATTCTCCAGTCCTTATTTAAGTATTCTAAGACAGTCGAGACCACCCCTGTGGCCTCCAGATCAGCATAGACAGGGCAGGGATCCCTCTATAGCCATTACCACCAGGGTTAGAACTTAAGAACATAAGAAAGTTTCCAAACGAGAGGAGGACCTGCGGCCCATCTTGCTCGTTTGGTTGTTAGTAGCTTATTGATTCCAGAATCTCATCAAGCAGCTTCTTGAAGGATACTAGGGTGTCAGCTTCTTCCCAGGTCGTTTCAGCTGGGTGGGTCGCCCGGCGAAGTGGCTGTCGCCGCCCAGCTGAACAACCTTGATCCGCCGAGCTTGCAGATGCTACTATGCCTTTTAACGCTAAGGATTGATTGCGCTGCTAGCAGACTAGACCACTTGCATGCGCGATTAAAACAAAAACAAAAACAAAAAAACTTGGAAACACACGACAGCTGTGTTATGTCTTAACACTACATTTAACCAATCAGAGAGGTGAAGGGGTGGGTTTGCCGTTTTAAGCACTTCTTGAGGCTGAAACTTTAAAATGACAGCTAAAAAAATAATGATTATTTTCTAAGCAAAAATAGTGACAATGAATTTGGAAATTACCAAACCGAAATGGAGGATGAAAAAGTAAAAGAAAATACTCCAATACTCCATTAAACTTAAGTATCGGAGTAAGTCAGCCTGTACCAGAAGCAGCGGCGGGCTTGTTGAGGATTGAACTTGAACTCTGAGCCCCAGCTCGGTCGTGTTCTGCTGATTCCTAAATCTCCAGCTCTTTACCAGGGAGATTAACATGAGGCAACACAGACCCTTCCACCAGCGCCAGCTGGAACACAAAGAGCAATAGCGGCTTTTTTTTTTTTTTTTTTTTTTTTAATGTTTGACAGCTAAAATGGGAAGTTAAGCAGAACTGTGATCGGTTACTTTGCTTTTTTTTTTTTTTTTTTTTAAGGATGTGTTTTACTTGTGTCCATTCCTGCACATGGGAATAGTTCCCAACTTCTGACTTGCCGTCTCCTCCTTGGGAGATCAGACACCATACACATGCTTTTCATTGGGAAAGAAGTGGAGGGATTTGTACTCATGTCAAATTAGTTAGAATAGGGATTAAGCTGCTATCTGATGATCTACAAAGCATACAGCTAATCTTTCTACTTTAAATCCACCTGTAGAGCCATTTTAACACCTACAGTATGTAGAATATCTAGCTGTGGCCGAGATATCTGAGCTATTTAATGGTTTAAGCAGGGAGTGTATTTAGACAGTTTTGATCTATTTGAATTAACTTCCTTCTAGTAAAACCTATTCACAAAAAAGCCCAGAAATATGTTCTCATCTATAACTGAAATGAAACAGTTCATTCTATTTCATTTGACAATTAAAAATATATTATTATTATTATTATTATTATTATTATTATTATTATTATTATTATTATTATTATTATTCATTCCTAATTGAGTTTGATACAGTTTTAAAACTGCATATTTATCCATTTGTAAGCTTATACTTCTCAGGCTCCCTCGGAAGTGGCTGTGAGTCAAGATCATCAAATGTGAACTTTATAATAAATACTGATAAAGAAGTTAAGCTTAAAAATAGTCAAATTAGTTATAAAGCAATAGAGGATATGCAGACAAGAAATAGTTTAGCTTGAGCAGTAAGCCAGTAGGACCAAATAAATCTGAAAATAGAATATTCTTTCGTATATATTTTTCCATAGTGTATGTTAAAAGAAGGAGAAGTAACACACGGATTCTGATTATATCTTTAATACACAAGAGGAAATTATACTTTCTCTGAAAGAGCAAGTCGCTTTAGCGTTTCTTAACTAGTGGTTCGTATTGCCATACATAGACAGAAACACAGGCTAGGTAAGTCGAAGTGTCTTTGTTTACGTTTACTAACATAGTTTGGTTGGTCTGGCCTGTGTTAAGTATGATTGTGACTGGAAACGAGAGCTGAAAAGCTTACAGACCAAAGCAGAGACCAAAAAAGTTGAGAAATTTCAGTAAGAAAACCATTAAAATAAAAACCTATAAAAAACATAGTTTGAAGCTTCCTCTTATAAATGTATTTGTATTGTATCTGTGTCAACAGAACGGCCACGCTAAAGCTGGTGTGTACGCATTGTGTATTAGGGATGGGTCGGTATACCGGTTTTTCGGTTTACCGCGGTTTAGGTACATTACGGTATTAATACTGTTGCTTTATTTCTAAACCGCAATTATTGTCATTCCTTTATACACCGGTTAACTCATTTTTTCAGCTGCAAACACGCTTCTTCTAAATCAAGCGATGGCACTTGCAGACTTAGCAAAGTGTCTGAGGAAGATACTTTTGTGAACTGATACTGTGTTTTGATAATGATTTTGAAGGAAACGGTCAACGACACAGAATACATGTTTCAATTGCTGCGTTCTGTTACCCAGAGCTTGCTGCACCGGCTGCTGTTGGCTGCTGTCTTTCTGACGTTACACGCAGCTTTTAGAGAAAAGCCTTCTCCAAACCTTGCAGCGTAGCACACATTTTCAACGTGCTATATTTACATTTGTCTGGATTATCAACAGTCAGTTTAATGTAATAGATAAACATTAACTTTATTGTAAAATTATACATCACTTATCACAGATTTACTACATTATGGTGTTTTTTTTTTTTTTTAATAATCGATTTATTTATTTAATATACCGTTGACAAGGCTGTTCACGGCTTGTATATTGTATAATGATACAATGCCGCTCGCCTCCGCTAACAAGGTGGCAGCAGTAGTTTTAGTGGTTATTTGCTTTACGGGTCACTCGTGATCTTTGCATCATCCCTTTGGTTCACAGCCGCAGCCAGCCTCCAGCAATAACCTTTCAAAGCTGCGGTGGGCTATGCAGAATCTGTACATATTTCTGACTGTTGAGTGACGTCTACAGCGCATCTCCAGCACTGTGCAGAACTGCAGAAATCTGCGCTATAAGAACATGACCAATGTCTCAAATAAAACTAGCACAGACCTGCGACTGCAAAAGGATAGCCTACTTATTATCAACATAGTTTTGTTTAAACTAGTTGTAACAGTATTCCAATTTTCTTAGGTAAGTGGTTTTTTATTTTTATTTTAAACAAACTCCACATGTTTAATAATCATTGGAAGCTTACCCTTTGCAATGTCATAATTGTAAATCCAATAACACGTTTTAGTATTTAAATATATATTTTTTTATACTGTTGTAGTATAACTTTAGTGTACAACTTGAGGTTTTTTGGGGGGTTTTTTTGGAATTATTATTCTGATTGTATTTATAAAAAAGAAATATACCAAGTTAAATACGAAATACAAAATGTTTAAATAATTCCATGAATGGAAGTGTGCTTTGTTGGTTTTATTTTTATGAATTACGGTAATTTAAGTGATTTACATTAGTCTTTCTTCTTTTGAGCCTTTATTTGATAACTTCCATGACGTACCGTATACTGTGATATTAAGGTTACCATGGTATTTTCTTTAACGGTTATCATAACGTTCAAATTTTATACCATCCCATCCCTATTGTGTATGTCTTGCCTTTCACATACAGCAGCACACATGTCCTTGACAACAAACGATATTTGTTCAAATGTTTGTTGAATATTGTGTTGAGGTCTATGGTTTGATGACGTCTCTGTCTTAACTCATCCCAGTCAAGTTCAGAGTGGTTTAAAGTGGGTGAAAAGGCCGGTCAGGGAAGCATGTTGTTGTTTGCCTGCTATTGGAAAAGGTTCAGTCCATAATGGCTGCTTAATTCATGTTTCATTACATATAAATGTACTAGTAACTGCTGACTTCATACTGCAGACCCTTGTGTAAGGCTGAATGTAAGTGTGTAACATAATAAAAAAAAAAAATATGCAAATTATTTTGTTAACTACAACCACTTGAACAGACATCCTGTGAGAGATCATATTCTCAAATTCCCCCTCCCCCTAGTACTGCTAGTTACCATTGTGAGCTTCTAAAAAGAATACCAGACCCCCTGTTCTGAATCCCTGATTCTAATTTCCACACGGTCAGTTAATTCGTAGAAGTGAGTGGATAAAGCTTGACCATGTTGAAATGTGTGCTTTTCGCTCACGTGTGCTCCTTGCTGCCCCCTGCAGGGTTCTGTGTCCATGGCCAGGGACTACGAGAGTGTGGTGATGATGAGGATGAGACAGGCGGCGGAGAGACAGCGACTCATTGAGGAGATGCAGAAAGAGGATGAAGAGGACGCACGGACATAGCACAGAGAGAACCCGGGCATTCACACTACTTTAATTTTAATAAAACCCTTTTTTTATATTTTACAAAAATGTTATATTTTCTTTTTGTAGAAATTATTAAAAACCCAACGAAAGTGAAATGTAGGTCTAGGGTTAAAAACCTGCTCAAATGCTCAGGGAATGCTAACAAAGTTTTTACTGTCAGTATCATTGTGAAACCTGTTTTAGTTAGTGGTGTGAATTATGAATTTACTTTTCATAATGCATTATTTGTGATTATTATTTTTTTTTTTTATCACTTCTGGATTCATTTTAGAATCTAAATGTAGCTATTTTTTTGCATTGATTTTCAGGATTTATATATATATATATATATTATATATATTATATATATATATATATATATATAATTTATATTTAGGTAAATTGAAAAATGTTATTGAATTGATGATATAAACCTGCTTGAGGTAAATTTAAATCCAGACATGTTAGCACCATTAAACCCTTAAACACCTTAAAGAACAGGAAACTCAAATCTTTCAGAGTTTTTGTTACTGCCCCCTTATAACTTTGAGTGATTCTCATTACAATGTATCACATGCCGTTTTTTAATGTGTGATATATTCTATGTTAAGGCAATTTAGCTTGTTTCAGGAGCTGCTGCTGTGTTCTACTTACAGGCAATAGGCATATATAACCCAGGCTAGATTAACTGAAGTGCCTTTATATTAAACAACAAAAAAAAAAACAGTGCCACCTAGTGGACAGGTCTGAAGAATCCAGTTTCTTTTTTTTCTTTTTTTTTTTAAACTGGCAATACACAACTGTTCACTAGATGGCAATGTTTTTTTTATTTCTATAGAGACAATTTGGCTGATCTAGCCTGGGCTGCTTATAACTATGGCAGGCAACTCCTGAAGTTGCCTTAAACCACCTTAACACAGTGAATACAAAAAAAGGAAATAAAAAAAAACAGTATTTCAATAAATGTAATAAGAATGACTGAAACAAATCTTAAAAAGGTTAAGGGGATGGTGTTTTTTTTTTTTTAATTCAAAGCTACTTACTCTTACTTAGTTTTAAAATTATGTGAATTTACTTAAGTGTCCAGTAATTGCTTGTTTGTTGTATTGTCTGGTCTGATTGCATTGAAGATGCCGGTGTTCCCCACCACAGTCACATCTCCAGAGCAGCTGCCCAGTTCTCTACAAAACTGGTGGCTAATCTGGTAAACAAAACATTGTTTCCAATTCAATTAACCATTTTTGGGTAGCTAGATTAGGTATTGATCTAAATACTGCAGCTGTTTAAATCCATTGAACAGGACTCCCATGCACTCTTTCAGTGGCCATACTCAGTGCTACTGGCTAGATCAGTTCAATATACTCTATACCTCCACTGAACACCTGGACAAGTGCTTTCTTATGACTTGGGGAAATTGTTCATTTCTTTGTTGCAGCTACTACAGAATCCATTACAGCCCTGTCTGTATCAGCTCTGGAGTGATATTGCTTTACACAGTCCCACTGTACTGCTATCACTCAATTAGAATCTGTATCAGCACTGGAACAGTGGTATTGTTTTACACAGTCCCACTTTACTGCTATCACTCAATTAGAATCTGTCAGAAGAATTCTTGGGTTTTTGAAATAAGTGAAATTGTTGTTTGGATTTACTCCAGTAGAGAGTCCTTGAATCCTAGTCAAGAAGTTCAGTTTTATTAATGTGTATTCCATTTTTCATCTTAGAGCCAAGAAGAAATTATTTATTGCATTTCTTGTGTTTTTTAAAAACGGCTTTCTTCCGTTCATGTAAACCAGTGCAGTTAAAACTGCAGTGCCCTACAATCGTAAACATTGTTCTATTATAAGTTAGAAATCACGTCCATCTGTTAACTACGTTCTTTTGTAGACCAGCCTTCTGTGCGCGTACTGAAAAGACGACGTTGACCGCCCCAGTTAGTAGTGGCACAAGCTTCATAGTGAAACACAAAAAGGGAAACAAAACTGAACCAGGTAACTACAGACCAGTAAGCCTGACTTCTATTATATGCAAACTTATGGAAACTATAATAAGAGCCAAAATGGAAAATTACCTATATGGTAACAGAGTACTGGGAGACAGTCAACATGGTTTTAGGAAAGGGAGATCGTGCCTAACTAACTTGCTTGATTTTTTTGAGGATGCAACATCGATAATGGATAATTGCAAAGCATATGATATGGTTTATTTAGATTTCCAGAAAGCTTTTGACAAAGTCCCGCACAAAAGATTAATTCTCAAACTGAACGCAGTTGGGATTCAAGGAAACACATGTACATGGATTAGGGAGTGGTTAACATGTAGAAAACAGAAAGTACTGATTAGAGGAAAAACCTCAGAATGGAGTGTGGTAACCAGCGGTGTACCACAGGGATCAGTATTAGGTCCTCTGCTATTCCTAATCTACATTAATGATTTAGATTCTGGTATAGTAAGCAAACTTGTTAAATTTGCAGACACACAAAAGTAGGAGGAGTGGCAAACACTGTTGCAGCAGCAAAGGTCATTCAAAATGATCTAGACAAGATTCAGAACTGGGCAGATACATGGCAAATGACATTTAATAGAGAAAAGTGTAAGGTACTGCACGCAGGAAATAAAAATGTACATTATAAATATCATATGGGAGATATTGAAATTGGAGAAGGAATCTATGAAAAAGACCTAGGAGTTTTTGTTGACTCAGAAATGTCTTCATCTAGGCAATGTGGGGAAGCTATAAAAAAGGCTAACAAGATACTCGGATACATTGTGAAAAGTGTTGAATTTAAATCAAGGGAAGTAATGTTAAAACTGTACAATGCACTTGTAAGACCTCATCTTGAATATTGTGTGCAGTTCTGGTCACCTCGCTATAAAAAAAGATATTGCTGCTCTAGAAAGAGTGCAAAGAAGAGCGACCAGAATTATTCCGGGCTTAAAAGGCATGTCATATGCAGACAGGCTAAAAGAATTGAATCTGTTCAGTCTTGAACAAAGAAGACTACGTGGCGACCTAATTCAAGCATTCAAAATTCTAAAAGGTATTGACAGTGTGGACGCAAGGGACTTTTTCAGCCTGAAAAAAGAAACAAGGACCAGGGGTCACAAATGGAGTTTAGAAAAAGGGGCATTCAGAACAGAAAATAGGAGACACTTTTTTACACAGAGAATTGTGAAGGTCTGGAATCAACTCCCCAGTAATGTTGTTGAAGCTAACACCCTGGGATCCTTCAAGAAGCTGCTTGATGAGATTTTGGGATCAATAAGCTACTAACAACCAAACGAGCAAGATGGGCCGAATGGCCTCCTCTCGTTTGTAAACTTTCTTATGTTCTTATGTTCTTACATGAAGAGCAGGCCCAGGTATTATAACTAGATATCAATATGAAAATAAGTACAAGGGAGACCAATTTTATATGAAAGCCCTTTTTAAAGATTTAGTTTGGAACACAGGCGTTCAGGATAACATATTCAGAATTCAGCATTCTGAAGTGTATAGGTGGATGGATGGAAAAACTATTTTGTTCATTTAAAAAGGAAAAGAGCAAAGAGTACGAATAATAGGCTGCTACTCTAATAAGTGAGTAAGTGGCACAGCTGGGGTGTTCATTTGTCATTGATTGTGGTGTTTTTTTACGCCTTTTTGTCCATTTTAAGCCATTTTTTAAATAAACATCAATCACACCTTATCTAACTTTTAAGCACCTACTGTAGCAAAATACAGTCAAACATTTAAAGTTAAGAAGCAAAATATAGGTATTTAATGAGCTATGCAAACAAGTTCAGCATTTAGTTCCCATTATTTTGAAACACATGGTACGGCTTTCAAATTATGTTATACTTGGATCCAAAACCATGATTTTTATTCAAACTGTGTAAACAATATATGGATTTAACTGCCTTTGTGTTGTCCGTGACTGTAGCCCATTTACAATACCTACTGGATCTATTTCACACTTATAATTTGAACTATTTATCCAATTGTGAACATATTTAGCTATTAAGCTTTTAGAGGTGGATTCAGTATACAGAGCTGCCTGTTTAAAAAAAAGGTCAAATTTTTTTAAAGAGAGCTGTGTTAGAGGGACTTAAGGACATTCACGAGCGAGAGGAGGCCATTCAGCTCATCTAAGCTCGCCAGATTCCTAGTGATTGGTCTAAGAACTTTGCCAAGTTGGATCCAAATGATTCTGCCTCAGCAACATGACAAGGTAGCCCATTCCATACCCTCGCCACTACCTGTGTGATGAAGTGCACATCTGCGTGGTGTGCAGGGTGAGTCATACAGTCAGGGGAGGGCATGTTCGCATTCTTGCTGTGCGACATTGACGGTCTTTGCTGGGGATTCCAGGATAGCATTGCATTGGCTCTGGTGCAACTGTGGATTAAGGAGACAAAACCAGCAGGCATGTTTCTCCTCGTCACGCTACAGTGGATCCTACTGGCCAGGCACCTGCAAAGTTGGCCTTTGTTTTCTGGAGGCCAGCAGCTGACATCTGCTAGTTCCTGGGTGTAAAGAGGCAATTGGGTTAGTCGTGGTATTGGAGGACGGCCACTGACCTCCTGAGCTGTTGTGGTGAATTGCTGCAGTGATAGAATGTAATTGGACATTCTGGAAGATAAGGGTAAAATAATTGGGCGCACTTAATTAAAAAAAAAAAAAAAGAAAAAAGGCATGCAATCTGCTCAGTTCAACCAAACAAAATCAGTTGATACGTGTGATTTCAGGGACTAATGGCACTGAGTGAAAGCTAGGCACGGAATGAGTTGTGCTTGCATTCCTGGGCAGCAGTTTTGTGTTCTTGACAGCTGTGAACTGGACTCATTTCTTGTTTCTTTTTTTTCAGCATGGTAACAGGGAATTGAAACCTCTGCTGTAAATGAAATTATGTTCTTCATTATTTAATCAGAACAAGAAGCAATTGAGAATCTCATTGCCAAGAAATAAATAGAAACTGCCAAATACTCTTAATTGTACAATGATCAGTTGGTAAAGTTGTATTATTTTTTTTTAATATTTATTTTGGATAATTTAACTAAGGAGGTCCATTATGGGTGTTTTTAAAACAGAAGAGCAACACTGCAGAAACGATGCATATTATGAACCATTTTGTAATGTTAAATGTTACAGTAATGCAAGGGCGCTCGAACTAGGGGTGCTGTGGGTGCGGCTGCACCCCCTGGCTTTGCATGGCTTCCATCATATGCAGGGATTAGTTTTGTTCAATGGCTTTCAGCCCCACTTAAATTGTTCCAGTGTCACTGCAGTAGTGTCGTTGGATAACAGCACTGTTATATGCAAGTTCATTGGCTGACTGCCGGGGTGTGTGTTAAGTGTTACATAGACCCAGTGTTTACAAGAAACACATGTCTTTACTGCATTCTGTGTTGTCCATATTGCTGTCACTTTTTATCTTCTATATATATTTTATGTATTTTTTTATTCACTCATCACTGAGACTATCGATGTAAATTAGCTTTGGCTAAATTGAACATACAATGCATCGCATGTTCAGTTATGAATGTTTTTAATTGTACTTGGTCCCAACCAAATAAATAATAAATAATTTTAAAAAATTAAAAAATTAAACGTTCGCCAGAATATTTTTTCTAAACATTGCAGTGTATCCAGGTCATGCTCCCTCCTGCAACAATCCTGTTAGCAATTAAAAGTAGTTGCTTCACCAGCATTGTTGCAGCAGGGAGTGTGATCTGGATACACTGAGAGCCTTTGCTTTTTTTTTCTCCCTGTGGAGAGTAAATGTTGAGAAATGTGGGCCCCAGTTGATTTATAATGCACAATGTGTAATAAAAATGAAGAGTCAGCAATATGTTTAAAAATATAACGGACAAGAAGGGACAGCAAAGGTAACGTAATGTGTTTCTTGTGCAAAAAAAATGTCCATCACAAACATTTTAAGGAGAAAATAGCAAGCATCACAAAACTGTTTCAACATTTTTATTCTTTATTCTTAGAGATATTTGACCAACAAAAAGATCAACATTTGCATATAAATCATTACTTTAAACAGTAGTCTTGTTTCTAGTGTGCTGTAGATATTGTGATAACACTTTCTGGGGGATAACTAGTCAGTTAAGTCCAGGCATACACCATTAATTGTTTTGGGATTTATATTAAGAAATACAATATATCTAATGGAAAACAGATGGATTCTAAATACTCAAAGGATTGTCCAAACAAGTCAAGCCTGCCATAAAGTTGCGTTTTTGTTATGTGTTAAAATAAAATTTGAAATTTCAGATTGTACCAGGGAACTAAAGGTCATCCCTATGTGTAAATGCTTTCTGAAATTTTCAACAGATGGCAGTAGAATGTGCAGGTCTGATCTGACTCTAGGAGTATATGAACAAAGGAAGCATCTCAATCTTGTTTAAAATTGGTAAGCAGACAGGTGTTATTGACTTTGGCAGTGTTGAGACATGTCAATTAATATAATACACACAGAGCTCAGGAAACTGTTCAGAATAGGCTGGACACCAGGCTTTGCATCATCCATCTGAATCTGAATTAAATCTATTTGGCCCCAATGAAATAATTAGGGTGAACTTGATTGAAGCCTTTAGAATCTTAAAATGACAAACTTAACCCTTACCAATACTTTAAGCACAGAAACCAGGACCAGAAGACAGTTGAAAATGAGTCGAAGATTAGATAGTGGGTAGTGGACACTGCTTCAAACGGGGGTTATGGTATGGAATAGGTTACCTTATCATATTGTTGGTGGTGAATCACTTGGATCTTTTAAGACCCAACTGAATAAAGTTCTGAGATTAATCAGCTGGTCGAAACCAGACGAACATAGGTGGGCCGAATGTCCTCGTTTTGTTCGTAAATTTTCTTATGTTCTCTCTATATCAAACCTTTTCAACATTTGAGGTACTGCCTTCAGGGCATATAAACCTTAAATGTGTTGCTGTCCGTTACCTGCCACAATTAGGTCAGTTTCTGTGCCACGTTTTTTTGGCCCGACCTTGGTATTATGATACTGACCACGTGCTTTGACACGCTATAGTGTTTTCTTAGTTGGTACACAACTAGACAGATTCTCAGTAACAATTACAGTAGTTTCTGTTTATCACAAATGCACATCTTTTTCTATTGTCATGTTTTGTCAGGTGCATAAATAGGTAATGCATTGTAATGCCTGTTTATTCTTGCAATTTGTGTCTCATAAGCTTTTTTAATTTTTTTTTAAATGTTTTCTTAATGCTGTAATAGGTGCAATTAGAGCCACAATTTAGCCAAGTCACGGTACCTCATGAAACACAGTGCCTGGCCAAAGCCGTTCATGTCAGATCCCGTTTGAATTGCACACTGGCAATTAACCAGCTGAAGATCGGTTTCCAATTGTACCAACCAAAGCAGATGGTTGGCATTGGCTTCACCAGCACAGTACATCTTTTGATCTGCTTTTCGTCCTCCAACCACTGGGGCAGCTGCCACGGCAAATAAGCAAACATGGAATCCAATGGAACCCACTCTTAGTAATCTGGTCGATTGCTTTTTACAGAATATTCTGCATGATGTCATTGCCTTGTGCATCGGTAATGATGTCCCCAGGTGTAAAATAGACAGTAGATTGTCTCTTCAAATGTGCCAAAGACCAGCGCTGGTCATAAATACATTGTTTCACATAAAGCTTATAAAAAAATAAGTGTGGTCTCTTTAAAAATATACATTGCCTCTACTTGGCCAGATGGAGTCCTGTTTTGATTTTGTTGAGAAGTTTAAATTTTGTGAGATGCCATAGCCAGCTGAGTTTGATGGAACCATGATTTTAGTCACCTATCTGAGGATTTTTGAAATGTGATTTACTTAATAAATACCTTAAACAGTTAGTATAACACTTTAAATGTATAAAACACTTATTGGAAATAATCTTTCTTATAATGTAATTTGTTATGTACAAGTGTACATGTTCAGGATTTGACAGTGTTATTTCTGAAACTACAGATGCTACACATTTTTGGTTTCCTGTTTGAATCTATATAACTATTTTACTTAGATTGTTTTTAAAGGATACTGGCATTGAAGATAAACTAAAAATCTTCTTGGGTGGAAAAAAAGAGGTAGCAGAAATCTCTGCCCAGTATATTGTAACCTGCCATCTCATTTGAAGTGTAGAGCACAGATATTTCAATATTAGTACTGTTATAATCTCTCTCTCTCTCTCTCTCTAATCTTAAATCAAAGCACCATTTTTGCACATTTTTTTTTTCTTTTTTTTTTTTTTAAATTACTTTTCAAAATAAACATACTGAATATAAAGTCTACATAACAGTATTCCCATGTTTCCTTACTATAAAAATCAGTATTGGGTCCCAGAAAAGTAGCAAATAAATAGCTATTACAATACTACATGGCAGTGTTACACTCAGAAACCTGCCCGTATAACAACTCACATATTACACATGCGCAGCACAAAGGAGTTGGCTTCTACAAAGTCTAGCTCTTTATACAGAATAGCAAAGATAAGCAATGAAACAAATAAGAATGGCCTAAGGCATTCTAATATATTTCATTAGTTTACTGGGCTGCTGTTTTGAGTAAAGTGATCTTTCATACATGACTGATGTGGCCTGCAGCTTTGAGTATTCATTCCGGGACATACTGTATGTGTGTGTATGTATAACTAATATATATATATATATATATATATACACTGTAGATATAGATATAGACAGATCATATTCCTTTGAATTTAAGACAGACCGAATTTCCCACCCTCAATTTGAAGAAAAAATTAAACATAAAATAAATACCCATCTAGAAAGATACAACCCCAATTACGCACATGGAGGCAGTTTGTGCCCGTCTGCTCTCACACAGAGTACTGTAGTTATGTGCTGCTTCTCATCTGTTTTTCTCCCAATTTGGGACCTGGTATTGCTTGGCATGTCGAAGAATACAGGGGTCTGATCAACATTTCTGATCTGTCCAAGCTAGTACTGTTTGCTAGAAACACTGAAATTGTAAAAGCTTCTTGAAAATGGCTGCCTGTATGTCATAGATGATTCAAGATCAGGCAGTAACATTTTGGGTCATCTTTTTTTCGGCAGCAAGTCATGTTGCTGTTCGAGTACTTGAATTTAAGAATTTAAGTTAAAAAGTGCATCTTAAGTTCAAAGGAATATGGAGATATATATATATATAGATAGATAGATAGATAGATAGATAGATAGATAGATAGATAGATAGATAGATAGATAGATATAGATAGATATATATAGCGCTTAATAGTTCAAAGGGATGAACATAGTCAAAGGGAGCAGATTAAAATGGTACTGATTTTACAACATCTCAAACTCTTTGGACCTATTTGCTGCATGGGAAGTGTTCGAAAGCATGACTGTACTACCTTTTAAAAAGCATTTATATTTGAAGACATGCTTTTGGCACTTCACTATTATGGGACATTGAGATGAAGGTACGTAAAAGGACATCCTAGTTAGAATCCGTGTTCCTTGCGTTTGTTGGCTGGGAGGGTGCCCCATGTTGTTCATAGTGTGTCCTTGTGTAGACACCACACCAGTGTCTGGCCCACCCCTGTCATGCTCACCACCCGATAGCCAGCCTGCTCTAGCTTGTCTAGAATCACTCGAGGTGGCTCGTCCACATGGTATTCAGAACTGCAATACAAACAAAACACCCTCAGTTAGACAAGTGAACCCCTTAGGATTTTCACATATTTCAAACCTAAAATGTTATTCGATCTTAATCTAAGTCATAATAACAGATAAAGATAACCTGATTAAACAAATGACACAAATAAAAAAACATGATGCTTTTTCAACATTTATTTATCCACACGATTCAACATTCAAAATCCATGCGTGAAAAAGTACATGACCGTTTAGATTCAGTAACTGGTGAGAAAAAGGTGAGACTTTCTTTTTCCATAGAAACCTGGCCAATGTCTCCATTAATGCCTATATAATAGGCAATGAGTGAGTCTCATGCAGAGTCGGTCTGACATGTCTACAGTAAGGGAGTCGAGAAACCCTTTTAAAAACATTGTCATGTCTATTACTTTTGTGTCGTAAGAAACAATGGCACAGGTTTGTACTCACAAGTTGTTCCCTAGCATTGTGGTCTTTCTGGCTCCTAAATAGTTCATTAGTGCTGAATCTGAATATTCATCCCCAACCATTGTGGGACCTGTCTCCTACAAAAGAGAAGGAAATGCAAGTGTTACTGTGTTTAAACAACATGCAGTAAAATCAAAAGCTCCGTCATTTTGAAAAGAATAATTATGTGTTCAGAATGGCATGATCCTTAGTTTTGAGATCTCCACAAGCACCGCCACTAATTAGCTTGATATCTTTGGTACTGACACTTGTGATAAGGCACTGTTCTGCGTACGTGAAAGGCTACGACAGACAGGGATATAGCAAGTACACGTGTGCACGTAGAATTCATTGCCCCATGTTTACCAGTTTCCCCTGCTTATCAGGTCCGCACTTTAGCCACGGTTTGTTTTGTCCGAATCCCGAAGTCACATTTTTTTTCTAAAGTTGTTAGGTTAAGGTGACGGTTAGTCTATATTCGCCGGATTATGCGAAAAAAAAAAAAAAAAAAAAAAATCTAGACAAAACGCGGTAAATTGCTGGCAACTGAAACTGATTTCATCCTACATAAGTCTTCGTAACACCGGTAATTGCAAGATAACCAGTTTGGTTGTGCAAATAACAATGCAAGTAGTTCGCTTCAAACTGACCGTGCTGCTTAGTGTAGTAATTTACTATAATCGCTTCCAGGTTTTAACAAAACCCAATCCCTCCCCTAAAAGGTCTAAATCCAAACAACACACCAAAACAAACACTCGCGAAACCTTAAATGGCGAATATCAGTTTTTAAAGACGACTATTTCATGTAAAAAAAAAAAAAAAAAAAAAGTACAGAACAAACTCTATTTCAACTGTCACTGTGTGTGTTTTTATTACGGAAGACATCGCATTTCTTTAAAATGGAAAGAAATAGAACGATAAACACTCGTGTATTCACAAATCAAAGCGCGTTATGTTATGGCAAAGAAATTATATCCTGTTTAATAAATCGTATTAGCATGGATTAGGATGGCTGGCAATCTGTAATGGCTGCCTTTGAACAGAAAAATAATTGTATATTAATCAAAGCAATGTATGTTACAAACCAGTCGGATTTGTGTGCTGATGAGTACGTAAGGCATTCCTGAACTTCACTTTGTACCCCTTTGTGTTGGTTCTTCTTGTCCCCAGAGGTTTTCGTTTGGAAATAGTTCCGATCCACAGCCATATACAAAATACAGGTTCCCGTCCTGAACCTGAGATTGTTCCTCACTGCCACTCTGACAGTGGCATGCGGAAACACCCACTCCGAGGAGCCAATCGGAGAGCCCAAATTAAAAACCGGCCTCTCCCATTCACAATTATTAAAGACAAACGCACATGACCGGCGTGATACTGATAAAAGTGGAAATATACGACAGTTACACACGACAGTACTTTATTTGCTAATTTGGCAATACTATAGCATTTGTCATAATGGGAATTTATTAAATTAAACGGATAGTATAGTGTATTCGAATCACATTTTTTTCTATTACTGTATGTGTATTCTCTATGATTTCTGAATTGCTGCCTCATCTTAGGTCATGGTTTGCATGCTTATTATTAACTTATACTTGCATATCTTATCAAGGCGTAAGGTGTTTTGTTTTATTGCTACATTCAAGTGCCACTCCCCACAACAGGAAAGTTTGTGTAAATTAATTTGTAATCTGTGGTTGTTCAGATAATGAAATGTATCATTTTGATACATTTTTCCTTTTTATATGGGACTACTGAAAACAAAATAAAAAAACAGATCCTTTGCATAACAGGAGCACTGACATCAAACAGAGTGAAATGCACTGGTTTATATTATATAATCAGCACAGAGAAGACAAAGAAAATATAATTTCCTTAAGTACAACAACAAAGAAATAAAGGCACAGAAGGCGATGGCACAGCGGATAGGCTCTGAAATGCCTCTTGAATAGATTCGATACATAGGGGAGCATCTGAAAATGGAAACCTGCAGATAGAGATCATCTTCATATCCGTTTCAAGTGACAAAGTGCTGGGAGATAACATCTTTAATATCCACAGGGTGCTTTTCATTTCACATGATCACAAATTTCTATCATTTGTAAGAGGTGGTTGGTCTGCAAACACATGTACCCAACTTCTGTGAAATGTCTGTCGAATTATCTTGTTAGAAAAATATGTATTTTTTAAAGATTCCGATTGGAAATTTATACCAAAAGCACCACATGTGTGCTGTACATGTGTGGTAAGAAATATGGTATTATTATTATTATTATTATTATTATTATTATTATTATTATTATTGACATGTAGTTTAAAGAATTTTAAAGCTTTCATTTTAATCTAATTTTAGTAAAAGATTAATAAAGAGATTGATGCACATGAGAGCTTACCAGAGAGGTTATGGTGCAACAGTCTACAAGTCATTCATTATTAATTATTAACCTACTGCATTAGGAGGCTGGATAAAAAAAATAAAATAAATAAAATAAAAACACAAAAAAAACCGAATGTAATCCTTTCTTAATTAATTTTACTAGGAATAACCTATTTCAACATTATGCTTAGAAATAAGGTATCCAAATGTTAAGCTTACTTTAGTATGGTACCAGATATTATTTATGTTTTCTATATCCTATGCCCCTTTAAAAACTTTACATGTGACAAATAACCCAATGAATCGCAGTGCACGCTACGTGAGGTTTATGGCATTATGTAATTTACGTATTAAGGCTTTTCTGCGGTTTCATTAGAATAATTTATGAAAAGCAGCTGGACAAAACTATTCTGTGTTCAATTTCCTAAGCGGTCATGATTAATGTATCACCGTGCTCCAGTAATCCTTACCATATTTGTCTTTCCAAATAATCCTGAATTGTATGACCTACATATGAGTCAACTGTTCCTTATCTGTTATACATTGTAAAGCATCATACTGGCAATAAATTGCTTTGTGAAAAAACAAACAAACAAACAAACAAAAACAAAAATATTATTACTGGGCCACTTTTTCGTCAGGATATTAAACAAATCAAATATAAAGCTGAATCCTAGTACCTTTACTGATCTTCAACACAATAACAGGGAGTGCTCATGCTAAACCCTAAAAGGTGAGAACATGTTACACGAGATTCTCGAGTCATTTTGATTTGTGGAAATTGATATTTTGAATTTAAAATGTAAATTGGACAATAAGTGGGAGGGTTTTTGTAATATTGTTGTATAGGCTTACGTTTTGGTAACACGGATAATGTGATAATTGGGTGTAAATGTATTAAAATGTTGATAATGAAGTCATCTGTAATCAATCCTATCTTGCATAAAATAAAATAATATGAATTGAATAGTCGGCAGTATATATATGAAAGTATATCGGTAGTTACATACACCATTACTGTAATTTAATTCAGATTTGACACCAATATACTCCTATTTGCATACATGACCTCTTTTAACTTAAAACCACTTAGCAAAAATGCAGCGCAGTTTCCCGACGAACCTTTTTTGTGTTGCACAAGTTGAGTTCGTCTGCTTTTACATTCCCGCGTTGCATTGTAGAAAGTGAAATTGTAGCGGTGTGTACTGATAGAATTCATTAAGAAAAAAAAAAAAGAATATTAAGAATTAAAACATACAACTGGTAAACTAGACAGACAAATGCGACACGGTGCTGCCTGGGTACCTACAAAATAAAACACATGTGCCGGTGATAAAACGTTGGTACTGCTTTCAAATTGTGTTTAAATTGTTTACGATAGGCTACATTTATCTGAAGGAATATATATATATATATATTTTTAATTGTATATTTGATAACAACGTGTTTATTTTCTTATAGTGTTTTTTTTTTTTTATATTTATATTAAGCTATTTGTGAAAAGGGATCGGCACTGAGGTCATATTTACGAACTACGGTACTCCATGGTTAAACTGGGATCGAACGCCGTGGTGGGGCTCACATTAGGAGCCACGGCAGGAGTCGGTTGGGTAATTTATTTGATTTACAAAGACAGAAAAAAAAGAAAAGGCCGACGACTTGAGAATGAAAATAGCTCCCCGTCTGTGTTATACAGTACTGTTGGACCACATGGAAACATCACTAGCAGTGCGAGAGACGTGGAGAGCCAAGGTACGTGTTGTTTTCATTTCCAAACACTTGTAGTCCATGCGGCGGGTGTTGGTCGATTCTCTTTAAACGTTTTGGCTTCTTACAAGTTCCAACTAGTAAGTTACTGGACCTCACATCAAATGTTCCCATAACTATTTCTGTTCATATAATAAGGTATGTTAATTGGCACAGTATTGGGCTGTTTGGATAATGGAGCATTCTGGCACTGTCAATTTTCGCAACATGTGCTAGCAGTTTGAATGTACTGTGGTGCATACATGTTATCTAAGTGATTAGAACCAATAGAAAGTCTAATTCTGGGCTTATATTACAAATACAAATTCTACTGCCTGTGGAAGCCCCTAAGATTGTTGCTAGTAGCTAATCGAGGCTAAAGATTTTTTTCTTAGTGACGTGAGAGAGCGAAATGTGGTTATATTAGTAATTTGTTTTGTGCTACTACTGGCAGCTGTGGAATCAACTGCCTTAGTGTCAGTAAAAATGGCAAATGTATTGAATAGAGTACATCAACTGTTTGTTTATCAACCAGAATATCTTCAGGGCAAAACAATGGCTGAGAAATTGCAGGATGAGTTAATATTTGGGTTTAGTCTTAACCTGGGAGCTCAGAAGGGACATTGTAGTAAAACATCACTTTGAGGGGGTGCTTAAGTTTGCGTAAAGATGACACTGCAATTTCAAATCAGATAAAATTACAAGGAAACTCCTCACAGTAAATGTGGGGGTAACTTTCTCTTAGAGCTCTTGTGTTTTATGACTTCCATATTGCATTCATGTCACTTTTTTGGTTTCCATATAATATTGAACAAGCACATTGAGATTTTGGCTACAGCTTAATTGTATGTTTCTCTCAGTTAAGTTCGATTTAGGGTGTGCCCAATAGTACCTCAGTAGCAAACGCTGCAAAACGAGCCTAGTCGATTCTTGGGCAAGAACAAATACACCCATCGCTACTGATCATTTATTCATTATCAACTTTTATAGTGTGTACTACAACAAACAAAATTGAACCATCATTATTATGAAATCCACCCTAGTCAGCAATATGGCATTCTCTGCCTGTATACAGTGTATGTGTGTGATATATATATATATATATAATAAATGTATACTGTTATCCTTGCCTAGCTCCAAATTAAACAAGGCAGTCTTAATTTTATCAGTCTGGTGGCTACATGTATATAATATTCTCAGTGAAGAAGACAGTATGGCTGTGCTACTGTACATTAAGCCCCTTACATGTTCATCTTACAAACTAAATACAAGAACAATTGTAAAATATAATTAGTTTGTAGATAGGCCTAATGCTTATAAACAATTACACTTTTGGGATTTTCTTTTACTTAAATTGAGCAGAGACTATTATCCCCTGTGGTCCATATGTGCAGCAACACTTACATTTGTGGAGATCACATGGTGGTCTACTTTTATTATGACAATAATAAAATACTAAGCTGTGATATCTACAAAATGGGCAAACTTTGCCCTGCATTTTATTGCAGTACAAACTAGCTACAAAGTAGTAATGTGTGGAAAAAGTGGGATCTAAGTTTGCCCCAGTTGTCATGGTTAACTTAGCCACCTTTACATTACATCTTCCTTGCACCGTACTTTGCTTTTCTGTAGTGATCAGCTAACTGTCTGATTTTGTCATTGTATTGTAATCAAGAAGTAATTGATAGTTCCATTTTTGTGCCTGTGTTCAGCTTCTCGAGTCTGCGCTGTCCTGAGGGAGACGGATGGCCGTGGCTTGATGCCGGAGCAGCAGGTGGAGTTGTGGAACCAGCTGGACACAATGCTGCAGTGTGTGACGGAGCTCAAGAGTGAGGTGGCTGACCTGAGGAAGGGGCTTGAGGGTATCGTTGTGCAGATAGTCAAAGAAGTAAAGTAAGAACATAATTTATTTAGGCTAAGCCTGATGGAGGATGTATGTTCACTGAGATTATTAAATAATAGTGCTTGTACATTGGAGGTGCAGCAATTCATCATGAATCGTGATACTTTCTTAACATGATCTATCATATCGTAATAGATACAAGACCAAAAGCTTATTGTTCTTTGAATGAAGAAATGTATTTTGTAGTTGGTATGAATGCATACTCTTGCTGTTTCATTTAACATTTCTTTTAACAAAATGGTACATCATTAAATGAGCATTTGATGGTTTTATGCATCATCAAGACCATCCAATGTATCGTGATACATATTGCAGTACGTATTATACCATTACATTATTGTGTTGTTTTACCACTATTGTACATATGTCCATATGTGAGTTTGTCATACTTAGCTTTTTAACTCTTGCTCTTTGTGATGAAACTTGTTATTGCATTCCTTAATACAAGGTGCATGACAGTGTCAGATCTAGATCATGGTGATCTAAGTTTGCATGAGTTATGGCGAAGAGTTTCTTTGTCAGGTTTATAAAGGCCATCTTTAGAACTCCAGATAAGATGAAACCTGGTTTGGACATTTCTTGCATAAGATAAATCTACATCCATAAATGTATGTCATTTACCTTGTTCAGCTTTTATTTGGAATACTGTATTTACAGGGGTTGGATACAAAATTGGAAACACATATGGTAAATTGCACACAATTAACAAGTTGTGTAAATTGCATTTCTCTCATGTGACTGATTCATTTAATATCCATAAAGGTGCGTCTCCCTGCTGCAAGCCAGTTTCATTCACGATTAGCAAAACAGCAGATCGGTCAGACTTTTCTGTGTCCATGACGGAAAATGGTTTGCAAGGATAACTTGAAGGGATATTTTGAAGAACTTGCTGCACTTATCTACCCCAATTCTTCATTAAGGAATTGGTGGCGGAAGCAATTGAAACACATTGGACCTGGCTTCAAATTGGTACTTTCCTGGTTGTCCAAGTTGGCTGTGCACCCTATTGACGCGTTACGGCGGGTGTGAAACTATGCATGAAATGCGTCTCTCTGTGTACATTGCCATTCTCATCTGAATTAATTTGATTACCTTTTCACAGATCCAGTGTGGAGGAGAGTCAGAAGGCAGGGCGGAAACGGAGACATTTCTTCATGAGGGAGCGCTCGGACTCCATGAGCTCAAGCTCCATTTACTTCAGTGCAAGCGCAGGCGCAGCCAGTGTGTACGATGGGGAGAGTGAGGGAGGGTAGGTTACCACGTGCTTTCTCTTTAAATTACTATATTTAATCAGAGTCCACAGACTTTCACAGACCCTGCTTATCATTAATCTTGGACTACCTTATGTCAGTTTAAAAGGTAGTACAAGATCATTGCTAATCAGTGTTTGTAAAACTGACCTTTAATCTCATATGTTTGAAACGTGCCATCTTTCTATTCTGCCATCTATAGATTGCATAGAATCCTATTCAATTGCCTGGTATTTAAAGTATTTACGCTTCCACCTGATCTTTAAAGCAAGGCTCTAAGTATTATGTAATTATGTCCTCTGTGTACACAAATCATCCTATGACAGGTTAGTCACAGATGAACCAGCATCCTTGTGGCTTCCTTCCCTCGCAGTACGATTGCAGTACATTATGAGGTTGTTGCTTGTAAGAGAAATGCTTAAAGTTATTGTTGATTCAAAGAATAATTCTCATGATGCACCTTTTTAACTACAATATTTTCAAATGAATTGAATAGACCCTGTTCAGGAAAGAAAACAGGAAACCAAAGAGCTGTGTGTGAATTAGGGAAAATATGTAAAGAATTGCTCTGGCAAAACATACTGTTAGAACCCCATTTTTTGAGCACCATTTGTCTTCCGCTGGCCACGGTGGGAATTCCTGTTTTACCTCCTGAATCGCCTTTTATTAATATCCAGCCAGACATTTATAGTTCGTTATGTGTTGATTCAGAGTGACCCAGTTTGTTCTGATGTACCAGGGAGAGGAAGCCCACCCTTGGCATGGGTAAACCTTTGTTTTTCAACATAGCCACCTTTGCTTTCTTGTCCTAGCACTTGTTTTTTGCCCCCAGAGGGTAATTAAGGTGTTAAAAACTTCCCTTCTTCCTGACTTTGAGGAAAAACAATGATGGAAAAAAGCTGATTCCCAACAGAGTCGTTGGGGTGAATCTTTTATACCAGGTTGCATTTTCTGAATATTAACCTATTAAAGTCCATTTGTGACCATAAATATTGCAACTGTTGTACTCGAAGAGCCAACTTGAAAATAAACTGTTGAGACCCAAGATTGTGTTTTCAGGTTTCAAGTATACTTTACCAGAATTATTGTTAAAGTATGTATACCTAACAAAATAATTCCAGTAAGTCTTATTTAATATGTATGATCATCATTTTGTTTTTTTTTTTCCATGCTGTATTTTCCATTAAGGTACGCATCTGGAAGTTTGAGTCTTTGTATTAAAAACAATTCAAAAAGGTTCTTTTTTTTTTTTGACACTCTTCCTGAGTGCATCTTGTAAAAATATCTATCTCACAAGAATTAAAAACAAACCAAATTTATCTTTAAGAATTCAGAAGCCAGACATTTGAGTACCAATCACTGCTTTTCCTATGACTGACATGTTTTCAGAGTCAACTTAATTCCTTGATGCCGTCTTATAAAGTTGACCGAAAGTGTAGCATTGAAGTATCTGCAAGGAGCATTGAATAATTTTTCTTCACTAACCCCTTCAAATAAATTGACTTAAAAAATAAAAAAAAATCCAATTCACCTATACTATAATGTGTGTAGGAAAATTTGAGACCTACAAAATGATCTCAGTATATATTAGGTTAGATGTAGTGGAATAATTTTCTTGGCAGCATGAACATTCATTATCCTGCAGCAACAACAGTCATTAAGCATTCCCATGAGCGTGTATGAATTAGCAAATCCGTGATAAACCATTTTAGCTTGCATCCTCATGTTATTAGGGTTATAGGAACTCTTCGGACACAATCTTACCATTTTGTGCCAGTTATTGTACAAAGCTGCTGCCAGTATCCAGCCCTCGTATCTCAGAAACCGTTTGAGATAGGGATTTCATAGTCATTAGGCATTGATGTCCTAGGCAGCGGTCTTCTAGATAATTAACATTATCTTTTGTTAAGTGCTGTCTCGGGACATCTAACATTCTGCACATTGAATTATCTAGCTGAAATGACCACTGCATTGGACATTTAATGTTACATATTATCTAATTTGTATTTTGTGAAAGTATTCTTATAGCAGCCTTGTATTGCCTCAGCAGCCTGGCAAATGTAAACCTTTTTTTTTTTGTTTCCTGGTTTTAATCAAATATCTTCTGTGTCCCAAGAGTTCAGTAAATTAAGAACCTGTTTCAGATTTATAGTACTGTAGAGTGAAATTGTCAAGAATTGGTTTGGACGTGTTGTTGGCACTGCTTAAACCAGGTGTTGTGTCAGTGCCTAGTGACGGGGTGAACAGCTGGAGTGGTGTTCTTAACAGGTCACTCAGATAAATGGGCAATCTCCGTTGTGCACTAGCTTTTTATCATTAGCTGGAACCAGTAGATTTTTTGCTGTTTTTTGTTCTGAAAAATAGTTTTTCCAGATCCTCTTAGTGCAGCGTGACCAGAAAACAAAATTGTCCATGTGTGTCTTTCCTTCCAAAAACCTCTCCAGCAGTCTTACTGAGGAGCAAAACACACATGACGTTAAACATTATTGTCAGCTTTGTGTGTTTGTGTGTTTAATTGGTATTTTTCATGTGTTCTCTTGTACCCTTTGCATTTTTTTTCTAAACTCTCCCGCTTCTGACACGTGTTTTTGGTTCCTTGATGCATTATTCAGTAGTGCTGGGTCGAACACAGGATTTTCATGTTCAGATATTTGCTCATAATTGTTTGTTTTTAAAAAGTAATAAAAGCCATTATATTGCTCAGCATGCAGGCAGAGACAGCATAGCAGCAGGGGGAGGGGCCTGTGTGTATGTGTCTATTTCATAGTATGTTACAATATATAATACGTTAAAGTAGAGTAATATCCAATAAATGCGTAAATAAGTGCAAGGTATATTTATCATTTCTAGCGAATACAAAACATCCGAGTTTTGTATCGAAATAGATAAAAAAGATATTCAAATCTTTGGATGTTTGTCCCAGCACTATTATTTAGTGCTTTTTTAAATTATTTTTTTAAGATGGTTACTACCATGGTGAGGGGACATTATTGGGTGCTCTAAAATTATTTTGAAAAATTGGCATTTATTTGTTTTCAGAATAATTTGAATAAGCAATGATCAACAAATTAATTTAAAAAAAAGAAAAAAAAAAAAAAAAGGTTTCAGGCAGCATTACAGGGAACAGCAGTAAAAGCAAAACACAAATATTTCCAGTGAGTAGCATCTCACTGGCAATGTGGATAATAGAGATGTTTTCTGTCTGTCACCGTAGACAGAAGCTTCGTGACCTACTCCTCGGCAGATGACGCTAATAAAGTTAAAAGATCACATGCTTTTCTTAAATGTGGAAATCAAAGATAGTCTGGGCCCAAGGTAAGGGAAAGTTATTGCTTCGACTGTCCGTTTGTACTCAGCGTTGATTACTGCCAGGCATAGAGCAGTATTATCATTTGTATGTTCAATTAATTCCAGCATTCCCCTATGCTGCACCCTTCCATGTGGAAAATGAAGGCTTCCTATTGTGTAATGGCCTATTTTAAATAATTGATTTTGAGGAAAGCTGCGTGCGTCAGTAACACAGTCTGTTTTCTTGCTGTGTTTCAGATACACGACTGCAAATGCAGAGTCTGATTACAATGGAGACACGGACAAAGAGACTGACAGGGATACTGAGGATGATGATGATGAGGAAGTGAGTTGCGCCACGGTGAAGGCGCTCCGACGGGATTCCCTCAGCCTGGATGATGAGGACCCCAATGCCCAGCTGACCATGGAGCTGCCTGATGATGAGTTCAACCTCCTACTGGAGACAAGTGACAGACTCCACTCGGGGACCAACCAGGACCATGTTGAGGGGTTCCAGCTGTTGCTAAGCAACAAGCCCATGGTCAGTGTGCCCATGGCACTCTTTGATATGTTGTACTTAAGAACACCCGCCATTGTTTTCCAGAATTGTGGTTCTTCACCTTTCCTGTTTCCTGAGTTGTCCATATCTCAGCGATATATACAATATATTTAAACATAATCCAGATTGTTTTAATATTTGTCAAGGATACTGTGCAGTAGTTATATTGAGAGAGCCTTACAGAAGTTGTCCCCTGGATGGCATTTTATTGCAAGTGAAAATCCTATTAAAAGAAAGCACATTACAGTTTTTGCCTTTTTATTTTATTCCCATTGCAAGTAAACGTTAATTAAATATTAAAGGGGAAATTGTTTGTGCTGCGACAAATTAGTTCCTGGCCACTGTGACCATGTGGAAGAGTAATCTGGTAGAAACTGTTGTGTTGATCAAGGGTTATTAATTTAAAAAGCTAAAAATGCAGAACTGCTTTTTTCAGTATGTTTTTTCCATCCTTATTGGTGCCAATTTGGCTACAACAGCGAGGTTACAGTAAAACGGAACAGTCATACAACAATGAATAACTTCAACATTTTAAAAACAAGTACATTAAGCAGTTTAAAAGGCTTTAAAGGAAACAATATTTCACACTTGAAGAGGAAGGAAATGCCAGAATGTTGATGCTGAAAAAGGACATGCTGCTGTAATTAGATCTGACAGCTGACCGCATCCTGTAAAGCGGAGTTGACCTGGCCGGTCGCCTCATATTAGCAAGGGGCTAATTTTATTTGGATTTTTAAAGTCACTAGACTTTAATTTTTTATCTAATGCATCCATTAACTGTGGATTTGCAAATCCATGTAGTGTGACCTCAATCTCCTTAAAGAATAACTTGGTACTTGTATGAAATATCACAGTTGTCTTGACTAAAGTATTCTTCTTGTTTCAATTCCCTTTTGAGTATCATTTTCTGTTTCAGACAGTCATCACATCCTGATGACTGTTTAGACAGACTGTTAAAGCATCCGTGGCTAACTGAGCTGTCAAACCTGTCTTCTCTCAAGTATAGCTGGTACACCCCAGTGTAACCATTGACCTGTACCTCTGCAACACCGGCCACTAGTAGATATAGTACATCAGGAAGAATTACCACATAGACAAGTGTGATATTTTTAAGCACCACTGGGGCAGGCAGCATTGCAGGGGGGCTGGTCAATGGTTACACTCGGGTGTACCAGCCTTACATCTCAAGAAGACATGAGTGAGAGTTCTCTGATTTTAATTTTTTTTTTTTTTTTTTTTTTTTTTTAAAGTCATCAGGGTGTGGTGACTGAAACCTAACATGTTACACAGAGCGATTCTAAACCAAAAGAATATATTAATTGCGATCTGTGATATTTCAGACGTGTAACAATGTACAGAAGAAATGGAGACAGTCGTCGGGCTAGAGTTTTACTAATAAGCATCACAACATTTGTATGTCACCATCAATTTAATACTCTACTATTGTAAAATTGAGTTGTTTTTAAAAACAGAAGGCCAAGAAATCATAGCAGATTACATTTTGTAATCATGCCCTGTGATATTCCATGTTCTAGTTAACACAAAAACATGTTTAAAATCTCCCTTAAGGGGCACCTGAAACTAAATGATTATACATAATGTAAGAGGAGTTTGTCAGTAAAAACAATTATATTGACACCACTGTAAAACCACAGAATGCCTCACTAGCCACTAGCTGGTTAAATAAATATACAGGAGTTTCATGCAGTTGTCTTTCTGTGTTTCTCAATAATAGTACAAGGAGAAGAAAGAATTTCTCTGGCGGCTGGCCCGTTCCTACAAAGACATGTATGAGATCACTGAAGACAAAGATGAGAAGCAGTCCTACGCGGAACAAGGTGAGATTCGCCTGCTTCAGAATATTAAGAGTCACATTATAGTGTGATCTCCAGCAGCCTCAACTGGTCAAGGCACTTCTGCATGACGTTCAGGGTGAGTCATACTGTCAGGGAAATGCAGGTTTGCGTCCTGGCTGTACCTGGTACCGGCGCTGCCGTGTATTGGGGAGGCAAAATGGGCAGGAACAGTTATTGCAGGTTGTGTTACAGCGGACTCTGCTGGTCTGGCCCCTGTTGCGCTCACGAGGACACAGTACCTCCAGTGCTGGCAGGGTTCATACCGATGCTTGAAAACCTGGAAAATCCTGGAAAACTGCCTTAACAAAATCCAGTCCTGGAATACCCTGGAAAATTGGTGTTATTATAGGGTCATGGAAAAGTCATGGATATTTTTTTTTTGGGTACTTATTTTTTTTTTTTTAATATACTTGTTAAATTCCACATTTAAGCCCCACAAATATATTTCAAACAACCATTCAGATATGACCTAATGTGATTTGGTGCACCGTTCTGTGCTTTTGGATTGGCTCACCGCCTTGTCAGTCAAGTGTATTGTCGTGTGAGTTCTGTGCTTGCCAGAGCTGGGTGAGATTGTGGTTGCTGCTTAATAACTGTTCAGTTAGCTGTGTGTTTAGTTCTTGAGTGACTGGCTGCAGGAAGACCAAAGCAATCGATATGAAGCAGAATGTCAGTATTGTACGAAAAGCTTCGACATCAGCAAAAGTCACATGCATTGTGAATAAATAGTCATTGTGATTTAAGTCAGCTAGTGCAATGAACATTAAAGATTACTAGTTAGTTAAATTGCTGTGTTCAAGTCTTCAAAAATTCAAGTTCAAGTGCCTCTGGGACAGTGCCATCTTGTGTAACCAAAACCGCTTGCTTAAAGTTGGAAATAACGTGGGCATTAAACGTAATTAAAAACCACTACTCGTACAAATCATGTAAAGTAGTTAACAAGCTGTTTCAGCCGATGTTCCCAGGCAGTGAAATAGCTACATCGTTTTCTTGTGGAGAACGAAAACGTGCTTACCTTTGTTATGATATTGCTCTCTATTTCAAGTCCATGTTATTGGAGCATATTGGCAAAGCAGATCAGTTTGTGTTATATGGTGAGAGTCTGAACCATAAGTCAAAAATCCAGTCAGGTGGAGATCCATGTGCGCCTGTGGGAAAATGGCAAAGTAGCTGCAAGATATTTGTAGGCCGCGCTGACACCAACACCATGTGTTAAGTGTAATACAGTAATCCATTGCGTATCCGACTGCGGTGGGACCATAGTAAGGGTGGCTATATAAAAAATCTCATGAATGAATCCTGTTTTAAATACCATTCACAGCTGTACCAATTACTATATTCACACAATTATTGTTTTAATATTCAGCTTTTATTAGGGAGCTGTCCTAAATCCCTTATTTAGAAAGATACAGGGTTTTAAGGCTTGTGACAGAGTAGCCACCTGCCATGTGGGTGCGTGCATTCGCTGCTGAGTGACAGGCAGGCGATCGAGATGGAGGTTGAAGTTGATACGCTCTGTAGGCGAACAGGATTTATTTACATGTCAACACGCTGAACAGCTCGAGATGGAGGTTAAAAAAGGCTAACAAGATACTCGGATACATTGTGAAAAGTGTAATTTAAATCAAGGGAAGTAGGTACAATGCACTTGTAACAGGATTGTGTAGTTCTGGTCACATCGCTATAAAAAAGATATTGCTGCTCTAGAAAGAGTGCAAAGAAGACGACCAGAATTATTCCGGGCTTGGCAGGCATGTCATATGCAGACAGGCTAAAAGAGCACATACTTGAACACTACGTGTACGACCTAAAAAGCATTCAAAATTCTAAAAGGTATTGACAGTTCGACCCAAGGGACTCTACAATATCTGAAAAGAAACAAGGACCAGGGGTCACAATGGAGTTTAGATAAAGGGGCATTCAGAACAGAAAATAGGAGACTACACAGTTGCTGAAGAGGTTGATCATGGGATCCTTCAAGGGTAAGATTTTGGATAATGGGAACAACCAAACGAGCAAGATGGGATTACTGCACTTGTGTTGAGAAAGTCAATCTTCAGCTGTCTATGGATGGTCCAAATGTAAACGGGATATTTTTTATTTACTTCAGAATCAATTAAAAACTCTGTTAAATATTGGGAACTGCGGACTGCATAGTGGTGATGGAGATTTCTTGCATGTAATTGGGAAATCACCAAACTGCTATCCAGTATGTATTGGCTTTTTCAGCAGTTAGTGTCTAACCTGGGTTGGTTGTGTAATGAAAGCAGAGAACTCCAGAGATGCATACAGATACTCTGTGCTAGAAATGTGATTTACATTAATACGTTAATTTTAAATTTTTATTTTATTTTTATTTGTAATTTTATTTTTCAATTAATCATCAAAATAACTAAAAGAAAGTTTATTCATTAAAATTCCTGCACTCTTCCAACAGCTGTAGTCATCTGTAATAGATTTAGGGGAACATTTTCAGTGTGGTATTCTGCAAACTTGCCTAGTTTGTTCATAAGAAATTAATACACCTTCGGCCAGGGCAAAGGCTTTATGTAAACAATTTATTTTAATTTACAATATAACATTGGGTAGTGTTTGAGAGCTCTTCATGAAGGGGGTAAGAGCAGTGAGTCAGGGATTTGCATTTAGTGTGGAATGTGATTTCAAATTTTGACAGTAGTTTTTATATTTCTGTTTATTCCTTTTACACTGCAATAAAAGAAAGACAGAACAGATTAGTTTTGACCAACATTTGGTCAACCATAAAAAGATTAATAAGAAGATACAGTGGCTTGCGAAAGCCACCTTTTGCAGCAATTACAGCTGCAAGTCTTTTGGGGTATGTATCTATAAGCTTGGCACATCTAGCCACTGGGATTTTTGCCCTTTCTTCAAGGCAAAACTGCTCCAGCTCCTTCAAGTTAGATGGGTTCCGCTGGTGTATAGTAATCTTTAAGTCATACCACAGATTCTCAATTGGATTGAGGTCTGGGCTTTGACTAGGCCATTCCAAGACATTTAAATGTTTCCCCTTAAACCACTCAAGTGTTGCTTTATCAGTATGCTTAGGATCATTGTCCTGCTGGAAAGTGAACCTCCGTCCCAGTCTCAAATCTCTGGAAGACTGAAACAGGTTTCCCTCAAGAATTTCCCTGTATTTGGCACCATCCGTCATTCCTTCAATTCTGACCAGTTTCCCAGGCCCTGCCGATGAAAAACATCCCCACAGCATGATGCTGCCACCACCATGCTTCACTGTGGGGATGGTGTTCTCGGGGTGATGAGAGATGTTGGGTTTGCGCCAGACATAGCATTTTCCTTTGGCCAAAAAGCTCAATTTTAGTCTCATCTGAGCAGAGTACCTTCTTCCATATGTTTGGGGAGTCTCCCACATGCCTTTTGGCGAACACCAAACATGTTTGCTTACTCCAATCTCCGCTGTGGAGCTTTGCAGCTCCTTCAGGGTTATCTTTGGTCTCTTTGTTGCCTCTCTGATTAATGCCCTCCTTGCCTGGTCCTTGAGTTTTGGTGGGCGGCCCTCTTTTGCCAGGTTTGTTGTGGTGCCATATTCTTTCCATTTTTTAATAATGGCTTTAATGGTGCTCCGTGGGATGTTCAAAGTTTCGGATATTTTTTTATAACCCAACCCTGATCTGTACTTCTCTGCAATTTTGTCCCTAACCTGTTTGGAGAGCTCCTTGGTTTTCATGGTGCCGCTTGCTTGGTGGTGCCCCTTGCTTAGTGGTGTTGCAGACTTTGGGGCCTTTCAGAACAGGTGTATATATACTGAAATCATGTGACAGATCATGTGACACTTAGATTGCACACAGGTGGACTTTAACTAATTATGTGACTTCTGAAGGTAATTGGTTGCACCAGAACTTATAGCAAAGGGGGTGAATACATATGCATGCATCACTTTTCCGTTATTTATTTTTTAGAATTTTTTTAAACAAGTTATTTTTTTCATTTCACTTCACCAATTTGGACTATTTTGTGTATGTCCATTACATGAAATCCAAATAAAAATCCATTTTAATTCCAGGTTGTAAGGCAACAAAATAGGAAAAATGCCAAGGGGTCAATACTTTCGCAAGCCACCGTACATGTGATTAACACTAGAAGGCAAAGTTGAGTGGCTTTAACTGTAGAAAAAAAAAAACTGCTAGTAGGTTTTACGATTATAGCATAGAGCTGTAAATCAGTCCAGTTCTGGCAATGAATGAATGCTTCCCAGCCAACAGGAGTCTTTAAGTATCATTTCAAGGTTAAAAATGTGAACATAAAACTGGTAGCATAAAAATGGTTGGGGTTGTCGAATGCTGGATTTAATAAGTGCACATTTTCAAGTTCAAAGCATTGCAAGAAAGACACTTTTGACTTGGTTTAGGAACACAATCTTATCAGTATTCTTTTGGCAGTAACTTAGGAAGTGGAAATGAGAAATGCTGCCTTGGGCAGAAACAGCTTCCCTGACATTAAATAAAGTACAATACAAATCATCATCCCTGTCTTCATAGCTGCGATCAAACAGAGATTGTCTTCTTTAAGCCAAAACCTGCACATAAACAAATGTCTGAAATAATAATTCTGAGATATCATTTGGATCCTTTCGTTTTTTTTTTTACTGAATTAAATGCATTTTGCTGTAAATAACATTTGGAAGCCATTGCATGCCCGTTGCTGTAGGTTGCAATCCTCTGCTGTGCTGTACCAGATTTTTTTTTTATTAATGTCAGACCTGCCAACCTTTGGCAACTCTTAGTGGTCCTAATGCTGTAATGTCATTAACAGCATTCAGCAAGTTAACTGTTAACATTTTCATATTGGTCATTGGCACTATATTCGCTTCCTTTTTTGGATGACATCATTTAATAATGACCCCACCACAGGATCTATCTGTATGTTACACAAACACAGTACATTTTTACATGTATTTAAAGAAAATCTACGAAAATACATACCTCCACGTGTCTCACTTTACTGTGGATGTGGCCAGCTTTTTAATAATACTGATAGGGGTGTACTGATTCGTTGTGTTGATGAATCATGATACTTTCTTTACATGATATGTATCGTCTCGGGTGAGACGTTGTTGTAAGTGACTCTGCAACTGATGCATAGTTAGTTCACACACCCTAATCTTGCATTGTGTAAAGTGCTTTGTGATAGTGGTCCACTATAAAAGGCGCTTTATAAAAATAAAGATTAATAATAATAATAATAATAATAATAATATTGTATTGTAGTAGAATTAAGTATGGCTAGTATTACGGTGCAATACCAAAAGCACAATACATCTCATAGTTCACCTGATAGTTCTTGAATGAAGTATGTTTTATAGTTGGTATGCATAAAGAGCTACTCTCCCTATTCCATTCAATTTAGTCTTTTAACCCAAGGGCCAGTTAAAAGTGCTTTGAAAAGTAGCCTGTCCTCAAATGAAGACAGTGGCACTTAATGGGTTAATAGGTTGTTTTCTCTTTAGCCCTTACCTTCACCATCTTTTAAAAATGCTGTAGAAAATCAGTCACAGCTCTTTCCTGTTGCATAACAATGAGTTGATGTCGAAAGTCATGTTTCTGGACATTCCATTAAATCACTACTAACTATAGTTTTTAAGACATGCCAAAAAACGGGTTAAATGAAAATGTTAAAGCCACACTTTAGTTGACAGCAGTTTGTGGTTTGTTGACTTGCCTACTTTCCGTAGTGTCTATGAAACAGAGTTCAAAGGTTTATGCAATTTATCAGGTCTCTTCCAGAACACTAACAAGCAGATGAAGAATAATGATTTGCAGGTGAGCGTGAAACTGACAGCTATGAGGCAATGTATTTCTTCTTTTAACTTATTTAGCCATTACCAAGGCATGAGCCTCGCTCACTAGTTAAAGGGAAACATGTGACACGTGTGCACAGGAGAAATAACCGCCTGCATAAGAAACGCATAGCAACAGAATGAACATAGGAAAAATAAACTATTTGTTCGACGGGCAAAGTATAACGGCAAAACACAAATGTTGTACTGAGCGTCGGGTGATACGAATTGCACACCCCTGTAGGGTATTACTTTTTTTTTACATTTACTCTAAAATGTTTTCTAGGAGAACAATAATTTTTCTTCTGAACATTGCCGTGTATCCAGATCATGCTCCTTCTGCAACAATGCTGGTAGTGTGGTTGAAATAAGAGGTGTGTTGTGAGAACAGAATTGTTGCATAAGGGGGTGTGATCTGGATACACCGAGGTGCTTGCACGATATATTTTCTGTCTCCTGGCGAACGCTCCCAAGTAAATGTTGAGAAATGTATTCACCATGATGTGTGATAAAAAAAAAAAAAAGTTAAATTGCTAATATGTTAATAAAATTCTGCGTTATGGACAACATGGTTCATCGCAAATTGTAAACACTGCAGGATGTTCTGTAACACTTTAATACTTTTGATCATGACCTTGTTTTTTGTGAAACCCAGAAATGCTCTCATTGGGTAAGAAAGGGAACATGCCTCTCTAACAAGCATTTCAAGACTTGATGTTGTTCTGGTTTGTGATTGCTATGGAGACCAGAATGGAGCTTTTTGACCCTGAAGGGCTTATGATGTGATCCGGAGTCTGCAGGCCTCTTCCACCACACCAGCAATTAATTATTTTTTATTTCCCTCAAGAGAAAAGGGAATAACTTGGAAATTCATAAAACAAACCAGACTCTTGCATGCTAGCCTATAGGTCAGCTCTGAGATGTAAACATTTCCTTTTTATTTTTATTTGTAGTCTTGATAATAATAAATTACATTGAATTTGGTACCTTGAAATAAGTTAACTTCAGAAAAGTGTTTTTGTAAATGTATTTACTTCTTTTTATTAGGAATATGTTGGCACCAATTAATGTGATCATGTTGACAATACAATAAACTCAATAAACTCATGGCATTTAATAGATCAATTAAAGTGTAACAGAACACCCTGCAGTGTTTGCAAGAAATGTATTGTTTCCTTGCTGTGTCAGGTGTTTTCTGTACTGCAGTGCTGTTTTTTTTTTTGCTGACTTGAAAATTTTAATCACGCATCATAAATCAGCCAGGCAAAACATTTCTCAACATTTACTCAAGAATGTTCTCCAGGAGAAAAAAATATTTTCAAAGGTTCGCAGGGTGTCCGATCACACTCCCTTCTGCAACAGTATATGTTTTGTTCCCACAATACGCCACTCATTTCAAACAAAGCAATGGCATTGTTGCAGGAGCGAGCATGAAATGGGTAGACTGTTTTCTTCCAAACCACAATCTATCTCCCAGGTTTATTATCTGTGATATGTGAATAAATATTTAAAAACTATCGGAATATGCAAAAACTAAATAAATAATAGAAATAAGGACACGGGATACAGCAAAGGTAAAGTAAGTTTCTTGTAAACACTGCAGTGGGTTCTGTAATGCCTTTAAGGAGTGAACACTTTTCTACAATGTCTCTAACATTCATTCCGATATAAGACAATTTATGAACGAGTAGAGGCCTTTCGGCCTGTCTGTGTTCTCCTGGTAGGAGATTGATCCCATTGTTTCAGCACCAGCAACATTGCTTGATAACCCTTTTTGTTTCCTTTTTAAAACTGTTGTTCCTGAACAGAAGTCGCTTGATAGCAGGTCCCAGCAGATCCTTTGCTTCAGTTAGGATGTGTGGCACTGGCACCACTAATGTGTCTTTTCTTCACCCCTCACTTTTTGTGCTAAAAGTTCTGGGGGAGCAGGATCTGGTCTTGGGAACAAATGGAAGTATGTTCTAGGTGGTTCATCCATAACCTGAAACACTCATAACACTATAAGAAAATGAAGCAGACAGATGTTTCGGCAAAGTATTTTTTTGGCTTTGACTGTAATCGCCACTTGACCACGGATCTTTCAGTAAAACTAGTTATACCAAGCTGTTACTAACAAGAGGCCTGTTCCTTTTTTAGATCAATTTTTTCAGAGGCTCACAAAATACTGTCATAAATCACTCACCTTTTATAACTAAGCATTTCATTTTGAGCCGACATTGTGAAACCTGCTGATAGCACTGGGTTGCAGTGGCTACTTTAATTTTCAATTTTTCTCTGCTTCTGACCAGTAGCTATTGTGGAGATAGCCAAGCTAAGGAAATTGCAGCAAACAAAACGGGTGTCAAATCATATCTGATACTTTCCTATTGATGACTTTGGATAGCAGTTTCTCCTCCCCACTCAATCACAGCATGTTGCCAGCTCAGAAACAACTCAAAGTGAAAATGTCGAAACCTGTTCTATTTAACAGGTTTTATGGTGTTCCAATGAAGAACCCCAGTCAAATATGTACTCCAAAAAGCGATTTTATTATGGTATTTTGTGAGCCTCTGAAAGGTAAACATTTCAAAGGAGCAAGCCTTGTTCTAAAATCAGATTGCGTTTTCAGGACCCTTGTAAAAATACAGACAATTCTCTCTCACGTTTGTATAAGGAGAAGCAAAATATGGCAAGTCAACTGGTGGAATTTTAGAAACTAGTAAAATTGAGTTACCTACAAAATATTTGCATCATGTGCTGTTATCATGGTTGAAAAATGCAACAAAACAAAATCATTAAGATCCTGGGGTGTTCTTTTAATTAAAACTCAATGTTGTCATTATTGGCAATTTAACCATAATGACTAAATTTGGCCTGCATTTCCCACTCAGCAGCCAGTTAAGATAATGTGTTGTGTTGTGCAGCATAGGTTAAGTACATTTGTACTCCAATATTATTGTATTTGTGTGTACAGCTTTTGGGATTGAGATGGTTAAGTCAGCTGGTGAGTTTGCTTCGTTTGTAGTTGTGTTATTGATTTCAGACTGCCGCTTGGTCCAGCTGCTCTTCATTAACTCCTCTAGAAGTTTACATCTCCTTTCATTACAGTCTCTCCTTTGTTTCGGTGCTATGTCACGCACCATTTGGATTGTTTTTATAAGCTACTGTGTGTGTGTGTGTGCATGTTTACATATCTTCTCTGTCACTTTACCTTTTTCACCCTTACAACCGCCTGCCTCTTGTTTGAAAAGGTCCACATGTCTTGTTTCTAACCACAAGTGCTCTGTGCCTTGTTGCTGCTTGAAAAAGTGTATCCTGCTTTATTCTGGTTATCATTCTAAACATTCTTTTTATGCAAGAGCCATGGTTATTAATTAAATGTAGGGGTTGATCTATCTTAACAATTGGATCACTTAAATTCAAGCAGAAGGTGAAGTAACAAGGCCACATTCATTTTTTTTTTTTTCACAATTTAGCATTACACACTCAATTTGTTATCCATGCTTTTGGCTGGTGGGGAGAGCAACAAACTCGCAGCATATAAAATAAGTATTTTCCAGCTCTGCAAACCATATGTTTTTTAAATATTGAAAAAAAAAAAAAAAAGTTTTTACTGGTGATATGGTAACATATGACTTTGGGACAGAAACACTTTTACAGAATGTTAGACATTTAGGGATGAGGCTTTGTAGCCTTCATTCTGACATCACTTTTATTTTATTTCTTTAGCAAGTTTTATAGCAGCCAACAGCTAACAAAATTCAAGATTTGTGGTATATGTTTATCATGGATCCTTAAAGGGGTACGGTTAGGTTACAATTATTTTAAAATAGTGAACCTGTATGTATGTTGTTTGTGTGACGCACATGCCATGGGTTGCCAGTGTTACAACGCTCGCTACTGATCGTTGGGATTGTGTATGATGCATTCCCAATGCTCCCCATGCTTAATTAATTTACTTACTTTGCCTTATGGTTACAATTAAGTTAAAATAATGCAGCTAAAATCCTGACCATAACCTATGAACATATTACACTGATTCTTTACATTGGCTTCAGATTTGTTTTAGGATGTAATTTAATGTTCTGTTTATATTCTGTTTACTTTTGGTGTGTATGCAAGAGCCATGGTGATTTCATTTAATTTAGGGGCTGACCTAACTTAACAATTGGTTCACTTATATTTGAACAATAAAGAGGCCTTATTCATTCTGTTTTGAAATTGCCGTGGCTGCGGTCAACCTAGTCATTGATGAACCAAAGCATTGTGGATGCACTCGCCAGAATAAATGTACATAAGTATGTCACCTTTCAGTATTCAAAAAGTAACGGCATTGAATACAGGTCTGTATTTTTACATTAACATGCACCTTTCAAGACATGATTTCCAGGTTAGCTATCTCACAAATGAAAAGGTGTCAATCATATCTGACACTGTCCTGTTGACTCTGCATACCAGCATCTCCACACCACTCGGTCTTGGTGCGTAAGCCTATCAAACTATTCATAAGTGAAAAAACCTGTATCATTAACTTCTTAAAGCTGTGAGCTAACCGCCATATTCGTCAACTTTCCTTGTTCATAAAAAACCCATTCTGTGCTTAAGTTTGATTGCTTCTGAGCATATACCAAGTGTCTGGAGAAGGGAAGTAAAAATAGAAAATATGTTGTAATCCATTAGACCGAAATAAACGGAGATGTGTGCAACTATTCGGCAACAATGTGGGAAAGCAGGAATATGTCTGACTTCACAAAGGGACCTGATAGTGGATTGATCCAGCCCACAATGCAATGGCTCAACTGAACAATGTGTCTCTGACTTTCGACTTGTTTCTGCAGGGAGAGAAGAGGCAGAAGCAGCTCTCCAGAGAGATGACCAGTGTGCCGAGTGCCACAAGTGGTAGGTAGTCCTTTTTCATGCCTCTGTTTTCTTCACAGTTTAGCATTTACAGAATTTAATTTAATCTCCACCCTTTTGGCTCGTGGCAAGGATAAACGGATTTACGGCATACAAAATAAGTAGTTATCGGACCACAATTCTTAGTTCTAAATATTGAGAAGATGCTAGTTTTTTATATATAATATAAAATATACAGGGCTAGAAGTTAACTTTAAGGCAGTAGTGAGGATTTGCTACTTGCCTGGAAAGTAGGTAGCAAAATGGTCTTATTCGGTAGCGGTTTATTCCACTAATAATTATATATCAAAATAATTTTAAAAAGAAACACCTACCTACTGTTTTAAATAGACGGAATATATCAAACTATCACATTTAAATCAGAAAGTATTTATTGAAACCACCTTGTGTTCAACTAAGTAATGGAACTAATGTAATTCTTTGCCGAAATGTATTTTGTTTTATGCTTAAGTTCTACAAGAACACAACCACATCTGCCATCTAAGCATTTGATATAACACCAGTGCGGTTAACCAAGTTTCATCGGTGTAAATTAAATGGTACGAAATTATCCTGTTATCTGTCTTCAGTTGTTTAAAAAAAAAAAAAAAAAAAAAAAAAAAAAAAAAGATACATAAAGTAATGTGTGCCACATTATCGTTGAATCTTGCATTGTATAAAATATAAGTTATAACAACTGAGCTGTTGTGAAAATAAAAGCTAATTCCAGCACAGTACCACTGCATTTAAAAGTTTCATGCAGCTTGTTCTACTAATGGTTTGTTCATAAATATGCTTGCTCGCACCATTTTTAATACATTAACTAAGAAGTAATAACAGAATAAGGGATGTCAACCCAAATTATTAAAAAAAAAAAAAAAAAAAAAAAAAAAAAAATTCTGGATTAGTTCTATTAAACAGTAACCGTTAGCTGTGTGTGTAAGTTATAGTTTGACAGTATAATATATATATATATATATACACACACACACACACAGAGTATGTTTATTTTTTGTTAAAGCACATGTAGTTAAACAGAAGTACGCAAGGTAGTGATAATCTTAATCTGTTGTATAAAAAAGATTCCTTAATGCACCTCAAGATTGTATTTAGTCTGTTCTTACTGATAAAACAAGTAAGCCGTTACCTGATCATGGTAAAGTTATAGCTATTTGCGCCTGTGTATTTTTTTCGTAGTCAGAATTTTGATACAATAATAATTATCTACCTAGTATGTGTTCATTTTTAGCATGGGTGAAGCCAGGGTTAACATTATAACAAAAAGACAGATTAAATGAACATTATATAGACTGAATAAACTTAATATGTTAGGTCATTGCCTGTTATGTTATAAAAAATCGTAATGTTTTTAAGTTATTTAATTTTACTTTTGGTCTATAAAATAAACTTCATACCTTGAAATTGTGTCCACGTTGTTCTGGTCTGTGACAGGGTGTACCCCTGCCCTGTGTATTACATATTATTTGTTGTATTATTATTTAAAATGTATTGTTTATGTGTGTAAAAACACATTGTTTTATTGTTGATTATTTTACAGTATGGATGGGATTAAACTTCCCCATCCATGCTAAACTGGTGCAGAATGTGACCTTCTCCAGATTGATTGATTGGTTGATTGATTACTAATTTAGAGATGGTCACATGCATATAAACCTGCAACTTTGGCTGGTCGAGGTTAGTGTGTTCAGTGGCGGTACGAGAGATGTGAGTAGCGGGAAAATGAAGCTAATATCTAAAAATAATTGCTACCCATGTTGGTGGATCTGTTTGTCTGTCTGTATTGACCAGCATGTCATTTTCTTTTGTTTTTGAAGTGTTTTGTTTAAACCTTTTATTAATAATAAACCACTTTGGCTGGTCGAGGTTAGTGTGTTCAGTGGCGGTACGAGAGATGTGAGTAGCGGGAAAATGAAGCTAATATCTAAAAATAATTGCTACCCATGTTGGTGGATCTGTTTGTCTGTCTGTATTGACCAGCATGTCATTTTCTTTTGTTTTTGAAGTGTTTTGTTTAAACCTTTTATTAATAATAAACCACGCAACAGCGCATTCATACCCCAGTGCTGTCTGAGTTTCTTCCAGGTCTGACGTCACCACACAAGCCATCGTGTCACATGGTCCAATACAATTTGCATTGTGGGCCTCGCGTGTATCTACATGAGGCGGTACAAATCATCTACAAATGGGGAAGCTCTATTAGCAGTGGTTTCCTGCATTATGAACGATACTAATAATGTACATGTTTTAAAAAACTAATAGCGGTAATTATGTATTAAATTTTTTTCCCCATTGTACAGAAAGCCTAGCGCTAATAAAATTCAAGGTTTGCAGAGTATATTTGCCGTTGATCCTTAAGCGGCTAAGAATTTTATATGAAGCACATACCATGGAGGGCGAATGTTACAACGCTTGTAACTAATCCCTGGGATTGTGTTTGTTGCTTCCCATACTGTTTACTTTAGTCAACTCCAGTTTGTCAGGCTGAAGAGGAAATCATCACCTGCTTTCTCTTCCCACTTTCCAGTCCTATCATGGGTTTAAAGCAGGCCACAGCTGCAGCAGCTTGGAGCAGTGAGCTCATCACAGAAACATTCAGGAAACGAGATGCATCCCTCTTGTGTTTCCATGTTTGTTTTGCTAGACCGTGTCTTGGTTATCTCGGTACAGGATCTTGCAATCCATTTGTTGGTATTTGGATGCCCTGGAACTCCCCATGCTTAATCTGCTTACTTTGCCTTGTGGTTACAATTCAAGTCAAAATGATGCAGCTAGAATCCTAACCAGAACCATAAAGTATGAACGTATTACACTGATTCTTTACTTTGGCTTCAGATTTGTTTTAGGATATCATTTAAGGTTCTGCTTTTGTGGAACAGATACTTTTGATGCTTCCAGTTTTTTTTTTTTGTTTTACCTTCCAAAATACCTTTCCAACAGCATCACATTTTTAATTGACTGCAGTGTGTACCACCCAGTTTTTAATATGAAACTTGATTATTAAATAGGTTTCCCTAAGTCAGCTTCAGACCTGCAATAGTAGTCATTAAAAAAACTACACTCCCAGGTGAAAAATAGTCTAAATACATAACAAAATGTAATTTGTTACAGGAACTAAACTTGTGTCTAGCAGCACAACACATTTCTGATAAAACAGGATGCAAGTTAACCCTTTTGCAGTTCATTTATTCAGCTTTTGTCAGGCGTGACAGGTCCAATTTATTTTCACGTGCGCCATTTTATTTTACACGCGCTGTTTAAAATTTTTTATTTTTTTTTCAGAGTAAAACAGGTTTAGAAGGCATTGGATCGCAAAAGGACACTCAGTACTGCATCTCCAGCCAAGCCCCACCCCTTGTTCGCTGTATTTTTCACATACCTCTTTATGGAAGTGCATACTGGTAAATCCTCTCCTGATCATTAGTTTTATCACCAAACTCCTCCATAATGCAATCCAAGTCATTATTTTATTACTATAACATCTCCAAATAGCTCTGCAAATGTAATTCTTTGAGCGCAGATGCAGAAACAGCTACCCTCTTTTGTTTATGTCCGTGTTATCTATGTGGTGCATGGGGCTATCAGATACGCCCACTTTTTATTTTTTCAGCTTCATTCGGCTCTTATCGGTCTCACTCTGCCATTGAAAGGTTTTCTCTACTTTTTCCGGAGAAAAAAGATGACAAGGGACCTGTGCTTTACGTCATTTTGATGACGTCGGACAGGGTCCGACATCGGACTGGAAAGGAAAAATTGTAATGTCGGACCTGGCCCCACATGGGACCGCAAAGGGTTAACTCTCCTGTTTATGTATATTCAGAGCATGACCTGCTCTATATCCAAACTTTAGGTTATCTTTGGTTTGCATGCCAGCTGTGATTTATTTTGCGCTGCTGGCTACTATTTGGAATTAAGCTCTGGCGTTTGCGGAAGTCCTAGCTGAGAGAGGTAGTTGGCAGATGGAGACAGACACTCAACCTCAGCTGGGCCAGTGCAAATGAGCTATTTGACCTCATCCTGCAACCTGTTGCTATGGATACCGTTCTCATGATATGAAATATCTGACAACAAAAAACATCCTTGTTGAGTAAGCTACGAAAAAAGAAATGCTGTGAAAAAAAAGGTATAAAAAAAGTTCCAAGTTCAAGATTAAATGAAATGCTATTAGGGCTAAACTGGCTTCAAATTTCATTTATAAATAGTGTCCCGTTTTTGACAGGACAGTCCCACTTTTGGAATACTGGTGCCAGTGTACCCCAGAACCTTTGCTGGGACTCATTTCATCCCATTTTTTTTCGCCCTGGAGCATCGTCACTTTGGTAACAGAATATTGTATTTTTGTGCAGGTTGCTGTTTTACTTATTATAGTACAGTAACACTTGATGTGACTAAAGGGAAGGTTGAACGACCGGCTGTACAGTGTCGTGCAAATCTGGACTAAAAACTACTGAACGGTTAATGTTCATATTTGCAACCAATCACAGAGAATTGCAGATGGGTTTATCCAGGTTACTAAAACGAACTGACTGCTATCCTCATCTGAATCATCACTCTCCCTACCTGAAGAGGGTAGACTACTGTAGTCTAACAATAACTGTTCATACAGGTACTATTGTATTGTGTTGGAATTATTCACTTCATCCATGATATTTGTATATCTGAAAACAGTTTTGCTTTGTGCGTAGTTATAGGCAAGAACTGCGGAAATTAACACTGACATGTCACGTCACAGTGCGATGATTATAACGCAGTACACTAAAGCTTGCGGTTTGAACACTGTGGATCAAAATAGACCATTAGCATTACAACAATAGGAAGGGATGTAAAATATAAAGTATTTGGAAACACATTTTCTGTTGAAATAAGTCCATTCACTTCAGTTCACCATAGGTACCCTCTAAGAAATGTATGTTGAATAATAAAAAATAATTTATGAAATAGTTTTCAACATTTGTGAAATTGTTGTAAAAATATGACAAGTTTCATAATTTAATTTTTAAATTTCTTAAGTATACATTTTATGTTGTTTTTAACAATAATTATATACAGTAGTTTCAGGTCTCCAGGTGCCAATTTAATTTCTTACAATTACAAAAAAATAATCGCATCCTCATTTCATTTTACCTTCCATTCTTCTAAATAAGCTGCCTTAGAGGCAGAATAAATCTCTAATTTGCTGACCCCTTTTTATTTCTGTGTTAAATGTATTATAGAAGAAGTGTATTTTATCCTGCAGTTTAAGAAAAAAAATAGACATTGGAGTATTCATATTTAAGATTTAATGTTATCTGTTGCGTATGTGTGATAGCTATATAAGGTATTTTAGTTTATCACAGCTATTAGTTTATCTGAAGAAAAATAACCATAAAGCCATAACTTCACAACAGCAAGGTTTGCTTGGTTTCATAGAGCTTCTTAATTGTAAAATCCACTTAATTCTTCAGTTTGCCCCCCACTTTTTATGCACAAAGTTAGGCAGCTATGATTGAGACACACAATTCTTGGACAATTGGTTCTGACATTAACACACTGAATTGTTGTACTGCTTTTAGAATAAAATGCTCTCCTGTAGATACCAAAACTTGAATCTGTGTTACTGAATAAGAAAGGTTACTGCTCCAGAGTTTATCAATAATGTGAAATAGGCATACATGTAAACGGTTTGAGTAACATTTCAAAAACTAGCCTGTGTAATTTATCAGGTTGATCCATCTGGTAAAAAAATGAGAACCTGTAGGAAGTCATTCCTGAATTTCTTTTTCTGTAAAGCTAAGTTCAAGTTTGTTTCTGAAAGTGGTCTAAAATGGCTCAGAATGCATCTGAGAGCATGTACCGATCGCCCCTGCAGTTTCAGTCAAAATGATCTATTTATTAAAATCCACTTTCATGTATTGGGTGTTTTGCTTAGATAAGAAGTCACTGCTGTGGAAGAAGTTGCTTAAAGATTCTAATTTAGAGTAGTTTTGTTTACCAGCCAGCAACCACAGTTATTTCCATTGCTGTGTTGTAAATGTTTAAGTCTATGTTAAGGGTATTAACCCTGAGCGCAGGATCTGCTCTTCATAGATAACGTAAGGCTAGATTAGTCTTACATAAGAGCCAATGCCTCTAGTGATGTAACTTTGGAACACTTTACCTTCAGTTTTGTTGGCTCAATAGACCGATGCTCTAAATAGTGATGGTGCCTGCTAATATAAAGACACTTTGGCTGGTGTGCACAACATTGCACATGTCTATGGCAAAAACTATAACTGAAGATCACCTCTTGAACTTGCAGTCAAAGCACATTCACACACAATATTGGAGTAATTGCAATATAATCTACTCAGAAGAATTCAGAAAATGACACTACAGTATATGTAATAAATGATTAATGTCTACTCACATCAGTATTCTGCTAATACAGGCACACAATGCAGAACACTGTACATTTATCAACACCATTACAGACTTTCCCCCAGAGCTTTCTCACTTTACTGGGTCTTCAAGTTCTAATGATGTGTTCTATTATGAATCCATACAGTCCTGCTTAGGAAACAATGTGTTATATATATAATATATATATATATATATATATATATTATTATATATATTCTATATTATATATATATATATATATATATATATATATATATATATACATATATATATATACATATATAAAAAGTAGTATACAGTCATTGAAACGTGAAACGTTTGGGGAAAAGTCACTCCTCGAGCTGTAGGATGTGATGAATGGCGTGCTAGTCCTCTGAAACTGGGGGGAAAAAAAAACCAAAAAAATAAATGACACTCAATACCACTTCAGACAAGTCTGGTCCCTAATGCGTTCCAAAAAAGAAAATTATGTGACGGGACGTCATTGCACTACTGTGTTTTGATCAACTCCATGTGTTGCATGCTTCATTTTGGTTGCTGACAAATGTTCTTTCTGAACCTGTTAATTGAAAACATTCCTTTTTCCTCCTACACCACAATAGTTCTTTTTAAAATGCAATAACAATTTGATTCAAATACTTTATAAAGCAAGTGATGTAATCATCTAACAGAAAATAAATAAGTCTGGTTTCTTAGATTCTGATTAACACTAATCAGTGCTAATTGGGATCTGTGAAACCAAGTAAAGGTCTAAGTTTATTTTTAAACTACTGAAAGCTATTGTAGTAGTGGGTTTATATTGCAGTAGGAAAAAAAAAAGAATTACTTAGATTATTTAAGAAAAAATTACTTAAGTTATGTTAGTTCTGTCTAAAAATGTGTTGTAAGCAACAGGCTTCCAAAGTTCCTACGAAAAATTGAACCATCACTGGCACACTTGGCTCAAGAAAGGCTAGTCATTTTACAAAAATGATGAGACACTTGTATGCTTACATTTTCATAAATCCAAATTTGTGTACACTTTATGTTCTTGTCTAACCAGATCCTTAACAATGATGATTTCAATGCCGAAAAAATAACTAGACACAAAAATGTTAAGTAATTCAAACTAAACAAAGGTCGAAGTATCCAGTCTTATTGAACGCAAAGCCATTCTGTGTTAACTCTTACCTGTGGAGACAAGCACGGCTGTACAGCATATCGTTGTTGAAGAAGCATCCTGTACTACACCAGAGTGTTTAAGAGACTCTCTCGAGCCTTAAAATTGAGCTGGTTTTGAAGTGGACCAAATTATTCATGGAAGCTTTTATGAGTGGCGTTTTGATTAATATTTGTTTTTATGTTGTAGCAACTGTGTTGCAACATTCAGTTATCCACGAAACTGTTTCTGACAAAATTTGTCACCAATTAAGAAAGATACCCAATCAGTCGTCAGACACCGTAATTGCCAAAGCAGTAATATTGTTTTCTGTGCTTCATCATGTAAAGGCTTTCATATATAAAATGTTCTCTTGACTTAGATTCCCTTGTTGGTTGCTGTACTCAGAAACAGCAAATCAATCACTTAGGCCAGTAACTTCACAGACAAGTTACACATATAAACCTGTGAAAAAAATGTATCTGTTCAATAGTTTTTGTCTTATTAATCGATTCAGTTGTGTATTTCCAGGGAGCAACAATAACAATTTAACTGCACTACTGTTGTATTTGTTATTTACATACATTTAAAACTTCTTCTGAAAATGAGCTTTTTGTGCTTGTTTGAAAATACAACCCAGAGAGGGTGAAAAAAAAAAAAAGCCTGCTTCAGTGCCGTTATAACATTAGATTCCAGACTGAATCAACTTTGGCTGGAAGTTCAACTTACAACCTCAAGCTACACTAGTTATGCCAGCTACTGCACTGTTTAGTTGTAATATCAGCTGATAACATGCATTAAATGCTCCTGTGGTTAATCTGGCAACTCGCTGTGTTTAGGCGTCTAATCTACAGCGTTCTTGATGTGTTCTAGTGGTTTGGCACGGCTCAAGCTGAGGTGGCTGAAAGTTTGTTAGTCAAGATTAGTTTGATTCGGAAGAGCAGAATGACGCTGCTTGGAAAAGTAAGCATGTGCGTGCAGTTATAATTTCTGTTGCTTGGTATTAAATATGTAACACAGTACAGTAATTTAGAAACTTTGAAAAGAGTTTTATAGTTGAATGTGAAAGTATAAGTGCAACGCCAGCCTATTATACTTTTCTGGGTTTTATTCATATGGGTATACAGTAGTGTAAAAATGTAGGCTTTTAGAAACACCGTGCTTTAGTACAGTATTTTGTTACTTATTAGGAGACCTTCCATGTTTGCATTTATTTACAATAGAGTAATCTGGACCCAAACCTTTTCCTTACATTGCGAGGCAAGCCCTGGAATATTTATTTCATAGGTGTATGTCTTGACATGATTAAGAACTTTTAAATTGATTCTAATAATATTGGCATCTTATATTTTCTCATTCATTGTTTTACCATTAAAGATATTTTGCCTTTACACAATAAATAGTGAAAAGTAAGAATTGCTTATGGGGGAAAAAAAGGTATAAACCATAGAACTAGTTAGTTGACAGAAAAGAAAGAAATATATATATATATATATATATATATATATATATATATATATATATATATATATATATATATATATATATATATACACACACACACATATACACAGCACTATGCAGAAGTTTTAGGCAGGTATGAAAAAATAAGTAAGAATGCTTTCAAAAATAGAAGTGTTAATAGTTTATATTTATCAATTAACAAAATGTAAAGTGAGTGAACAGAAGAAAAATCTACATCAAATCAATATTTGGTGTGACCACCCTTTGCCTTCAAAACGGCATAAATTCTTCTAGGTACACTTGCACACAGTTTTTGAAGTAACTCGGCAGGTAGGTTGGACCAAACATCTTGGAGAACTAACCACAGTTCTTCTGTGGATTTAGGCAGCATCAGTTGCTTCTCTCTCTCGTCATGTAATCCCAGACAGACTCTGTGGGGGCCATACCATCACTGCCAGGACTCCTTGTTGTTCTTTACGCTGAAGATAGTTCTTAATGACTTCGCTGTATGTTTGGGGTCGTTGTCATGCTGCAGAATAAATTTGGGGCCATGCAGATGCCTCCCTGATGGTACTGCATGATGGATAAGTATCTGCCTGTACTTCTCAGCATTGAGGAGACCATTAATTCTGACCAAATCCCCAACTCCATTTGCAGAAATGCAGCCCCAAACTTGCAAGGAACCTCCACCGTGCTTCACTGTTGCCTGCAGACACTCCTTCGTGTACCGCTCTCCAGCCCTTCGGTGAACAAACTGCCTTCTGCTACAGCCAAATATTTCAAATTTTGACTCATCAGTTCAGAGCACCTGCTGCCATTTTTCTGCACCCCAGTTCCTGTGTTTTCGTGCATAGTTGAGTCGCTTGGCCTTGTTTCCACGTCGGAGGTATGGCTTTTTGGCCGCAAGTCTTCCATGAAGGCCACTTCTGACCAGACTTCTCCGGACAGTAGATGGGTGTACCAGGGTCCCACTGTTTTTTTCCAATTCTGAGCTGACATCTTTCAATTGCGAAGGGTAGTAAGCATGATGTGTCTTTCATCTGCTGCAGTAAGTTTCCTTGGCCGACCACCTCTGTTGCCCGTTTCTTTGTGCTGCTTCAAAAGAGCTTGGACAGCACATCTGGAAACCCCCATCTGCCTTGAAATTTCTGCCTGGGAGAGACCTTGCTGATGCAGTATAACTACCTTGTGTCTTGTTGCTGTGTTCAGTCTTGCCATGGTGTATGACTTTTGACAGTAAACTGTCTTCAGCAACCTCACCTTGTTAGATGAGTTTGGCTGTTCCTCACCCAGTTTTATTCCTCCTACACAGCTGTTTCTGTTTCAATTAATGATTGTGTTTCAACCTACATATTGAATTGAAAACTTTTGGACAGTACTGTGTGTGTGTGTGTGTGTGTGTGTGTGTATATATATATATATATATATATATATATATATATATAAAAAAAATAAATATGGCATGTTCAGTAACTGGATTTGAGTATACGTTTTTGCCATCCTTAACCTCTGAGCATGCTAGTAATAATTATACATACTGGAAAGAACGTGTCCTATTATGCTAGATGTACAGTACCATTGTTGTATACAGTTGCAAGTTCCATTGCTCTACAGCATATGTTTTTCCAGTAGTATACCTTTGGTCAAGTGAATTTGAAAAACCCTGTATATGCTGGGAATACTTGCCCTGTATATACTGGCAGTGATTTGTCCCTTGTCTGTGCTGTAAGTACAGGAACATGTGATTGGCTCTCATGAGGTGTGTGCTGCCAATCTCTCTGGATTCAAACCAGCTTAACTTTTCCATCACTAACAAAATAGCCCTCAGGTTATTTGGTTTCTAATTGGAAAAACTAATTGCATATTTGCTTGACTTTCTGGATGACTTTGCACAACTCGCTTATTAGTTGTCCAGACATCGCTCAACGCAAGTAAAAAATAAATAAATGGACAAACCCTTTTATATTAATTACCTTTTTGCAATCTGTGTTAAAGTTAATCTTTAAACTTGCAGACATTCATTTTTCAGAGCAAACGTTCAGGCGCTGGGGGCTGCTGAGCCCCCTCGCTAATTGCGGAGGCTAGCTATAGAGAGCTGGGAGAGGAGAGCCGTAGCCCCTGTGATGATGCTGTTAATGATTCTGCCTGTCTGGGAGCAGCCCAACAGTACACCCAGCTGCTCAAAGATGTTCTACAAACAGTTTTACAAGTTCAGCCTTTTATTACTCATTAAATGTAAAAAAAAAAATGTATTCTCATTTTTGTATCCTGTGAAGTAATGAAAAAAAAAGTTGTTAAAGATATTAAGCACTATAGTATTTTCTCTTTTCTGGCCTTCACCAGGAGAGAATACAGAGGTTGCCTCTGTACAATTGTACCAAACGATGTAGTTAAGACTCAGTTGAGAGTACATTGCCTTGCCCCTAACTCCCATGGGTTACAGAAGTGAAATTGCCATCACCTTGCCGCACTACAGTGACTCCTACTGACCTGGAACCTGGCGAGGTTTAGCAGACACCTGTAGGGCTTGCCATTGCCCTCCTCGATGTAAAGAGGCAATTGGCTTGGTCGTGGGATCACGGGACACCCACTGACTTTCCATTCTGCTAAACTGTTGTGGGGAGTTGCTGCAGTGAGTGATCATAATTTGACATTCTAAATTGGCAGATGATAAAAAGAAAAAGCTCACTATGTTTTAATGAGTAGGCAACGTACTTTACGTGGAACAGGTTTGCTATGCCCACTGGGTGTTTTTATGTTGCCTATGTCACACAATAAAATAAGCCAAGAAACCTTAAGTGTCTATAAATTGTAGTATCCTGTATTTGGGCCCTACAGTACATTCTCACTGTAAGTAAACCAGATTTGCATGACTTGCGTGACAATGCATGCAGCCATTCCTTTTAATAGACATACACTTGTTACATAGACTCATTTTATATGCTGTGACGGAGTGGACTCTCATATCAAGAATATGGTGGCTTTAGGAGCCTGGGGGGTTGGGAGAGGACACTCCATCTTAGTAAAGCTGAAGTTACCAGGACGACATCTTAGTAAAGGCCTCCTAAATTGGATAATGTGTTGTGTTATTGAGGATAATGAGACTGGTTAGTTTGATGAAGAAAAAGGCCAAAGTTTGTGTGTTCTGTTGGTTGGGTTGAGTTTGTGTGGAGTGTGAACAAAAGAAAACTGAGGTAAAACCAGAGAGAGTTGTTTGGTCTGGAGACCTGCAAATGGACTAACTGTTAGGTCGGTCATAAGTTTAGTTAGAGGTCCGGAGAGGAGTTAGGTTTTTGTTTTGCTTTATTTTGTTTGGAAGGAAGTAAACAGACAGGCACTATCCTCTTTCACTGAAAGCAGATGTGAGAGTGCTTATTTTCCCACCATGGGGTTGGTGAGAGCGGACACAATGTGTGAACGATCAATTTATTGCTCTTTTAAAGCGATTAAAGATGCATATGTTTGGTAGAAATACTTGTGCATGAATATGAACTGTACCAGTGGTGAAAACGCTTAAGGTATGCAAGGTTGTGAGTTCGTACCCAGCCTCCACCATGTTACGCACCCATGAGATCATGCTATTATGTTAAGGTGCATATTCGCCTAATGTATTGCAAATGGTTTCTTTGCTTTTACTTATTAAAAATTCCAGTTTGCTCAAAAATAATGAGCTGCACCTTCGAGGAGGGTCCCCACTGGTAAATGCTATGTGACCCATTTCCATGTTTTTGGGAGCTTTGTTCTTGCTGGCTACTATTTGTCTTTAGTTTGGATTGAATTTACCCTTGATCCACCAACAAGCTCCATTGTTCTCTTAAACAGTTCTCGCAGACTTGTTCTTTATGATTGATAACATGTGGCCAGTTGTATGCAACTAGGTAATCCTCATACAAAGGCTATCAAGTTACCTCGTTCTACGACATCAGCAAAAAATGCATCTGAATATTCAATATATACAGTGAAGATCTCGAAATATAGAAACATTTTAAAAAATGTTGAAATGGTTTATTCATTTGACTAAACACATGAAAGCAAGTTGTTATGTAATGGTTTGGACAAACTAACCTCTTGGATTGTTGTACTCGATCACATGACTGGTAAGAATGACTGCATGATTGTAATCATCAGCCATTCACTCTCACTGCACTAGAAATACCAAGAAGCCTCTAGCTGAGTTATCGGTGCACTTGGCACCCATATTGGTACATTTTAAGCTGTAGGGAATTGCTTCTTATTGAGATGCTGATGGACATGAAACATAATTGTAATTGAGTGGTGCTTTTAATAGTTCATATGGTTGTAGTTATTTTGCATGCTCGAATTAGTGTTATTGTAAGGAGATGAAGCAGAAAGTCGATGATACTGTGCAGAGAATGCAACCCTAAATAAGGAGCTTTCGCTACCAAGCTTTATAAAACATTTAAATAAGCACTTTTTAAGCACAATTTATTGAGTATCTCTGAGTGTATCGAGGCAAATGTTTTTTTTTTTTTTTTTTTTTTTTTGTAATGGTATATATAGGTCACGATGAACAACTTCATGTTACTGATTTCTCTATGAATTTACATCCGCAGCACAAGATGAATGTTGCTGACATGCATGTTAATAAGATGTAGATTACGAGCTGCACTCAAACAAGTCATTAATCTGAACATGTGTTCTTGAGTGCAAATGAAGGAAATAGAAATAAACACAATGAATCTCCTGTTCCCATCCTCCCTAGGTTCTCATAACCTCTTGCTCCCACACATGCCCCTGAACACTACACTGCTCTAGAGGCCCGTGAATGATGTGGAATCCTTGTGACCTGTCTATTGGGATTTAGGTAGTAATTGCATTCCTCTTCTAAAGATCGGTAGTTAAAAACCACTGGACTTTCACTGTTGACATAAAAATGTTGGATTGAGGTGCCTTTCTAGTCAGGTATTTAGCCTTTTTAAAGGGATGTTTTATTTCTGTTAGTTTTTTGTTAGTTTTGCTTGTTTTACTGCCCATTTTCAGTGAGTTGCCAGCAAAAAACAGAATTGAAACATTCTCCTACTCCCTGTCTTTTTTCTTTTGCGCCCATCTTAAAAATGTTTTTCTAAAGCAGTGTCCTGCTGGCAAACTGGAACGGCCAGTGGAAATACTGTATCACTCGCATTAAAACACCTTGTCGTCATTCGCACACTTTCTTACAGAAAATAAAAAAGCACCTATTAAAGTTACCAAATCAGAAAAGTAACTCCCCACAACTGAAGGTCAGGAAGCATCCCACCACCAAGCCTGTTATGCTGTTGACAAGAAATGTCGGCGAGCTACCGGCTCCTTGATGGCAAAGGCCAGCCCTTCAGATATCTACTTAAACTCACTCTGCAAATTTGGTCCCTGATATTGCTGCCATCGTAACCTGCGGGAGCAGTAGTCCCAGCAAGAAGAGGTCTATGTAATGCCTAGAGAACATCGGCCTGCACACCACATGGTTGTGTCTGTGTCAGTGGAGCATTAAATTAGCTCTCTAAAAAAGTATTTTTGATGTCTTACTTTTCTAGTATTCTAATTCACATGGGTTGAACTGGGACCTTCATATGACTGCAATTGCCTACATTGTCACTCTATCAGGTTTTTACCTAGCTAGTCACAAAAGGAAAGATCCTTTAACAGCCTTTACGTCAAGGGTTACAACAGGAAGCCAGTATTTTAAGCCTGCCTTCAGAGATCTGTCCTAGGATTGACTCACAGCACCCGCAGCCCCTTCGGCTTTGGTTGGAGCTTTCACAGTTTATCTTGTTCTGGTCTCGGTTAAGAAGCTGGTTTTAATTTTGGATAATGGCTACCCGATCACCCTTTCCCCCTTGTTTGGCCGCAGTTAATGAATCATTTCCTCGAACATATGGTGAGAAAATAATTTTCAGCGCTGGTAGAGAAAAGATTTGGCTATTTTCAAGTGGAAAATTTAATTGTCCTGCCCCAAGTACCAATAACTGAAAATAATAAAGGAGTGTTTAGGGATGCACTGCAGTTTCAGATTCTGCCCCCCTGTAACCCACAGTTCAAAGACACACACATGCTAGCCCTCTTGCACAAAATGAACTCACATTTGTAATGGTGAAGAAATTCCTACTATATGTGCAGGAAGAAACTTTATAGCTTTATATTCCTTACTGTTGTTTGAATACTGTTAATGTTGCTGGTGAAGCCTAGTTACTTAAGCATATCAAACAAACTCCTCTATGTGCTAGCTGTGGGGGGAGGGGGGGGAGTTTTTGTAAAAATTTAACATGTGGATTTTGATTAAGTTGTTGAACATGCACTGATGAAAAGCTAGGGGGACTTCATTTTATAATACTTTATTTCTGTCTTTTGCTGTGATGTGGGATGTAATTCAGGGTATACTGTGCCTTGGTAATTCATTTTCTGTCACCCACTGTGTCATGTTTAGCACTATTTAAACATGTTTGTCAGTGACTAATTTCATGGTATTTAGATCTGAGGAGCGATGAGAGTTGTCTCTGGCTGGTTCCTGTGCTGTCGCCTGCATACAGAGTGCATGGTGCTTCTCTTGTATCCCCTCTGGTGGACAGTTACAGTTAGCATTCTGGCTGGGGAGTGCCCAACTACTGGAACTGCATTCACTGCAGCCCCCCACACACACGAGTACTGCTCCTCTATCAAAAGGGGATTTTGTTAAGAGAAACTTTTCCTTTAATGGATTAAGAGGGGAAGTACCCAGGACTTATTTGTATTTAATTACAAGTCTTTCACAAGATGTTAAGATTTTAAAAGATACTGTAAAGCAGGGGTCTCCAACCCTGGTACTGGAGAGCCCCTATCCATCAGGTGTTATATGTGTCTTTACATCATCAGTGGCTAAATCTGGAACACATGTTCATCTCGACTAATTAAGCCAATAATTGGTTCAGTTAAGTAACTGAGAGATTGGTTGAAATGAAAACCAGCAGCCACAGTAGCTCTCTTGGACCAGGGTTGGAGGCCCCTGCTGTAAAGGCTGCTACATGGATGTAGTGATTTTTACAGTGTCTTGGTTTTGAAAGAACCACACAGTGGGGGGATGGATCAGGAGGAATACAATTTGTTCCTCTTCACACTGGAGAAAGCAACTCGTTCATCTGACTCCTTCATTAACCAATACAGAATTGTTATTAAGAAATAGTAGCTAACAAAAGACTGGCTTCAGGAATCTTACTTGCCATGCCCTACCATTGACTATATAGCTCTCATTTCTTAGAAGGGCAGAATTGAGACATTATGGTAGAGCTTTGTTTCTTTCAGATACCAGTTCCCTATAGGTCCACTAAAATAATAAAAAAAATTCTCCCCCCCGCTCAAAAAATAAATAAATAAATAAAAAGGACTTCATATCACAGATATATCTGGGGGTAGCAGAATTCCCATAACATAGTGCTTCATTTTTTATTTTATTATTTGCCTAAACCTCCCTCCCAACATGTGCAAAATGGAGGACGTATGCAGTAAGAGAACAGTAAACCCTGTCTGCGTTCCCCCTGTGGCTCCACTTGTATCCACTTCCACTGGTAGCTCCAGAACACAACTGGCTCTCTGCAGAGCTCCCGGGCCTCCTGCTTACACAAGCTGTGCCTCAGCAGCAGTTTTTAATTTGCAAAACCAGGGAGGTAGTTTCATAAGGAGCAAAGGAGCATCTTTGGTGACTGCTTTGGCTGGCCAAGGAGATTTCACCGGTGGTTCTATGTCTTGAGTGTGTAACTTGAGTAGAATTATTACCTCTGACATTTTTTTGTTTTCCTACTTCCCTTGTAATCCCTTTTGAGTCATCCTCACGCTTTTTTTTTTTTTCTACTTAAGTACTCCCTTCAGTGAACCAGCATGGTTGCATGGTTAGCGATTCAGGGTTCCCCTTAGCATCCTAAGCTGTTTAACTTGGCAGCATTCCCCAATATTTGGATAATTAGCTGTTGATTCTTGAGGTTAGTGTAATTGTTTTTCTGCGTATCCTTGTGGAGCTGTGCAGCGTTGCAGGTGTCCGCTCATCTGTTTTTGTAAAGATTGTTTTGAGAGCCCCCAGCTTCCCCAGAGGTTGCTGTCTTTCATATTCATGTTGGATTAGTTGAAGCAGCAAGTACACTTCTTTGAGGATTTACTCAATTTACTGTTAAAACATTAGGTATTCTGTTTTCATTTGTGACATGTTTTCCTTATGATTTTTTCATAAACATCGCTATATAATTTGAATACATCACAGCAAGGAGGCTCTTCATTGTTTGATTGCTTATTTCAAGATTTATTCATTTAACAAGTATTACAGTATTTTGTTATTTTTTTTAAAAATGATACTCTGAATAGGATCTGCTATATATAGGAGGGTGTGTTCTGACATTCGAGGATCTGCTTGACAAAGATGTGCTGCTATGTTTTATTTAGTTTGCTGCTTTATAAACATTTCCTTTTAGATGCAGAACTAGTCTGAGAAATATAAATACTGTTTACACTATTGTTATAAGCAAAATTAACAACTAACTATGCAAGTTGTTTTTTTTACACAAGGGAACTTAAACATGAGACAAAAAACAGGCATCTGTATATACAGTGGTTAATCTCAAAGCTAAATTTATAGTTGCAGTAAGAAAATAAATGATTATTAAGCAATAAAACCCAAGTTAGTAAGATGACTGCGTCAGGTTGGTAGAGCAGTTGCTACTGTACAGACAAGGTCAACTATCTTATCTGGGTTTTATTTTGATTATAAACTTGTAATTGTTTAATCTCTAATTTGTTTGTTTTATTTAACTTTTCAGTGTTTTGCTTTCCTTCTATTTTGCTGCTTTTTTTAAGCTAGACATTCTATCTCAAAGTCCATCTACTTTTAGTTTTTTTTAATTTTATTTTTTTTATAAATTTAGCAGTCTCCAATTTTTTACTCCGGTTTTCAAACCCAATTTAGTGTCCCCAATTATTACCTGTATCCTCAGCTCACCGTTCGCAAACCCCCCGGCAACTTGGGGAATGGAGGCTGGAGCACGCGTCCTCCAAAACATGCTCCTGTCAATCTACCATTTTTCACACTGAATCCACAGCGAAGCCACTAGAACTATAGCGCCAGAGGACAACACATATCTGGCAGCTCCACTGGCGCCCTGTCGGCCACAGAGGTCGTTGATGCGTGGCGAGCTGTGGATTCCCCTGCCGACCTAAGCCCTCCCCACCCCCTAGGAACTCCCGGTCACGGTCGGCTGTGTCATAGCCTGGACTCGAACCCCCAGACTATAGGGCACATCCTGCACTCCACATGGAGCGTTTTTACTGGATGCGCCACTCGGGAGCCCCCCTACTTTTGTTTTTTAATGTTTATTTTGGAAGATATTGGTGAATTCCCACTAAAGTCAACCACTTACCATCACCAAGCTGACTTCTGCAAATACATTACTCCAGCGACAGGTCTATATGATGTTTCCTATTAAATGATTAAGAATGTAGAGTACATTGAAGTTAGATTACAAGTGACTTGTAACTGCAAAACAACCATTTGTCTGCCTAGTAACACACCTTGCTGGTGATCTTAACCAATGATTGCGTATCTGTATAACTGTGGCTGTTGTATTTTTGTGATGGCATTAGTGAAATTTTGGTTGAAGACACAAATGACTGAAAAAATATCGGTGATAAAAAGAAAACAATATCTAATGTTCCTGTTCCTTTGGAGATGCTGTTCAGATCAAGTTTCTCTGGGAAAAGATTAGTCGCTCCTGTTTTCTCAACTGTTTTTTTTTTTTTTTGGATCCTGTTTAATTGGTTTGTTCAGAAATAGCAGAACAAGGCTCTGATGTCCATTGTGGCAAGCAGCAAGTGTAAATTTCTGTCATCGGATCTCAAACATCAGTGTTTGCAAATGCTTGTCTCCTTACACAATTTTCTAAGTATTCTCAGCTGGAGGAGCTATGAGAGAACTAGCATCCCTTGTTTGGGTTTCAGCAAGGCAGTCTGTTTTGTAGTGCTGTGGTCTCAGCATGGGGGGAAGGGTTGTCCACAAGAACTATAGTGGGCAAATACGCACACAGCTCCCATTGTGAAAAGAGCATGTGCTCATTTGCATTTATGAAGCAGTCGTTTTGAATCCCTGCAAAAGATTACTGTATTTATGTGGTTTTTATTAGCAGAAGCCGAGACACAGATACTTTTCTCTAGGTTTGACTTTTTGGCTCAGTTTATTGGCAGAGGGGTAAAAGCTTTAAACTGTACCGTGGGGTTTAAATGTAGTTTGGGTCAAAATAGATCAGAAGCTATATTATTGCTGACCATGGGCTGGCTGCTTGAAATCAGTTCTGGTCTTGGTTGGGATCAATTCCTGTTTTTCAACTCCAATTCTTTTTTTAAAATCAATTCCAGTTCCAATTCAAAGGATATTTTAGAGACAATTGTTGTGATTTTTCAGTTGCTTTAATTTGAAGCCATTTTAATTGACTAACGGTGACTTTAAATGAAGTAATTTGTTTCCACTCTGAGAAACTTATTTTAACAGAATGCTGCAAATTGCAGTTTTGATCAATGATGTGTAGGAATTGATTTGACAAAGGAATTAGTAATGGAATTGGAATTGAAAAGTAGGAATTGACCCCAACCCTGTTCGTTGATGTAATTCATAGTGGACAGGTGCAAATCATGACAGAATATAATGATGCATCAAAGGCATATAGTAGGACTAAAGGCTGGCGTGGAGACTGGAAAACCTCCTCACCTCTTGATATGGGGTCCCTTTAGGGCTTGACTGAGTCTGGGAAAGGACAAGTCTATACATTGGGATTTTTGCCAAAAATGAATTATTAGGAAGTGCTTTTTACTTTTGATGGAACTACCATATGGAATACTTGCAGAAATTAACTTGTCTATTGCCACATTCTTATATGCTGTCCATGTAGGCCTACTTGTGCAGTTTTGCTAATGTTAAGGTAATTTTTTCTATTTATGCATCTTCTGTTAATTAGACAGTAATACTGTATAGTAAGTATTCTACTGTAATGCAAGTAGGCTGGCAGCTTGAATGTTAATGGCGCTGACGCATAGTTTAGTGGAAAGTAACTCTTGATTGTTCAATAGCATGAAATGAAACACTAAGTTGCTTTCTGAGTTCATTTTGCGCTTTAGTCTGACAAGAGGGGAAAGGAAGATGTGGGGGAACCTGTGCCACATCAAAGCAATGAGGAGTGGCAGGGTATTTCTTTTGTTGACATGGTTGCATAAAAACGTAGTAGTAAGGCTCGGAGCCTTTGCCCAAGGACCTTCACCACAGGTGTTCTGTTTAGCTATTCCCATGACGTTTCTTACTACGTTTTATTAAACAGCTAACAATGAAGTCCAGTCAAAGTTTGGTTATCCAAACAGCCCCTTGGTAACCTGTCTTGTTGCAGTGCTCGCTAGTCTTGTTGTCATAGTGTATGTGTTGTACAACAAGTGTCAAGATATCTAGCAACTTATATATATTTATGTGGTAGTCATGATTTAAATTTTGCTTGACTGGATCTCATTTTGGAATATTCAGCTATGTCCAAAAGTTTTTTGCATCACCTAGAATTTTTGAATTGAGACAATAATAAAACACCTAAAAACTATTTGAACATAATTTAGATCTTTTATTTAACATTATGTAATCAAAGAAACAACAAAATGATTTTGCAAAAGAAACCATAGTAGTATAGTAGTTCATATTAGATTTCGAAATGTCACATTTTTCCATTTGTCAGTTTTTTTAAGTATATGACACTGCAAGTTGTTTTGCTTTATGTTGATTTACCGTAAAGCGTTGTATAAGTCGATTTTCTAGGCATTTTTGTGGGGTCCTTAAAAGGGGGGAGCGGCTAGTACAGCGGTGCGACGTATGCACCTGTGTGTCTAATATTAAACTACTATACCAGTACCAAAGCCATGGTTATGTCTCGCACAAACTTAGTTGTCAACAACACGATTTATTTGTTCAAGATCTACGGCATTCGGGTCGTTTTGCAATGTAGAAACACAAAACCACTGTTTTAATTAAAAGGTTTTAATTTTTTACTCTCATACCCTTATTTGTTTTGAATGTTAAATGCAAGCTTTCAGACTCTTGACTGACCTCCTCCAAATGTCACAAATATACTGCTTCCTTTAGTGTTAACACAATAGCTGTCAGTCTTTATGAATTTCCTTATTCCCACCCTCCCGAGCCATTGATTTGTTAACATTCAAACTGAACTCGCGCCTGGGATCTGTACCAAACAGCTATTGGTTAGAAAGCTGAGTAGTAAACTTTTCAAAATGCTACTCGACAGGTTTGGAGTTGCGCGTTGTTAAATTTGCCAAAATATATCTTAATCGCAGTGCTGGAGAAACTGTACGTGACTGGAGACAAAACAAAGACAAACTTAAAATGGCCAAAGAAAAACGAGCTGATCGAGGAGAGTGTTTGTGGCCCGATTTTGTTTCAGTGGAGTGCTTTGAATGGCTTTAATACATACTGTGTCATGTTCTAAATGCCAGTGCAATGCAGAGGTGCACTTGTTAAGTATGTATATGGTTATGGTTCTGATTAACAAAACAAAATTGTACAGCTGGAAATTGAATGCAATTGTACTGCACCGTATGCAACACTAAAATGTTTTGTTTTTTGGTTATTAGATGGTGCATGCTTATTTATTTTTTTAATTGATGCAAGCAGCACTGTTTTAATACTTTTTAAATTTGAATTAATACAACACATTTTTAAAAGCCAATGCTCCAGGAACTATTGTCTAAGTATGGTTTTGGAAAGAAATGTTCATTAAAACAAAGAAGATTTGTTCTTGAACTTGTGGGTACTTGATTAGCTCAAATAAAATACAGGTAGTTTAACACAGATGTGATGTACGATGTATAACTTGATTTTACGCTCTTAATTATTACTGTTTAAATTTTGAAAAACAAGTAGTTTCTAGCACTTTAGCTAAAAGCAAAAAACAACACTAAAATTATAATTGAATGAAATGTTGCAGGCAAGGGTTATTTTGAAACTAAACCTGTGTATATTTCTTTATCAGTGTTGAGCATGTAGGAAAAAAAAAATATTGTAAAAAAAGTATTTTAAATACAAAAAAGGTGTTTTCCTAAAATTGAAGTCTCAAAAAGGGGGGAGCGACTTGTACGCTAGTGTGGCCTATAAAATAATTTTTATGGTACTATCTTAATGTAACATTATGCAGCAGGTTTCCTATGACTTTAATTATGTAGGGGGATGCAAAATGTTTAGCCATAGCTGTATCTTGCATTTATTCAAATCCAACAACAGAAGGACTAGGAGAATGTCACAGCTCCAGATTACGGCAAGTTCTTTAGCAGAGCTTGATTTAAAGGGAAGTAATTCCCTGATATCACCCGTTAAATATCGGTTTAAACACACTGTTCCTAAATGTTGTACTTGTTATATAAACTGAATACTCCATGAAAGTTCATTGCGTATTTTGCTGATTTCACTCTTCAGGATAGCTGTAAACAGTTTAGCTGTCATTTGTGGAGCAACTACGGGAATCTGAACATTTATGGTGTTTTCTGTTTATAGTCAGCCTCTCTCTCCAGTAATTTACAGTACTGTATGTTTTTAAATGTATTAAAGTGAAAGGGTGTGTAATAGTCTCTTGATTAGGAAAGTCATATAAAAATGTCAGTAGCAAATTTATTATTTTTAAAAACAATAAAAAAAAAAGACATTAAACTGCAGGTAATTACAAATAGAATTATCAGAAAATGTGTATCGGTTGGTTTGTTTTGGGATTGTTCACATGATTCAGTACAGTACAGAATTAAGTAAAGAACGCAACAACAAAATTAAACAAAGGCCACTACAATGTAAACCAGTGGACAGTTTAGCACCCTAGTTTAAACACTTCATCAATGTGAGGGGAAGATGGAATTTGCCAAGTAGAATTTTACATGTATAACAGAAAATGAGCTTTTACCACAAAACTAAACAGCTGCCAACACTTAGAGTAAGTAACAGGGTTCCGAACAGTGTAGCATTACATGTTCCCACGTGTTGCTACAACTGTTTAAGCAACAGGTAACAAGCAGTAACGGTCCGTGATGTGATACAGAAAAGAATAGCCAGACAGAGCATGTCATCTTTTCTGTTTGTGTTTTTAAATTGCTCTTCCTGCAGTGGTTCCCAACCCTGGTCCTGGGGATCTCCTGTGTTTGCTAGTTTTCATTCCAGCTGTGCTCTCAATTACTTAATTAGACCCTTAATTGAACTGGTTTTGTTTAATTAGACTTTTGTAATTGTTTTCTGTTCCTAAACAAATGCAGATTTCAAGTTAGCTATAATATTTTATAAGTAACTTGAACTATGCAACTGTTTAAGACCTGAAAACTATTTAAAAAGGTCTAATTTAAGCATATTCAGTTAAGGGTCAAGTTAATTGAGAGCTCGGCTGAAAACCAGCAGACTCAGGGGGTCCTCGGGACCAGGGTTGGGAACCACTAATTAGAGGACTGATCTCAAACCCCAGAACACTAGAGCGGACATTATGAATAGAGCTTTGAAACAGACTTTAAAGTTATAAGTAGGGCCCTACCCATTTTACAACCATGAAAAACGTGACACGGACCATGAAATTCATTCTGGACCATGAAATTCATTCTGCACCGTGAAATTGCGTTTTCTGTACTTCTACCCTGCACTAAAATCCAATGAAGTTATATGTACTGATATAGGTTCTGAAGCGATTTGTTAACTTGTTTCAGTTCGGTTTTGTTTTTGCAGTTACAGATATGGCAAACTTTCCCATGCATTTGGGGGTTTGGAACGCAGCCGTTTGATTGTGATTAATTATGTATTTCAAAATGCATCACGTAGCCTATTGCATTTGACTGATACATCAACACCAGTTAACCATTGTTCTGTTTCAGGCCTTTTTTATGTTTTAAACCCAAATATCATCTTGTACCTTTTTTTGTTTTTTCAGTGGGCATACTTAAAATGTAATTTGTAACATTTGTCATTGGATGTATTAACTTTATTTTAATAGCAACATAAAATGTGTGAATGAAAATAAAAGATGATCTAGCTTTGAGGCCCACTGCCGCAACATAGTGGCCTGATTTGTTTTTTTTTTTTAAATATAAAAAAGGGTTCATTTGTTGTAGGTAATTAATTGTATTGCATTTGTGAGCTGGACATATGTTTTATCCTTTGACTTTTAGTTTTAAAACACACAAAATTAAAAAAAAAGAAAAAGAGTTACAGGAAACTGCATTAGATTAAACCATGCCAAAAGGTTTCCTTAAACATAATTGACAGCATTTCCTTTATGCTTCTGTTGAATATCTGATTTGGAGCTTCTTATAAAAATGTATTGCAGGACAGGGTCAACGTATGAGCTTCTGTTCTGTTATAACCTGGAACAAAGTACATTTTTAAATATGGAAGCACAATGTGTAACTTTAAATTAGTTTATGCTTTTTTTTTTTTTTTTTTTTTTTTTTTTTTTTTTAAATTTAGTCCTCACCAATTTTTTACCCTGGTTTTTCTCCCCAGTTTGGTATGCCCAATTATTATCTGTATCCTCGGCTCACCACTCGCAAACCCTCCCGCCCACTCGGGCTGTGGATCCACAGCGAGGCTGTCAGACCTATAGTGCCAGAGGACAACACAGATCTGGAGGCTCCACTGCAGAACCATGGGCGCCCTATACACTACAGGGGTCCTAAGCCCTCCCTACACAGGCAGCGCTCTGCCAATTGTGCGCTGTCCCCTAGGAACTCCCGGTCACAGTCGGCTGTGACATAGCCTGGACTCGAACCTGCGATCCCCAGGCTATAGGGCACATCCACGTGGAACGCCTTTGCTTGATGTGCCACTCAAGAGCCCCTTGAGTTTGTGCTTTTAAATAGAATAGGGAGGGCTTAGGTCAGCCAGGGTGTCCTCAGTTCACCGCGCACCAGCGACCCCTGTAGTCTGTCTGGGCGCCTGCGGGCTTGCTTGTTAGCTGCCTGGGAGCTGCGTTGTCCTCTGATGCTGTAGCTCCTGGGTGGGTGCATGGTGAATCTGCAGTGTGTAAAGAAGCGGTCGGCTGACGGCACACGATTCGGGGGACTGCGTGTGTTGATCTTTGTCGCTCCAGAGTCAGCGCAGGGGTGGTAGCGGTGAGCCGAGCCTGACTAATAATTGGGCATTTCAAATTGGGCAATAAAAAAAATTTAAATGGGCGGCGACTTAAATTTAAAAAAAAGACAAAATGCAGTAAATAGAGACTAGTAGGCATAATACCTTTTGTATTACGCTAGCATTTAGCTATGCCTTCTGATCCCCTTTGTAGAATTGTACATACTATGTAATAAATAATGTAAATTGATGCATGTATTCCATTTCGGCGTGCGTGTCCTTGAAGGAACATTGCAGGTGGCATGCTGCGCACGTACGTTTATTTATGTAAAAGTCATCTCTCTTTTTTTTTTTTTTCCAATCATTGTAATTGTTGGCACTCCACAGTGGCAGATCTCTGACTTCTGTGATTCAGAAAGACTTTGCCCAGGAAAAGAAGGGGGGGTTGTTTTCATTGGCAGTATGGACAACTGCTACCTTGGAGATGCTGGGCCACTGCGAGCCATATGTCTTACCTCCTAGCAGCCCGGGGGGGGGGGGCTGCTCTGATGCAGAGTCAGCCAAAGTACAGACCTCAATCTAATGGGTTCTGTGGTGCTATGTGATCCCTGCAATGAGAATTAAGGCAGACTCACCGACTCCTGCTTTCACTACACTCTGTTGTACTGTGTAATTACATAGAGAAAAGCAACTCCTTCACCACTGTGGGGAAGTTATTGTTACCAAACTGTGGCCATCTGGAATCTTGTGGTTTGACCAGGGTCATAAACCTCCTGGTACACACTGAGCGAGCACTGTGCCTCTCAGCACGTCGCTTTATTTTATTTTTAACAGAATTCTGTAATATCCTTCTCTGTTCATAAGGCCGTACACTGTGCAGTAGTTGAATATTGATTGTGAGTCAAGCTCAGGTTTAGAGACCCTTTAAATGACCTTGTTTCTTTAATGCAGGAGTGGCCAAAGTTGGTCCTTTTTCCACTCCTGGTCTGTTCTAAATCGTAAAATTGAACCAATTAAACATCCATCAAGACCCTGAAGTAGTTTAATTATGTCATTTTAACTGCTGAACATAGAGTGGAGTGGCCCTCCAGGAGACAGATCAATGGGTCTTAACTGTGATGCTTCATGGATTGTCTTGACCTTGTGTGCTTGCCAGTTCTCAGATTCCCTGAGAAGTCAACCCAGATTTGGAATTAATCTTGCCTTTAGTTAAGTGCACACTGTTTATAACAGCCTGTCACTACTCCTGGTTGTTTGAATAAAGTGGACAGTAGAGATAAGATATGGTAGAGTAGTGCAAATTAAATGGGCTTCAGAGTTGAAATGAGACTTCGCTCAAAACACATTCAAAAAAAGGCTTTGTATTTGTTCATCAAAGATATCACATCTTGCGGTTTGTTGCTTTAACTTTTGCAATTACAGGAGCACTAACAAACAACTGAGCCCACAGTCTGTCACCCCTGGAAAAACAGTACTGTTTATTGAATCTAACTTGTATAACTACAGCTCCACCCCTCAGTACAGTTGGTAGGCTATGTGCACATACATTAGAGTTAAAGATGTAAAGTTCTGATGTAATTCATGTGGTCTACTTTTGAATAGAAAAACAAGGTTGTGGGAATTAATACATTCTGCTGGGAAATTAAAAAAAAAAAAAAAAAACATGCAGGGCAGATTAGCAGCAGGGGTAAATTTGAATTATTTGAAATGATGGGAGTTCTTAGATCTAAATGAATATGCCTGTTTTATTTAAAAAGCAAAACAAAAAAAACAAATTTTCTTCGATACAGGGTTCTATTAACCAAGTGTAAATTATCTACAAAAGCACAACTCGCTATGTTTGGGATAGTCGTTTTTTTTTTTTTTTTTTTTTTTTTTTTTCAATCATTTCTAACAACTGGGTGGAGTTTCATTAATTCTCCACCCAATACCTCTTAATTTCCCTCTCAAACACCACTGTATTTCTGTATTTTTATCATGTAAAAAACAAAAATGTATTTGACAATTTGGGTATAAACTCTTTAAGAGAACATTATGCTCAATACTATTGGATCTACTTGCACCTTCCCTCACAGGGACAGAGCGTTTTACAACAGAAGCAGTGTGTGAGAGAACAGCTTCATCATCTTTGCTTGAGATGATAGCATCTTGACAAAAATCTATTTCAATATTGTGCTTTATGTCCTTCGCTTACCGTGGTTTCTGCTTGGAAACATGAGTTTTTACCTCAGTATCTCCCATTATGTTAACATATCAGGAAATGATCCATTAAACCAGTGTCTCCCCCCCCCCCCCCCTCCCTCCAGGTTTGCGGTTTTGATGGGCCTCGCATCTCACTACGAGAGCATGCATGGACGCCTCAAGAGTGGCTACATTTTTAAGGTAAATACAAATTGTTTTAAAATAAGTTATTTTCTGTATGTAGGGGTAGCACCGAATAGTTGACCTCAAAAACTGGTAGTCGACAAATCGCATGCTACAGCCATGTGTTTGTGGGTTTTAAATCTAGGAATGTCAGTTGTTTGTATTCAGCTATCTAAATTTAAAAACACAATTAAGTGTGCAGTTTCAGATGGATGGGAGTGCAGTTGCGGTAGCGCTACATATGTATTACTAGTCCTCCTCCTATCAGTTTGTTTCAGGTTGTTGTTTTCCTCCATTCCTTCCCATTTGTTGACTGTAGTGGTTTGGTGCTATTCTGGCAGTGTGTTTCACTGGAGATAAAATGTCTGTTTTGCTTGCCTTGCTTTGACACAACAACCCTTACTGGCCAGGCGCCAGATGAGGTAGGGTGGCAACCAGCAAAGCTGAACGCTCACCTCCAGGTTTAAGAAGCATGGCAACATCCGTTGCATATGTTCGCTGTTTGAAAAGAGGCAAACAGCTGGGGAGTGGGAAGAGAGATCACTATTGATCTTCTGTCGACTTGATTTCAATATGTTAGTTGCAGTGTTGAGGTCACACAATTGGGAATTTCAAATTTGGGGGGAAAAATACAAGATTAAAAATAAAAGGCCAAATCCATTCAACAATATCCAAAGCAAACAAAAATATCAAACAGTTAAATTTGGAAAAAGAAAGGTTAATTGGCTAAAGCGAATGACTGCTTTGTGTGCAAAAGAAGTGCAATAATTATAACAAGATATTGTTGGCTGAAGTTTGTTTGTAAAAGCCAGAACAGGCATAGCTGTCCAATATAATTTCTAGGACTGTGCTCTTGCTGTTCTGCTGCATTATTTCTGAAGGTACCCAGACTAACATGGCTGTTAAAGCTGAAGTGTTCCACGGTCTTTTAATGTACACGAATCGATGCCACAGTGACTGTTCATCACATTCCTCAGCATTACCATTCACAGCACAGAACCAAGCCTGATTAGCTCTCCAGCTTTACATTTTAAAGGTATTTTCAGCTACAGGCACACAAGCTCACATGCTTTCTTAAAGCTGTTTTGTCACTGTGAGCTAAGCAGCCACCCTTGGCATTGCCATGATTGTAGCTAACAAAATTCATTATTATTCATTATTCCGGTCTGAAATGTTTTGAAAAAAAATTGTTATACTAAACATATTTAATTTTAAAACATTGGTTAAAGAAATATCTGTTTGCAGGCCATGCTTTCAGTTGTGTTGCACGTGCTTGATCGTTTCACCTGAAGGGTCCCCAACTCTTCAATGGCTTCTTTCCTGTTATTAACAACCCGCTGATTCCCCTATTGACTGAAAATTTTGCAGCCAGTAACATGCTTTGTCCTAGACGACACTGCTATGCTGAAATGCCATCAGGAAGGGCAAGCGTTACAAATTTCCTGAGAATAAGGAGTATAACTTATTATAATCTTTAATCTAGTGCCAAATATCAGGTTTAAAAATACATTGTTATAACATGGATTTCTTTCAGAGCTGCACATTTGAGATGTAGCTAATGCAAGTGTAAAACAGGTCATTTATGGAATTATCTTGTTAGCTACAACCAACTTAACAGAAGGATTTGAGTGCAATATGCTATACTGTAGGTATGTCTGAATAGAAGCACCAATGTATTTTCAGCATGAGCTTTATCAACCTAGAACCTTCTCAGATATGTCAGAAATACATGTGGCATGGAACATTTTTAAAGCTCTGTTTTAATGGTTGAAAGGGGTCCTTTCTATGAGTCTTATCTTTGTACTGTCTTCTATTCATCATGGTTGCCTCTGTTTTCCAGATGACCTTTTTGTGACCTGTAACTGTGTTTTGTCATTTTATACAGGAACACATCGATAAGGCAATCTCCTTGAAGCCCAATGACCCAATGTGCTACTATCTGCTCGGAAGGTGGTGCTATGATGTAAGATAAAGAGGTTATAGGTATTGTGTCTGTGTGAGGGGGTGGGGAAGGTGGGCATCTTTGGTACCCTTACCCTCAGGGATCCACGGACTTCACTGCTAGTATTTGGAATGCTCTTCCTGCTGATTGATATACAAGTGGACCCTTGACTAGTTTGAAATACCAGTAAATACTGACCTATTTTCTGTGACCTTGAAGTCATCAATGCAAGTATGTGTTGTCTTGTCTGTAGGCCTCTCCTCAGCCACAATATCTTCCAGATGCCACACTTTTAGTATAAAATCCTGGTTAAGATAGTTGGCTTTTCAAATACATTGTAGAGATTGTGTCACGACGGCGAATGCAATTCTGGAAATAATGGCAGCACCCAGTTGTTTCCATAGTAAAATGGATTAAACAAAAAAGGGACTCCAGCGTGCTTTAAAAAAAATCCCCCCCCCCACCCCCCCCCCAAAAAAAAGCCTTCAACTGTTTATTGAAAGTGTAAAAAGTGTATTGAAAACCTATTATTACTACTGTGGTTTGGATAGAAATTCAGTTACCAGCAGTTGGATGCTATGGTACCGTACGTCTCTTTTATTGTTTTAATATGGGAGCAATTATGGGACAGAAGTTTAGAGTAACTGCAGGTCACAACTACCAACAAAGCAAATCCAGTGAAATGGAACCAAGTGCTCTAACCGCACTAACCTTGCATTGATAGCTGTGCTGTTCACTCAATCAGAGCACTGTCATGCACAACTCCTAATACTAGGAAAACATGTGAAACCTTAGTAATCTGTTTAATTTTAGTCCTTGCTAAGCAAGCATATCCCTGGAGAAGATGGAGATGCCCATACCTAGAATCCGGTATATATATATATATATATATATATATATATATATATATATATATATATATATTATATATATATATAAAATATAAAATAACTATAAATTTTTTTTTTTTTTCCTGAGCTGCAGTGTCAGCCAGCAGTTGTGAATAGCAGAAACCTTTTTATTTTATTTATTTTTTATTAACATCCCGCTCCAAAGTTGTGATGTTTTTACATTTGCAGTTTACTAAAGTGATCAATTTAGAAATACTAAAATAAATGTTATACATACTATGTCTTCAATCACTCAAATGCCAAATGTTAGTAACAGGCCTCCTTTGTAGATATATATCTGGTCTCTTGTCACTGTGGTAAGAACTTGAATTGTATTTGACGATTCTGATTGTATGACAGATGCTAATTCTTCTCAGTTAAGCACCTTTAAGTCCAAGACTGATACAACATTCAACAGGTACCATAATCACAGAAGCACTGTTTTTACAGACCCTGTTTAAAGTCCTTTAAATGTTTCCAGATATAAAATGTGATAGCACAATCCGGGCAGCAATGACTGTGGGGAGGCTTTGTTTATACAAGAAGTCAGATGATCTCTAACCCAGACAGGCGGTTTTGAATCACAATATGAAGAAATATGTTATTGAACAACCTGATTGCAGACTGCTCAAAACAAATAGTGGTGTTTTTTGTTGTCTTAGGAGGAATCACAGGGGTGTGTTTTGTTTCAATCAATTTGTGAGAAGCCCTGAAGATGGTTCTCTTGTGTTTTAATTGTGAGGCATGTGTAGATGAATAAACACAGCAAATGCTAGATACATTTAGACTATTACGTTTAGGTATTTATGTTTTGAAGAGATATGTTGTAACTACAGTCGTGTCTGTGCATTCATTTCCCCCCTTTACTGTTTTTAGTATTTAAAGCTTTATCAAAAGAATGAATGAGTAACTACTGTGTCTTTCCAGTGCTGTATGTATCCCCTCACTCAAAACATGCAGACCCTTGTGCACAGATTATGTCGGTCCATCTTTCAATTTCATGGTGAACTCTGCAACTGCCTTGATTTTAAACTAAGACCATGACCAAATAAGTTATACAAGGTCCTTGTGAGTGGCAGAAAATTGATACAACACAAGATTTCAAGCAGAAACCTGTTTTATCATTCTGTTTTTATTAAAATGAATAATTGCGTTATTCTAATTACATACTGCTCATAAAGGACTATTGGTTTTTAATCCACTGCATTCCTCTGCCTTGTTTTATCCAGAAAGAAGGCACTAGTTGTTAGGAATGGCTGAAAAATGTAATGTGCAATTTATATGTGCATAAATGTTTGATCAGGTACTTGAATCAAGCAGCTTGGTTTTCTCACAAGCTATTGTCTTTTTATAGTATTTATTTATGCTTGATATTTTAATAATAATAATAATTCTTCCCTCTCTCGTTGTTGATATAACTGCCTGTGAGTAATGTTTCAGTAGCACTGGGAGGATGCTTGAAGTGCTGGGCCCAGAGGTAGAGTGAGAGTACAAAATCAAAGACTTCTAATGGGCAAATTTCTGTGAAATTGATTAAACCTGCCTGAGAGGAGCAGCTGATTGGGGGCGCTGCAGGACAGAACAGTAATCTCTGCTCCTCTGTGGTGTCCAGGCAAACGTGCTGCCAGCACCGGACAAGCAAATAAACAAAGGCAACAATCTGGTGAAAGATATTACATGATCATTAGGTTTTGTTGCTTTCCAAATAGATTTGAACTTTGTGTTCACAAAGTTGATCGTAGTAATCGTGCCTTGTTCCTCAGTTTCGTACATCTGCAAGGAGTTGTGTGTAGATTGAAGATAATCCGAGCACTCCCAGAGCAAATCGCACAAACAGATCACATTTAATGACATGGCTTTTAAAAAAGCAAAAACAAGTTTCTCCTTGTGGTTTATATTTTCTGTTTTAATAATTGTAATGCATACATAACATCCATCCATAAAACTGTTAGAAACTAAGCCAAGTAGACAAACCTCTGTCTTCCATTTTAAGTATGTCTATACTTTAAGTAGTTACAGCTTCTTAAATGGTACCTGTTGTGCACTTCCATTTGCCATACAGGTCTTGCATGTTCAGGAAAACTGTATTTCCATTTGAGAAATAATATCTGGTATTTAATATTTTTTAATTCCAATTTATTTTCGAAGGAATTGGAATTAATATTTTAGTGGCATAATAACTGATTGTTTTAACTGCTTTCACTGGAAGCCAATTTCATTGACTGACAGTGAGAGGGTCATTTTAACAGCATACTGCTAATTGCAATTTTGATCAATGGATCAAAGGGGAATGGCAACTGAAATTGGAATTGGGAATTTATTTTTAAATGGAATTGGAATAGAAAAACAGGAATTGACTCCAACCTTGCCTGTTACCATACTAGGCTAAAGAAAGCTACCTTACTTCCAAGTACCAGATATGCTTTTTTTAAATGAAGATCGGCATTTACTGTCACATGTGCTTCTTCCAAAACCATTCATGTGAGATCTACATAGTGAATGAAAGTGCACAAGAGGATTTCTACCACTTCTTTTAACAAGTATGTTATATTTGTCTGTTTTGATACCTGCCTGTTTATTGTTATGAAAATATAAAGGGTGTGGCCTCTTTATTTGCATTGAACAAGGGTTCTAGCCACTCAAGCAATATTGCTTTAAGAGAGTGAGCAGCTTGATATAATCTTGCAGAGAACCATTTAAGAGCTGTATGAGGTCTGACGGTATTAAGACGTCAGACATTAGGATCACTGGCAGACAGAACAGCAGCTTGTTCAGATCTTCAAAATATTGATGCCAGGCTTCTGGTGGTTCTTACTGCATTTGTGTCATGATAATAAAAATGATCTGCTTTACTTGTCTGGCCTTCTGATGTGTTGGTCAGATTTTACCAAAGAAAAGGTAACTTATTTGACCATTTCTTTTAACTTTAGGGTATTGTTTTGTTATTTTAAAGTATGCAGCTAACACAAACAAATCGAGCGGATACACATAGACACTGTATTGATCAATACCTGCACTAACTGTTTCCCTTGTGCAGGTGTCCAATCTGGGCTGGCTGGAGAGAAAGGCTGCGTCAGCAATGTATGAGACCCCTCCCACTGCCACAGTCCACGAGGCCCTGCAGAACTTCCTCAAGGTATTGTTCTGCTCGTTTGTATGCTGCATGGATTCCCCATGTTTTTTTGTTTGTTTTTTTTGGTTTCTCTTAGTCAGGTGGAAACTATATTAAATTATTCATTGCATTTGTCATTTTAAAAACTAGATTTTTTTTTTTTTTAGGAATTGTTACAATTGGTAAGTTTTGTTGGGAATCTTGCCTTTTTTTTAGAGAGTTGCACTTATACAGTGCTCCCCTTTATATCTCAGAACCAGCTGTAAAGCAGCATGGTCGTGGCTTCACTAGCTCTTTCATTATAGGATTGAACACAAACAGCTTGTAATTACAGGAAGTAGTCACCCCTTTGGACGTTCTGAGTGTTTGTTGTGTTACAACCTGAAATCTTGATGCATTTAAGTGGGATTTTTTTCCCTTTTTGATTTACACAACCTACTCAACACTTTCAATGTGTAAAAAAATTGAGGGGTGGGGGGGTTGTGTGTGTGTGTGTGTGTGAAAACTAATTACTTAAAAATAAAACCCTGAAGTGTCTTCATTTAGGTAAGGTACCTCCTTTGCTGTGACACTCCTAAATAAGCTCATATATAACCAATGCCCTTCAGAATTCACACAGTAAGTTAAATGGAGTCCACCTGTGTGCAATAAAAGTGGTTCACATGTTTTCAGATTACATACACCTGTCTCTCTAAGGTCCTACAGTTGGGTAGAGCATTAAAAGCAAAGATACTACCATATGAAGGCCAAGGAGCTTTCAAAACAACTCCGGGATAAAGTTGTGGAAAGGCATCAGGATAGGGGTATAAAAACATATGAAAGACATTGAATATCCCTTGGAGCACAATCAAGTCGATCATTAAGAAGTAGAAGGTATACGACACCACCCAGAATCTGCTTAGAGCAGACCGTCCTCCCAAAGTGAGCAGCCGGGTAAAAAGGGCATTTTTCAGAGAAGCCACCAAGAGGCCAATGACAAGTCTGACATCTCAGCGTTCCGTGGCTGAGATGGGAGAAATTGTCCATGTGTCAACAGTCGCTGAGGTACTCCACAAATCTGCCAAAGGTGGTTCTACCAAGTATTGCCTTGGGGGTGAATACCTCTCTAACCAAGACATTTCAGTTTTTTTTTTTTCTTTTTTCCATTAACTGTTGTTTCACAATAAAAATTATCTTGCCTCTTCAAAGTGTTGAGTAGGTTGTGTAAATCAAAGGGAAAAAAATCCCACTTAAATGCATCAAGATTTCAGGTTGTAACACAACAAACACTGAAAACATCCAAGGGGGGGTGAATACTTCCTATAGGCACTGTATATAGCGTTATGAATAGATATATAGATTTATACATAGTTCAGGTGATAATTTAATAATGTTTGAAACATTGCAATTATGATTTTTTTTTTTCCACACAAATTAGAGTCAAAGCCAGCTCTCTCATGTTTTATATGTCACCAGAAACTCCTGATAGAATGACAGCCTTAGATTATACATAATTGACAACAGTATGCAGTTACTATACCAATAAACATTTAGTATTGCTGGCCTGACTATCCTCTTGAAGTTGGAAAAAAATATATAATGCCCCCACTTTATTGACTGTATTTGGAGAAGCAAACAAGCTGTTAATGTTTTCCTTATTTTCTTGCAGACTGAAGAGCTGAGCCCAGGTTATTCTAAAACTGCAAGGCTGTACATTGCAAAGGTAATGTAGTTACTTTGTTGATGTGTGCAGACAACCCTGCTTAGGTATTACAACAGTTCTGAGACTAAAGGCCATTGCACACTGGATCCATTCCATCATTGCCATTATCTGGAAATGTTGTGCGTGTCTCCTTACTGTAAAAATCATTGCCAGTTGAAACACAAGTAAAAACAGATTCATTCTAAATTATTTTGATTCCCAAATCAACATTTCGCTTAAATTAATTCACATATACAGTTAAATGCTTTACACATAGTCTGAAACAAATGCATGTTGTAATAATTTATTAAATAGTGATGGAAGGCATCTTACAATGGCTTTTCTGATCGGTAACAAACATTCCCAGTAATTTTAAAAGTTTAAACATATTTAATCCTAAAGTTTTAACATTGAGAAGATTCAAACGGAAAGTTCGAGACTAGCACACTTAATAATAAATTCCATGCTCATATTATATCACCAAAACCTCACAACTTGTTTGAGTTATTGTGTTAGTCTGCACCTCAGTAAGAGGGTAATGCGGGTGTCTCCTTGTGCTCTTCTCATCAGTATATAAAATCTCATACTCAAGACTGGTTAAGGTGCTGACTTTGATAGAGTTGTTTGGGTTAAGAAGGAGGGAGTCTACTGTTATCATCTCAGGTGATAAAATCAGTTTTAGTATGTCTGACAGGTTTGGCATAATTAGTTTTTCCAACATTTCTTAAAGTTCATGAAAAGGTGTGTTTGATGGTTAATACACATTCCTCTCAGCAGCCACAAGTAATCCTTTGAAACCATTACCCATGAGAAACAGCTCCATTTTTTATTTATTTATTTCTTACTCTGATTTGTCATGCTTGTGAAATGTGCCAGAGAAGTTACTTTTAAGATCTTTAATGTAATTCAAGTCGGTAAATGGAAAATGTAGTAATTAAACTTTTGGATAAATGTATTTAATTTATTTTAGTAGTTTTCACATAAATCTTGTGCATGTAGCTTGTATGTCATTGCGGGCTGTTTTGTCAGCTTCCAGAAGGTGTAATGGCAGGGTGATTCCTATGTGCTGAAAAGATGCCCCTCGGTGTACTTTAAGTTGGTAAGAAGAGTGAAATGGGTCACTTTTTAAATTTAAAACAGATACCCTCCTGTTTATTGTAGCATGGTTTAATATTTGGCTTTGTCTTTTGAGACTTTTGATTAAAAACAGGACATATTATGTTCTGCCTAAAGAAATGAAGCCCATTTCATACACACACACACACGCTTACATTTATTTTAGACAGAAAGACAGTTTCCTTCATTGTAAAGAAGCTGGTGCTTGACAAGTAAAGTTTTGGTACCTTTTACACAGTGCCTTGAAAAAATATTCAGACCCCTGACCAATTCTCTCATATTACCGAATTACAAATGGTTCGTTCTGTTTGATATTTTATTTTTACACACTGAAACTCAGAATCAATTATTGTAAGGTGACATTGGTTTTATGTTGGGAAATATTTTTAAGAAAAATAAAAAACTGAAATATCTTGCTTGCATAAGTATTCAACCCCTGTGCTGTGGAAGCTCCCAGTTTGCACGGATGAAAGAAATTGCCCTAACGAGGACACAGTTACCTTACCATTGGCCTCCACCTGTGAACCATTAAAGTTGCTGTCACATTTTCTGGATAAAAACCCCACTGTTGAAAGATCATTGGTAAGGCTGTGAATCTAAAGGAAAATGAAGACCAAAGAGCATTCTACAGACGTTAGAGATAAAGTAATACAAATGCATAGATTAGGGAAAGGGTACAAAATAATATCCAAGTGTTTGGATATCCCAGTGAGCATAGTTGCATCGATAATCAGGATGTGGAATCTGCATCACACCACCCAGGCACTACCAAGAAAAGACCGTCCCTCAAAAGTCAGCGCTCAAACAAGGAGACTTGTGAGAGACAGAGAGGCCAACAATCACTTTGAAGGAGCTACAGAGTTCAGTGGCTGGGAGTGGAGTAATGGGGCACCAGTAAATCATATCAAGAGCTCTGCATAACACTGGCCTGTATGGGAGGGTGGCAGGAAAGAAGCCGTTACTCAAAAAGTACCATCTGAAAGCACATCTGGAGTTTGCCAGAAAGCATGAGAGTGACCCAGCTGCGATGTGGGAAAAGGTTTTGTGGTCAGATGAGACCATGATAGAGCTTTTTGGCCAAAACTCAAAGCGCTGTGTGTGGCGCAAACCTAACACTGCCCATGCCTCAAGACACACCATCCCTACAGTGAAGTATGGTGGTGGCAGCATCATGCTGTGGGAATGCTTCTCATCAGCAGGGACTGGGCATCTTGTTACAATTGAAGGAAGAATGGATGAAGCAAAATACAGGAAAATACTGCAAGAGAATCTGCTTCAGTCCGCTAAAAAACTGAAGCTTGGGAGGAAATGAACTTTTCAGCAGGACAATGATCCCAAGCACAAGGCCAAAGCAACATTGGAGTGGCTCAAGAACAAAAAGTTGATTGTCCTACAGTGGCCCAGTCAAAGTCCTGATCTTAATCCTATTGAGAATCTGTGGCACTATTTGGAAATTGCAGTCCACAAGCGTCTTCCAACTAACCTGAACAACCTGGAGCAAATCTGCCAAGAAGAATGGGCCAAAACCACTCTGACACTGTGTGCAAAGCTGGTACATACTTACCCCAAAAGACTTAAAACTGTTATTGCAGCGAAAGGTTCTACCAAATATTAACGTGTAGGGGTTGAATACTGTTCCAAGCAACATAAAACCGATGTCACCTTACAATAATTGATTTTGAGTTTCAGTGTTTTAAAATATCGAACAGAACAAAATTTCAATGTACCATTTGTAATTCAGTAATATGAGAGAATTGGTCAGGAGTCTGAATACTTTTGCAAGGCACTAATATATATATATATATATATATATATATATATATATATATATATATATATATATATATATATATATATATATATATATAAATTTCCTAAACCTTTTACAACAGTGTCAAGGTTAAAATTGTTAAACTGTTTAAAAATTTTTCAGTTTCTTAAAGTACTCTTCAGAAGGTATTCCATAATTTGAACACTCAACTAGAAAATGTAGCTATGTCTAATTACACTGTGTAACAATTTTTTTTTTTTTTTTTTGTTCCTGGGTAGTAAGTGTTATTTCCTAATTGCTTATGCCTCAGAAGTATAGAAAATGGCTATTATTCCCCACAAACTTTGCTTTTGTGACCAGGACAGTGATATTTCAAAATATCACTATTTCCAATGGGAAAACGGGCAAATGTGTGTTTTTTCGTTCACATAAAATCAGAAAAAAACAAACTATGAGTCCAAATTAACATGTATTCATACCAAAGTAAGTGGAAGTGGAAATAGTGATATTTTGAAATATCACTGTCCTGGTCACAAAAGCAAAGTTTGTGGGGAATAATAGCCATTTTCTATACTTTTGAGGCATAAGCAATTAGGAAATAACACTTACTTCCCAGGAACAAAACTTGTGTTACATAGTGTTATTTATAAAGTCCCTTAGAAAAACAGACATGCAGAACGATTAAAAAACAGCAGCTACCAAAATAGTTCTACTGCAAATACTAAAATACATTTATGACATACTGTACCAATTTTCTAATAGCTTTAATACCCTATGGCTTGGTCTTTCCTTCAGCTTGTGATGTTTAGCTGCGCATTACCAGATGGTAAAGCTTACTCTGGTATCAATGCTTAAATTATTGATCACCACCTATTCAGTCTATATAAATCCTACTGGTGTTTTCCTCCAGAGGTGGCATTAAACTCAATAAGAAATAGTAGAAAGACATCCACAGCTTGTTTAAGAATTTGAGGATTTTGATATTTAGATCCATCACTGTTTAGATTATTAAAATTAACCCCTGTTCGATTTACATGGAAGTGTCAAAAATACAACTTCAGAAACTGTTGGTATTCGTAGATTTATAACTTGTGTTCAGTGTTGATGAAGCCTGTTTTAATGGCCGTTGACCTTATTTCTCCATATGGGGGCGGGGTGACGTGACCAAGACCAAGACCTCATTGTAAAGCCTGCCAAGGACTTTCTCAAGTCATTCACATGGTTGAGCAACCCCTCGTGGTCAGCTTTAGGTCAGCTGGAATGGCCTCATCAAATGCTCTGCAGTGTAAAGTTCAGGCTTGTCAGGGTGAACTAATTCTTTCATTTTGTGCTCGGTTTCCATAGTGCTACAAGGATCTGGGCAACAACTCAGCAGCTCAACACTGGGCAGATTTGGCTTCAAAGATGACTTGTGTCTCAAATGAGGTAAGAATGGCATTGCTGTATAGAGGAACAAGAAAGGTAGGAGTAGGAGGAGTGTATTCAGAACATAAAGGACATCAAAACTAAAGATTTGATTTATGACCAGCTCTCTCAAAAAATATTTGGTGGTTGTAATAAAAGGATTTCACTCCATCTACAAATTACATTTGAAACGTTATCATTGAAATGTAAGCTTGCTGTAGTTTGGACATTGCAGGACAAACCCCTCAGCTGCTGTGAATAGGCCTGGAGTAGTTACCTGTTTGCATTCTCTTGTTCACTGCCATTCATGCAAGTCTTTTTCTACCACTTCTCCTGCACTTTAATTATTATTGTTTAATTATTATCTTTGTATGGACGTTCTGTTGAGGGATCAGGCTAAATGATTGCACACCTGACGTTAATGTGCTCTCATATCTCAGTCTGCAATTGGCTGGTTGCAAGTAGCCCAGATGCCACAGTGCCAATCCAGTCCTGTGTCTTATTTAATGTCACAATAATGTCAAACATACTGTTCCATTTTCGTATCTCAAAATTCACCCAGGCTATCAATTGGCTGAGTAGGTGCAGATGTGCATGTAAGAGGTGTCAATTTGCTGGGTCTGTGCATATAAGAGGGTTATTTCTTATGAAATGATTCGCCTTGCCATAGAGTTGAGCTAGCAAGCCTTGCAGCTGCACAGTCAGCTTAAACAAACAGTATGTATAATGGAAATGTCAAAAATCCTGCATTTACTTTCTTTTTACTTTCCTTTCAGGACATAAACAACGAAAGCTTGGAAGAAATGTTAGAAACCCTGAGAGAATGAGAAGTTTACGTCATACTTGCAGCAAATGGTTGGGGGTGTGGGGAGAGGGATGGAGTTAAGACCTGAATCGGTTTACCTCCGTACAGGACAGCAGAGGTGTTGGAATGCAAGACCCCTGTAGAAAGAGTCACATTTTTAAATGTGACTTGGGAATGCTTTCTTCCAGGGTCTTCAGTTGTGTTGAACAGAGTGAGTTATCAAAGAAGTGTGTTCATGTCTTTAAAGGCAATACAAAGGATATTGACAAAGACTTTTATATGAAGTGCAGGATTTGATTATATCCTACTGTGTGTGTTTTTTTTTTTTTTTTAAACTGTTAACACATTTTATTTGTTTTATAAAGGAAATGTTTGTCCTGATATGTGCATGTTGAATATAAAAGACACAAACTAACTTGTTCTTTTAGAAATCATTCCTTTGTCCTAATTGAAAGCAGTGAATATGTACAGTAACTGGGGCCAATTCAATTAACTTTTAGCTTGAGAAAATATATATATTTCAGTAAGTTATAAAATTGTGCAGTGTTTTTGGCTCACTGTGTTTCAAGCTTGATTTTTTTGTTGTTCCCCTAAAAAAAAACGTTTTCCTAGCTAACAGTAAATTGGGTAATATACTTGATGCAACCTCACTGTAATTGTGTATATCAACCAAGTGGGTACTGCTAGGGTTAGGGTTAAGATGAAAGGGAAGGGTCAGGATTAAACCGTTTTAGCACAGGGGTCCCCATTATCTAAACCAGTGGTGCACAACTCGGTCCTGGGGGGCCGGTGGTCCTGCAGGTTTTTATTCCAACTGCACTCTAAAGTAGTTTATTGGACCTTATTAGAAGCTTAATTGGTCTAATTAACAATTTAGGGTATGGTTAAAACAAAAACTAGGAGGGACACCGGCCCTCCATGGCCTGAGCTGTGCACCACTGATCTAAACAGTCTTTTGTTCATTAAGAATGATGGTACAACAGGGTGTTCCCTATGACTCCACATAGTTGTGATATTTCAGTATATCACAACACCCTGGGCTAGAACAATTTGATTATAAAGTGGCGTTTACCATTGTTACTTACAAATACACCAATTAGGCACTTAAACTCTTGATTTTAATTTGTGTGTCCATCCACTGTTTTAATCAGGTGAGCATCGCTGTGTGTGTGCGTGAGAGAAGTACTATATTATTTTACAAATAATAACTATTGGTCCCATTTATTTGTCTATGAAGTAGATTTTATTTTACTGGAGAGTAATGGATTGATTGATTATTGACAGATTATTAACGAATGCTGTAATGTTATTGAAAGAGGATGATGCAGATCTTGGTGTTGAGGCAGGAGTTAGCCTCTGCTTTTTTCTTTGCTAGCAGATTCATATTTCATTATTCATATTTTCTAATGTAGCTCCAGCCTTGGTAATATTGCGAAGTGTTTCAAGGGGTGGAAAGTGTGATTGACCAGTCAGAGAGCAGCATCTCTTCCTGCTGTTTTTTTATTATGTTTTAGGAACAGGTTCACCACTGGTGTGTTGTGTTTCAAAGTGGTGGGATACAATATAAACCTTGTATTTGTATCAAACATTTTTGGTCCATGATAAAGCCCCTGGCTTTGAATGAATTATTATTATTTATTCTGTTAATATATACAGTACCATGAAAAATCATTTTCCCCCTGTCTGATTTTCTGCATTTTTGCACATTTTTCACATTGAATTTGGTCAGATCTTTTTGTGGGTTGTAGTAGTACATAGAGGGAGTCTGAGAGAAAAAATGACACCAAAGTTTGGTGCTTCTTTCATGTGTTTGGTGTGCAAGGTAATCAAACATGCAGTCTTCAGATGTGAAAAATGTATTGTCCCCTAGTTAACTCAACCCAATTAAAGGGATTATTAGGGTCAGCTGTTTGAATACTTTGGTTAACAATCAGGCCTGATTTGGGCCAGCCCTACCCAATATAAATCTGACTAACTTTGGCCCTTACCATCGGAGTGAAGTTGTCAGCACACAGGTTCTAGAGGCACAACATGCCACGATCAAAATAAATTCCTGAAGACCTCTGGGAAAAAAAGTTGTTGATGCCTATCAGTTTGGAAAGGGTTACAAAGCCATTTCTAAGGCTCTGGGACACCAGCAAACCACATTCAGAGCCATATTGTCCAAATGGAGAAAGTTTGGGACAGTAATGAATCTTCTCAGGAGCGGCCATCCTGCCAAAATCCAAGAGCAAGGCATAAAATTGTCCAGGAAGTCACAAAGAACCCTAGAATAACATCCAGGGTTCTGCAGGCCTCTCTCTCCTCAGCTAAGGTCAGTGTTCATGACTCCACTGCTCACTAAGAAGAACATGAATGCTCGTCTCAAGTTTGCCAAAAAGCTCCTGGATGATCCTCAAGAGGAACAATGTACTATGGACAGAAGATTCAAAAGTGGAACTTTGGCTGGCAAAAACCAAACACTGCATTCCACAGTAAGAACCTCATACCAATGGTCAAGCATGGTGGTGGTAGTGTCATGATTTGGGGATGCTTTGCTGCATCAGGACCTGGACGACTTGCCATTATTGAAGGATCCAGGAATTCTGCTCTGTATCAGAGAATTCTACAGGAGAATGTCAGCCCATCTGTCCGTGAGCTGAAGCTGAAGCACAGCTGGGTCATGCAGCAAGACAATGATCCGAAACACACAAGCAAGTCTACATCAGAATGGTTGAACAAGAAATTTAAAGTTTTGGAATTTAAAGTCCAGACCTAAACCCCATTGAGATGTTGTGGCAGGACCTGAAATGAGCAGTTTATGCTTGAAGCAGTTCTGCATGAAGGAGTGGGCCAAAATTCGTCCACAGTGCTGTGAGAGACTGAACAATAACTACAGGAAGTGTTTGGTTGCAGTTATTGCTGCTAAAGATGGTGTAACCAGTTATTGGGTAGGACGATTACTTTTTCACACGGGTGCATTGGGTGTTGCATGACTTGTTGCTTAACTTTCATTATAAATAAATGAAATAAGTACCAAAATATTGTGTTATTTGTTTGTTCAGGGTCCCTTTTATCTAATAAATTTTGATTGAAGATCTGATAACATTCAGTGTCAAAAATATGCAAAAATGCTGAAAATCAGACAGGCAAATACTTTTTCATGGTACTGTATCCTGTGTCACCTTACATGATGCTGATTCTGCAAAGATTTTATCATTTAGGAAAACATTAATTTTTTTAATTATGTTTTTCTAGGCATGAAAAAGTTATACATTTTTTGTTTTTGAGGGGGAACAAAATAGGAGTTATGGATCAAACCCTTAAATTAAATCTCAGGTTTTCTGTTCCTTTGTACTAAACTATTTGATCAAATGATTCTACTACAAGTAAATTGAGATTGCTATGCACTTGCATTGATTTGTTGCAAACTCGTTTTAATATTTAGATTTATTAGATTAGATAGTGTATATTTTTTGTTTTTGATACAGAGTAAAGGTGGAAAGTTATGCAACGTGTTTTGGTGTATTTTAACATATTACTGGCAAGTTTAAACAAAATAGAACAGTATACTCTGCAGTACTACATTCCACGTTAATTCAAATTACATTGTGCCTTCCACATTAATTCATGTGCAATTCCAATGAATCCGTAAACCAATGCCAACTTAATTCGCATGCAATCGCCTGTGTGTGTCATTCTCAATTCCTCTGTTAATTAGAATTACGAAGTCTAAAAAAAAAAAAAAACTTTTTTTTTTATACAGTGGAACCCGTTAAGAGTCGCATATAAACCACCTGTGCTGAAGAGTTCTTAGGACAGGGTATAAAGAATCGCGTTCCTTCAGATTAATTCTAAAGCTTCTGTGTGTGCTAGTGGCAGTGAGTTTTCTAATTATGTGAGGTTTGATTAATTTGATTAATCAATCAAATTTGATTAATCAATCCATGATCTTCCTAGACAAGAGTTTTGGAATTTCAAGCTTTCAGACTGAGCATGGCATTTTTTAACTCAGAACAGCTATTAAAATAAGATTTCCTCCCCCTAACCAGCAAAATTCCTGTATGTAGATGGTCAGAATACCACTACCTGCCAAGTCTCCCAAGTGCAAATACTTTTTTTTAACCAACAAAAAAGTATTTGCACTTGGGAGACTTGGCAGGTGCAGAAGCACAGATCCCACACTTGTAAATACATTAAACATAACTTGAATGAATCGAATCATGTAAATAATAGGGGATGAGAGAATTTGATCGAGAGGTTTATTTATTCAAGCTGCGAGTAATTGGATCGTGGTCTGGGGGGTTACCGTTTTATCCTGTTAATTTTAGAACATAGAAGGCATGTTACTACACAGCAATATAGAAGATAGTATATAGTTGCGCATGTTAAGAATTGACGTTAGTCAGTTATGAATAGTCATCAGCAAATGCAACTCTTCAGATACAAATTTTACCATTGAGATTGTTCCATGATGGAAAAACAAGTGATGTTCTTTCCTGATATATTCTTTCTTATAATACCACTGCTGTTTCATTTCCTTTACAGAGCTAGTGTGCTGGTGCTTTGGATATGTGTGGTTTAGTTTATTGTGTGCTGTCAGTCGGAGAAGATCTGTACTCAAAATGCAGGAAAAGTAGTAGTGTAAAGGTTATCAGGACAATGGAAATCCACTGTTGGGATTACAGTTATTTGTTATTTGTGGCAGGGTTTAGGCACATTGAAGCACTGTTCTACTGTGTTGAGTTGAAGTAACTTATAAATGTACAGTAGCTTGGCCTAGGGAACAAGATGGTTTTAATTGAACTTGAAGTCAAGTACACATGATAAATGTGTTGTGTATTCCTCCTTGAGTAGTGTTTGCTGCTTCAGGGCACAGTCCGACAATTGCACTGTTGATATTGTGGAAAGATTCAGAGATTAGTTAAAGTACAAATATTGTAATTATTTGTAATGGTTTCTTTTCATAATATTTGAAATCAAACTGGCAAATGTGTCTTCCACTCTTTTCCATGCCGCACTTCCCATTGAAGGAACGCGTCTGACACATGTGACTTGCTTCTGGGAGTTTGAGTCTTGTAGGAAAAAAAAAATAGATATATACCGGATTGTGCCGAGTCTTCTCCTAGGGGGCGTAAAGTTGTAAAAAAAATGTTTGGGGTTGGGAGGTTGACTAAATTACAGGCATTATTGCAGGGGGAGTATTTTTAACATTAGATGTTTTACCTACTATCTGTAAGGAGCCTTTTGATCAATATTATTCTGTAACAGCTTTAAAAAAGATGTACAATAGGTGTTTGCTGTGATTTTAAACCCTTTGATTGTCAGATTGCATGTGTCAGGAGATGGTTAAGAAACTGCATTTCGCAGTATATCAGAGATCTAAGTAGAAGGTCTGTTAGGAGTAGAAGCCTCTTTTGGAAGATAATGTGTCGAGTATTTAATTGAAATCTGAACGGCGGAGTAGAATATTCCAATTTTCTAAGCAGGGGGTTTATAGAAAGCATACTCTGACATATCTGGGTCTTACAACCTCACGTTCGGAAGGAAAAAAAAGAAAACTGTTTAATGTCACACAGTTCTTGGAAGTTGTTGCTTTGTGTTTTTGTGAATAGTAGTGTGCAGAGGTAGGGTTAATGAAAAACAGGAGTCAAAGCATAATGAACCTACCAGATTTCCTTTATTCACACATCTCCTTGGGGTAGAATAGGAGTTTACACAGAGTTAAAGAACAGGCGGCTGTTTGTTCTTGCAGGTAGGAATAGGGGATGCATTTCTACTCCAAGACCACACTGTTACTTCCAAGATGACCTGAACAAATGCACAATCATGCTGTGCTGTTTGGGAACTCTCAAAAACTAGAAACATCACATCGTACGTAGTGAAATCGTGTTAGACAGATTACGGAGAGGAGTTTAGAACTACTATATAAGCACTGGCACACAGCTGTCAGTTCTTTTAATTTATTTTTCCTCAAAAGGTTATGTGTGCAACTTTTTATTTTTAAATTTAGTTTAAATGCATTGTCTGTCTGTTTGGAAATCTTAATTCATGTAATATGTCTCTTTTTTTTTTAATGGCTGCTCCAGGCAGTGTCGTCCAACCATCATCTATTATCGGCAACGGTGTTACAGTTTTGCAAAACAATCTGAAATTTAGTGGAAAGTCAGAATGAACAAGGTCCAGTACCCTATTTAAAAGGATAATTCTAAGTATGTCAGATTTACTGTAAAACAAACGCTTGCCAATACCATCTGTTGCTACAATAATTAGTTTATTCTTTATTTATAAAATGCTTAAGGAAATAAGTAAACAAAGGCAAATTAGTTAATGTGAGCACTGATTTAAATATAGTTCAATCAAGCCTGAATCATTATTTAAGTTAACAATGCATGCATTTCCTCTTTGTAACTCCTAGAAATTTTGGGGGACTGTAGAAACATTTTCAAAAGTACAACAGATTATTATGGAAAAATCTTTTTTTTTTTTTTTAATTATATATTTTTTTGTTTTACTGTAGAACTGACAACTGTTATCTAATCAGTAAACATTGTTTCTGTGCTACACAAATCCTCTTCACACACAAAAGATAGAGGGGATAAATGGGTCTGATCCTAAAACGCTTGTTTCTTCAGTTCGATTTAAGTGTCTGTCAGCAGACCAAAACCGGAGGAGCTACCATAGGAAAACTGTGATAGTCAATAGCAATCATCTTGTAGCACTCGCCACAGTCACTCTGGACCGTGTGTTCCTACAGTAGACTATGAATTGTGTCATTAGAGCAGTTCTAAGTGGAAAATCAAATGTGAAACAAAACTTCAAAGCATGTATAAAACCGATTTGATAAACCGTATGATTCACAACGATGAGGGCATAAGCTGAAACATTTGCCTACATGACTTGTACTGTTTTCGCACTAGCACTTCACAGTAGTGTTGTGTGTGCACTGAAGCAAGATTCGCAACCTGTTTTGTTCACACTTCCCTTGACGCGTCTTTGAGTGAGACTGACGACTGGACTAACATCCACCTTTTGGTACTTTCAAATCTGCATTCATTACTACCAGAGTAATTTGACCCAGTGTTTGTGTCTATAAATAAACTGAGCCACATTAAACAATTACATGACTTGGATTAATTTTGCTCAAATGTGAAAACAGTAGTTGTAAATGTTACCTCTTGGTTATTTAATAAATATTACAATAATAAAAAATACTTATTTTTATTTATTTTTTTATTTGATATACTAGCAGTAATGATGGTCTTTCCCTCAGTTAGGGCAGCTGGAGGGGGACTGGTTAAAGAAATGAAAGCAAAATGATTTCTGTAAAATCCAAAGCTTACACTAGTGAACATGTAATAAAGCACTGACATATATATAGAGAGAGAGAGTTTACAGTTTATTAAATATTTATATAAATATTGTTTGTTGCAGTGAAATTATTTGTTTGCCACATGTTTGACAAAATGGTGGACCTTTTGTTTGAAATAGTGTTGAAGACCTAATCAAGTAGTCTGTAGTGCTACAAAATGTGTTTTATTTATGTATTCCTTCAAATGTTTTTATTTGGTTTCAGTTTATGTATTTGGACTCTTGCGGGGTGTAATTGTTTAATCTGGTTTTAATGTAATCTAATAGTTGTGTAGTCAATAAATTAAAAAAATCAATCGGTCTCTGTGTTTTTACTTTGTTTACTGAAGTACTCTTTTTAACAGTGACAAGGTTCGGTCTGGTTTAAAAGTCGCTTGCCTTTCTGCACAGCTGCCATTACATCCAAAGGAAACCCCAAGTAGTAAATGTAGGTTCCCTCACTGTAACCCAGGCTCCTTCATATTGAACCTACTATATCTAGAGACTATGATAGTGCTGCGGTATCTGTCAGTGTCAGTAAAATACATGTGGGCTCAAACTGAGATGTCTTTATTGTTATAGTTCTCCCTGCAAATCAAAGCCAGAAAAAGTGCTTCACTAGTTTTAAAGTATGAACAATAAAACTACACTCCAACAACCTTGCTTCCTGCTGCAGTTTTTAGGATCAAGAGGTCAGACATGTGCCTTGTTCTTATTTTATTTAAAAAAAATATTTTAATACAAATATTCTTGTATTTTTTGGTATTTGAGGATTTCGCACTCATGAAAGAAATGACACTGCATAAAGATCGGAACGGTCTGGTGTAGGATGTTCAAAACACTACCCTGTTGAAAACAGTGCCCTAACTTTCAACCTTATATAGTGGATTTACTTTATTAACCATCAAAATTAGCATGCAACACAAACGAGACATTCATTGTGCATAGTTGCGGATTTCCGAGACAGCAGAGTGCGCAGTCTTCATTCCTCTGCTCTTACAAAGGATCTATAAACAAGCCTTTTTATATCTAACCTGTGGTGATGTCATTCTTCAACCATTTTTTATGGTGTTGCTTTTCTCCATTGCAACTTTGGTATTCTTTTGGTCCTTCTAATAAATTCACAATTCACTCTGCTGATAAGAAGTATTACTACAAAAGATTAAGACATAGGAAGAGTAAAAGACACAGACAACCGCCATATATCATACTCAAATAAGGAATGTGTCCCTATCGGTAACTTTCCACAAGCTTGCTTTTACATTGAATTGAAGGAAATATATAGATAACTCATAGCCACATATAACATAGAAAAATATTACAAACACATCTCTTCTAACACTAATCCTAATATTAACTTGAACCCAGCGTACCCCAGTGGCTCGTCAGGGGATTGAGCTTTCTTGTACTGGCTGGCTGTGTGAAGTCACCAAGCTTGGCTGAAGATTCCACAGGCACTGCACAGGTTAGGAAGGTATAATTTGCTGGGACTGTTTCTCCTCGCTGCGCTACAGCAGTCCCTACCAGCCAGGCATGAGTTCAACTTGACACGTAGGGCTGGCCTTAGTTCTCGGTGGACTGGTACCGTAACTAACCGGCACCTGTTGTCATGCTCCTGGGTGTAAGTAGGAGATGTGCTTTGACCGCTGATCTTCAGTTCTCCTGAGCAGTTGGTGGATTGCTGTAGCAGGGGGACTTTATTGGACAGGTCTCACAGTGGTGTAGTGTTTCTTGGGGCAATGTTTTGAATGTCTTACACAGGTGCCATGAGAGCTTCTCTCCACCAGACTGCATCTGAGCTGAACATTTCCTATTCAGTCCATGAAACATTCAATCAGAGACTCTCGTTCCTGATCAATTGGATGGTGGTTCAATGATGGGCGTTAATATCTATTGGAAGTTCAGTTGAGACTACCACACCTGTTTCACTTGTGACCAAAATTATTGATTCAAACCCAGGGGTCAAGAGATAAAAGGCTAGTGAATTAACTTGAATACTACCTAGCCTCGCTGGTTTTAATTTTTTAAAAACCTATGGTGAATCTTAGACCCTGTCCATACTACATAACCGATCTCGAGAACTGTACTCAAAAACATTTAAATTATTACAGCTCAAAGCGTCAACACTAAAGTACCGTTTCATGTTTCAACCCGGCAAATACAGTCCATGCCCACTGAAGACATAGCGCTTCTAGCATGAATGTTATAGCTTTGTTTAACTTCACAAGGTACATTTTATGTCAAGTTCTCCTTGACCAATTTCATCACTCCAGGTATCAATGTGCCTTGATTTCGGCATCTGATCACGTCACTCCATGATCGACCATTTTACAAGAAGCCTCAGAAACTGTATAGGGTACAGCAGTATTGATAGTCATTCTCAGCTCCTTCAGGCGCCTGTTCTGAGTACTGTATTTGTAATGTACATGCACCAAAACAAATCAGAAAGCCTTTTGGGATATAGGATGATACACAAAAAAAAATGTAGTTTGGTATTACAGCATCCACACTTCTGACAAATCACACTACCTGATGCGATCTCAATTGGAACCAGACTCCGGTTCTTGAGTATGGTATTAAACACTGCATAGTGTAGATGCAAACTGGATTTAGCATGTTTAAGCCAGTTTAAAGGCATAGTGTTATTGTAAATTATATAGTGCAATAACCTTTCGCATATCAAGAACTAGTTTCACCCCCACAGAACTCTGAACCAGTGGAGATTACATTCAATTTAGAGATCTGTTACCAGAACATACCCTTAACTCATTAAATGGGTTATTTTAAACAGTAGTCATTAATGTTACGCTAACAGAATTTTCATTCTGCAACTGCAGTCCACTGTGGTTTTGCTAATACAGTTTCAGCCCCTTGTGGGAGGCAGGCTGTATCCTGACTAAATAGCTTACTTACATCATTAAATCATTACATGAATACTGTAGAAAATACGCATGAGTTCCCCTTTATTGGAAATATGGCTAGTCATTTTGCCATCTGTATAATTGTCTATACTTCAGAAAAACATGCCGGGAATCCTGATGAATCTTCATGATGTTATTACTGCAGCTTGTCTTTTTCAAGTTTGGTTACAGTAATGGAGACAATAAGGTGTTTGTTATTCAAATATACTATCAGCAGTATTATGGAGATTTAAAAAAGCCAATAGAGTTGCAAAAATAAAGTGCATGTTCATACCTTGTCATTATAATCTTAAACCAAGACTCTATAATAAGCATAGTCAATTTATTTTTAATTTTAGTGTGCCTAATTATTTTAAACCCTTTAAAATTTAGAATGTCAGCTTTGTTCTCTCAATGCAGCTAATGAGAATTGAAGGCCAGTGGACGTCCTCCGATACCACGACCAAGCTTTTGAACCCAGGAGTTATACAGCGGTTTCCTGAGAGCTACCAGCCACTGGAGGTCAAAGGCCAGCCGTTCAAATGTCCCCTTTTAAGCTCCCCAAGAACATGGGTAATAGAGGCTGCTGTTGCATGGTAAGGAGACACTGTCCCTTCCAATTTTGTCTCCCTAACCCAAGAGAGTGCCAGAGCAAGTGTAACCTTTCCTCTGGATTCTCAGCACAGACTGACAACTTGGCACAGCCAGGAACCTGTCCTCCTCCAAGTGTATAAATCACTCTGCACACCACACAGCCCTGGCTTTACCAGTAAATTAATGTGCTAATGTTTTTGGAACTCTTTTCCCTATGTTTAAAAAAACCTGCAGTGGGGGGGACACGAAGATGGTGGAAAATAAAAAACGTAAGGCAGAGAGCAAACGCATTGCTTGGGGTTGAAATAGGGGATTAGCAAATGTTATTAGGAGAAAGGAAATATGAGGGAGGAGGAATCCTTGACACTCAAGTTTACAGTGAAACTTAGTATTATTTAAAATAATTATTTAGAATACATTTGAGAGAGTATCAGATTCTGGAGATATATTGAGGTGTCGTGTGCCCATTCATCCATCAGTCTTCATGTCACACAATATTTGCATTTATCTGGCGAATCACTTATCAAATTGTGGTTAAACATATAATAGCTCATTCTTATTCTATACATTTCTGTACATACTGTTGATATATGTCATAGCCAGTTCATTCATATACAGTATTCGGTCCAGTAGTATCACACCAGGTTAAAACTATAAAATATATATATATTATATATATATATATATATATATATATATATATATATATATATATATATATATATAAAAGTGTAGCCAATAAGCTCAATGATGTTTTTTATTTCTGTTTTGCTTTCTGAACTAGAACTAAATGTTCTAAAAACAAAAAAAAACAATGCAAGCTTTGTTTTCATATTTAAAATTCAAGCCCCTTTAGGACCCTGGGGGATTGTCTAACCTCGTGGTCAATGAAAAAACCTTTTCAGAGCTCCTGCTCCCTCTGGGAAGGTTGTGAGCTTGAGGTGAGTAACGCTTGTGTCTGCTTCTCTCCCAGTCTGTCCCTCTTCTTGCCAAGACCAGAGCTGGAGGTTTGAACAGTAATAACTGTGTGCTACCTGACAAAGTGCTTTCCGTGTTGGAATGTTCAAAACATTTGAGAATTGCACTTTTTTGGCAGGTTGAAATGCTCTTTAAAAAAAGAACTCCAGGAATATGGAAGAGTGAATCAAAATCATTCATTTATTCTGCCATTTGTCAGCATTTGAGCCCCTCCCAGACCTCCCCATCTTTTGAACTTGCGCAAGGTTTCAAAATGTACTTTTTATACCCCTTTGTAGTTCTACATTGTTCTACAAGACTTAGTGTCAATGCTGTCCCTCCCACGAACACAGCTCAATAATCTCAGAGAAGCTAAATTGTGAGTTTAAAAGTTTGGTTTAAATTTAGAAGGCTTCTTTACCATCAGACTTTCATACTGTGCAAGTCAAATTCTTGGGTTCTAATTTGATCTACTGTTATGGGAACATCAATACGTATCCTCTATGTAAGAGGTAGAGACTTCTTTCTTTTTAAAATGCTGTGAATTTAGGGAAATGGGTGTTATGTAGGCTGGAGCATCTCTATAGCAATTTGTGGAAGAAGTAATGGACTTTTACTGTTTAGAAACCCAAAGCTAGGTTTTTTTCTACCAGGTGGCCCAGACCAACCAAGAAGACAGGTTCTATAATTGCTGCTTTAATTGTTCAGTCACCTGTTTCAATGGAAAGGATATTTGTTTCCTATTTTCCCCGGTGCCTGATGTATACCAAAATGAGTCTATTACCATTGCAGTTTAGAAAACAGTGTCATTATTCAATGTAGACGTGGTGATGGTTCCAGATACTTACAATCTATGTTAATGAGAGTTACAGTTTAAGGAACACTGAGTGTAAACTGAATATTCCTCTTATGAGAATAAAGACATATTTTATGTAATGAGTTCCTAAATTCTTGAATCAATTACCACAGCATTTTAAAATGCAGCTTCACTGAGTACATTTAAACATTTGATTCACAATTACTTTCTTGCTCAAAGTATATGCAATCACTGACTAATGAGAAATCAATGTGAGAAATACATTTAAAGATAAAACACTCTGCTTAATCCATGACTTGAGGTAGTTGAAGCCCGTGCAATGCTCCTAACTATCCTCAAACCTTCCATTCCGTCATCTTGCAGCATGCTGGTTATTGTTGCAGAAAGGGCTGCTGTGTGTAATTTTTCAGGGCCCTTGTTACTGATGGCACCCCCTGGTATTCTAACAGTGCAAAGTGTCAGCAATGCATTACCTCATCAGCCTTTCCCTGACCCTAAATTGAGATCGAGATAGAGCAATAGCTAAACCCGAGGCTCAGAAATGCTTGGTAGGAGATTGGTTAACCTCATGATGCCTACAATATGATTTACAAAAGCAGCAGCAGAAGGGTCTGGATTAAGTTCAAATGATTTTGCCACCATGATAGCTGCAGCATGACAATGCAATAGAGTTGCATTGAATCCATGTCTGGATTACTGAAACACCCTCAATATGTAGTAGTTTTAATACTATCTTTGAAATGTAAAGACCCTATAAGAAATATGAAATAAAGAGAGTATCATGTGACTGTGGGATATGTATTCATTGCGTGTACTCCAGTCCTTTAAATGAAAGGCTAAGGTTTAGAAAGCATACCCATGTCTGCTTATACGTGGAACTAGCACTACCAATTGTCCTTATTGTTTTCAATGGGGCTCAAGCATGTTATCAGATACAGATTCCTGTTGAGTTCCAGTTCTCTACAGGCTCCGTGGCACAGCTGTGATCAAGTCACTTACAGGGTCTTTCTGCATACTTCAGCATTATTATAATTCACATGAAAGTTTATTCTTTCCACTGTATTAAGTGTGATATGTGTCCTATGCTAATCTTTGCATACTTAATCAACAAAAAAAAATAGTTATATATCATTTCATTGAGTTCCCATTACTTCGAGAATAAGGGTGAAAGGGTAAGGGTGAAATGTGCTAAATCATATATTGGTAACATACTTTAGCATGGGAAATACTTTATTCATGCTAATATTGGTTGTGTAGTATGTTACCAATTTATGATTATTATGTTCATAGTGTAGTGTGTGGCAAAGAATACTAGTAGCATACTACATTTATATGAGGTCTGACAAGAGGAAAATACAATATGTGTTCATTTACCTCAAGCATGTTTTTGTCTGAAGATTAAAAGGGATAACAAGCAAGTCTTTAAACACTGTTTACTTACCTCTCATTGTTTTAACATGTTCACCAGTCCCTTATAATTTAGCTAAGGTTTTCCAGAGTGTATTTTAAATATGACTTACCACTATCAGATTACTTACTTTGTGTATTAGGACCCTCCTGACTATCTAATAAATGCCCTTTTCTGTCTCTCCGCCATGGTCTCAATGCCTATGGAGCAGTTTCAAATTGTTCAAAATATTTGAATGGTGTCATAAATAATTTCAGGGGAAAAAACACCACAAATATTGAGGTTCAAATATTGAGCATTTAAACAGACTCCTTGCTTTGAGTTGTATAGCTGTGTTAGAGCTCTATGGAAAAAGGGGAACAGGTGAGTATTGAGCACACCGTAAATTCTGAGCCAGTTTGGTTGTTTGTACATTTATTTATATAGGTGATTTGTGCAACAATTATTAAAAAAAAAAAAAAAAAAACGTATATCACTTCAATTGAATTCACATTATTGTTGATAAACCCAAAACAATTGAAGATATAAAAGTACAGAAATACAATTCACAAATACAATTGAGTGAACTGAACCGTTGTATAATAATATCAATACTGATTTACAATAATTTAGGGTATACATTCAATACAAGATCAGGCAGATTTCATTTAGAACAGTTTGAAAGATGAGTCCCTTGCTTTATTAAAGTCAATTCTTTGAAAGGAATGATGATAGACATGCTGGCTCAATGGATTGACAACTTGGGATCATGCAAGTGTGGCCAATCCCAAGTGAAATAAAGCATTGTAAAAATGCATGCTTCAGCATGGTAAACACTTTAGTACAGGGAAACATTTAGCAACATTTGTTTTGCATTCTTTTCCAGTGCTCTCAAGCGTATACTTCTCACTGTATTATACAGACTATTTAACAAGCTAACTTACACATCCTGATACCTTGGAATATGCAATAGCCTAGAAGTATAGGGAAAATGTGGCTGAGATAAAACTGTAACCATGGTGCTGCCATCCTCATAGCAGCTTTGTAGAAGTCCCAAACAATACTGCAAAGGATGTTTAAAACCCCATATAATAGAAAGCGCTATGGTAAAAACTATAATCTATAACAAGAACAATATGTGTTTGTGCCAAGACCTGATTAATATTTCTAAAATAGCACAGTAAATAGTAGTTTAGTATGTGATAATGTTCAGTAAAGTGTTTTCTAAATTAATACTGATATTTAAATGTTCACCTGCTATAACATAAAATAATAAAAAACACACATTTGACAACAATAAATAAATGCCTTCTGAATTGCTTTTTAAAATAAAACACCATATAACTGCAGAGGTATTTGTATACAGTGTGGGGATGATTGTTGTGGGAGAGCACACACCTGCAGACTTGTCATTTTGAAGCGGATCACACTGTCATTAATGTATCTCATCACATATATAGAAGTTGTAGTCCTTTTTAAAAGGATCCTGAAGAACGTTCTCAATCCCACACCAGGCTTTTGCTAGAACCAGGAAACACTTACTATTTTTGAATCTGCATTGCTTTGCTTTGCACATTCACTCAGAACGCACAGACAAACTTTAGAGATGGACTGAATAGCCTGTTGTTACTGTGATTGGTCTATGTGTATCAGACTGCAGAATTCGATTTTAAAATAGAAACTGGTTGAAATCAAGATCCTGGACTGTTATGGATATCCATAGCTAGAATTGAAAACCCCTGAAATCAAAACGGACACCAAATATTGGAATGATGCCTGTATTAGAATGCACTGTGTATTATTATTATTATTATTATTATTATTATTATTATTATTATTATTATTATTATTAATATAATAATAATAATAATAATAATAATAATAATAATAATAATAATAATAATAATAATGATAGAAACTGTCTGATTATAGCTTGTCATGTTTGAGTGAAACAGTAAGATGTTCCTGTTTTTATAGTGTTTTGCCTGTACAGTAACAAGTTGTCTTTTTTATTGGTTAAAAAACACAAATTAAAAAAAAAAAAAACATACTTTTCATTTACTTTAACTGTAACTTGCCTGTTCCCTTTACTCCGGTCATTTTTAAAACACTCAATCATCACACTTTTCTGTAAATAAATGAAACAAGCTGTTTTTTAATCAGTGCAAATCTACAGCACTCTGAAGCCATTCTGTTTTTAATCTGTTATGGGTGGTTGTTAAACTTTTCAATTATAAAACAGGGGTTTATAAAGTGATTACCAAGCATGGATCATTGATTACGAACAACTGATTGAAAAAAGATCTTGCAGATAATCAAGTCCTAGGACATCAAGTGAAATAATACCAAACCTTTCTAATCTCAAACCTGATTACCCCTAGTTTTAAAACACAGAAAATAATGACTTACTGGAATACTGGAGTGTGTCTGGATGATACATCTCAATGAAAGGTTGTACAAAAAAAGTCTGACTTTTTATGCTGGTGAAACCAAGTCTAGAAATGTTCCCCTTAGCTTAGCAGTCAAAGCGAAGTGGATGGGTTTCAGACTTAGCCCATAGGAACAATCCAGGCTGGGTTTGTCTGCAGGATTCGCTTCAAAGGTGCACTGGTGAAGCAGGATGGCTGTGAACAGAAATATCTGGAGCTTGGCAATCTGGTCACCGATACACCGGCGCTTTCCCATGGAGAAGATCATCACGCTGCTGGTCAGGTCCCTGTCGATGACCCCACTCTCATTCAGAAACCTGGAGGGCTCAAAGACATGAGGATTCTTCCATTTCAGCTCATCGTGGTTCACTGACCACTGGTTCACAAAAACCACAGTGTCCTTTGGGATGTAGTGGCCTTCGATAGTCACGTCGGAGGTGGTGGAATGGGGGATGGTGATTGGCACAAAGCTGGTGAAGCGCATGGTCTCGTAGATGAAAGCCTCTAGGTAGGCAAGCTTGCTTTTGTCTTCAATGGTAGGCAACCTTTCCCGGCCCACTTCTTTGTCAATCAGCTCTTGAATCTTGGCCTGGATATTGGGGTACTTCACCAACAGCAAGAGAACCCAATGGAGTGCTGTTGAGATGGTGTCTTGCCCAGCACCCATCAGGTCATTAACAGTACCGTCAACATGTTCCTTGGTTAGACCATCTCCGGTACCCGTCCCATGCTCTATCACGCCAATGATAGCATCACTCATGTCTCGAGTGACTTCGGGGTCATAGGTCTGCCGGTGCTGGATGATCTTATCTTTCACAAACTCAAAAAACTCATTGTTGAGTTCTTTGAAGTTCAGGTAACCGCTGCGGACTGGGTTTGGAAAAGCCTGCAGCCAAGGCATGGCATCCACCAAACTCCCTGCACCCACCGTCTGACCAAACTTGTCCACCCTGCCCAGAAGGGTTTTAAACTCCTGGTCGTCGTGGCTGTAGCGCTTGCCGAAACAAAGGGCGCAGATGATATTGGCAGCGGCCACTGTTAATTCGTGACCGGGTTCAAAGTAACAACTATCAGCGCCAAGGCGCAGAAAGACCTTGATGAGATCTATAGCCTCTCCCACAACATGCTGCTCAAAGAGTTTCTTGGTATGGCTGTTGGCTGTGGAGAAAGCTCTAATTGTTGACTGAGCAATTCTCCGATGCTCCTTCCACAGCCTGGTGTAGCCCCCAAAAACCATACTTTTGCCACCAGAGACCATTTGAAAAGTGCCAAAATTGGGTCTACCAGCAAACGCAGTGCTGTGCTTAAGCAAGGCTTGTCGTATTGCGACCTCTCCATTTAGAACAACAATTTTGTTGGTGCCCAGGCTGATCTGGTAGACATTGCCATACTTTTTGGCCAGTTTGGAAAAAGTTATATGGGGCATCTGCCCCAGCTGCATGGCATTGCCCACCACTGGCCAGGCAAAAGGGCCAGGCAAGCGTCTGTTCTGTCTCAGATTCCTCACCCACAGCCAGGCTTCGAGACAGACCAGAAACAAGAAAGATGCTAAGAGTGCAGGCTGGATCTGAACACCCCAGTCCTTGGCAGTGCCACTTCCCTTCGCTCCAAAGTCTGTGTCCCAAAGAGCCATGCTGGTAAACAAAACGTTTGCTGTCTTGCAATGAGCAGTTAAACTGGCTTCACTCTTTTGTGTCCCCAGAATGAACCAGCTGTGGTTATTTTGCTTTTTAAGTAAGTGTGAACCCTAAGTATTTTTGTAACAGGTCCTTGTAGTCCAGTAGTACACTATTTTCAGCAACTTTAAATGTTCAACAGAAAATTACATATCAAGCATGCAAATCTGAAACCCCACTTAGCCTTTCAATGATGTAAATTGGAAAATCTAAGATAATGTTCCTTTAAAATGTAATGACTTCTTGTTGGTGCATGTTCCTTCAAATTGCAGGGTAGTTTCATTTGTTACTTATTCTGCTTCAGTTTCCAAGCTCCCCTTTACGTTTTTAATGAATTAATATATGCCTGTCTTCACTTGTTGAGAACCATCAGGTAAAAATCCTTTGAATAGGTTTCATTCATTCCCCTGTTGCAGATTTCAATTTAGCAGTGCTCTGTACATAGCCGTTACTCTCCTTTATATATCTTTGTACTTCAAGGGGCTGGGCTCTGTTTTATTACCGCACTCCTCCCATTGTGGTTGCCCCAGTGCACCCAAGAGCGTCGTTCAGTGATGTCATTCCAATAGGGATCACAGACTCTTCCCGGAGTCAAAGCGCCCAACAGAACCGAACTTGTGAAGATCGTCTAAACAGGTAGTAGAACGCAACTCTGTCAGTTAAGGATTTCATGCAGCAACTCTTAAAGGACGCAGAGACAGGAGGCTGGAAACCTACAATATATATAATATATATATATATATATATATATATATATATATATATATATATATATATATATATAAACATGTTTATATAAACACATTTTCCAAAAGAATCTATAAGAACACAAATAAATAAATTGTGTTTAGATTACATACATAAATATGTATGACATAAATATTTACGCATGCGACTGATGAGTTATCCTCTCTCTCTCTCTCTCTCTCTCTCTCTCTCTCTCTCTCTCTCTCTCTCTCTCTCTCTCTCTCTCTCTCTAGATTAATGAATTAAACAGCCATTCAGTAAAACCGATGTATGTGCTTTTTATCATTATGGGAATTTAACTGCTATGTGTTTTGCTGCTTAAAGTCATTTTAATAAGTGTTTTTGGTTGTTTTTGATGCAATACTCATAAACTAATTTAAACTAATAAACTAATTTGGATTGAAAACTCTTAAAATACGTTTCTAAACCACTGCTAAACCATTTCCGAATATAACATGCTGGAAACGCGCGGGCGATTCAGAAATTGTGCAGTTCTTAATATTTTCATAAAACTTTTTTCGGATTTGAACAAGTCCTTGACTATATATTGTTTTTATGTTTGTATATGTTTGTTAAGGAAAAGTCCTTGAGAATTTCATTTTTGTATCTTCGAGTTGTTTGTCAACATTATTATTATTACTGGAAAACGAAGCAAAAGGAAAACATGCATTTTGTGTTTGTTTACCAGTTTTCTTTTTTCTTAAAAAAAAAAAAAAAAAATCTATACTAAATCAAGCAATGGCTGGGTTTACCCAAACTATTCAGTCAGAACTTAGTTTGCGTGCAACATAGATATACCTAATGTAATTCAACTAATAAACTTGTTATTATTACATAATAATAAATAATAATAATAATAATAATAATAATAATAATAATAATAATAATAATAATAATAATAAATTTAAAGCAAACTTGTTTGTTCAGCTGAGTCACATTACTCTGATACATTTACAGAAAACATATTTCTAACTTTTGAAAATAGTTTTAAAATGAGAAACTCTTACACGGTCAATTGCAAACTGTTTGGGCTCACATAGTTCACTTTACATTTACAACTTCCCCAGTGGGCTCGTAAAAGTAAGGGATCCAGAGAATTTACTCCTGACACTTCCAAGGTGGCGATCCAAGAAAAAAGGATCGTTAAAACTGATAGTTGGTGCTAGTGTTTGAATGCTTCCAGACAGTACGCAACTGGCACTTCACTATAATTTCAAAAATTAGTAGCGTGCGTAATATGCTACAGCATTCTCTAATGACTACAGAGCAATGGTAACATTATGCTGCGCCTTTAAGAAGGTCGGTAGCTACGCGTTGCCCCGATGCTTGGAAATAGTCAGAAGGCAATGAAAGAAAACGGCTACTGTATGAAGGGAAAAACCTCAGAACTCAGCAAACTCACACTGCTTTCCATACGCCGACACTCACCACTCCTCCATGGGAACATTTGCAGGGCTGTATATGACTCCAAAACACAAAACTGAGTGGAAGCAAATGCTGCGACGATAATGTGTTAAAACAGTCCTAGTAGTTTTGACCGTGTTGTACAATAAACTATAATAATAATACATGTCATGTTTTTGAACGAACAACTTGATTTCTGAAGTAAGTCTTTTCTAGAAAGTTTATTCAGAAAGTTCAGATATAACATTGTGTGATCAATAATTAAATATGTAACAACACATTTTATTTAACTCAAAATTGAATGTTTCATTGAATAAGATCAATTTTAACATGAAGCAAATGTTTGTTTTCATTTAACTAAAAAACTGAATATCTGTATTGAAAAATAAAAACGTTCACACAAGGGATTTTGTTTTTTGTTGTCCTACTTTTAAAACGTAACATCCCTAACATTAAGCAAAAATATATCACTCTAAGTCACAATTGTTATGTGTGAATATTTATTTTTCTTCACTGCAAGATTCATGTGCCCAAATATAATTTAGCTAATAGTGTATGGGGTCAATTGTAACACGTGTTGCAACTGGCCCCCAACCCCGTGAAAACTGAGAGCAACCAATTGTGTCAATTATAAATACAGGAGATCAGAGATGAGCATGTTAAAAGCCTTGGTCCATAAATTGGGTAACACATGTATATATCACAAAAATAAAATTGAGGAAAAAATGTACTACTAGGTCAAAAATCGATTTTTGTAGATAAAATCAGGGCTTTGGCACAGACCGCTCCTCTTCCACAGGCAGACAGAGACTTGAACTGAGCATGTTCCGACTGAATGCTGGCTCTTTGGCTTGCATCTGATTGGAGAAATTCAACAGTCCCCGGTCTCCCCTACTATTTCAAAATCCTTTTTTTTTATTTCTTCGTTTAAAGTATCGCCCTAAAGAGGCCTTGGGGTTCACGTTTCTTGTTTCTCCACCAGCTGTGAAGTTTATTTATGCAAGAAGCTAATGACCCTATTTCAGAACATTAAAGCATGTCCTAATCTCAGAGTTAAAAGGACAGAGGCTTCTGTAACTGCTACTTGCACGCACACCACATCGCAATAGACAACGTCAAATCAAATGTTTAAGAATTAAACATAAATATCATGCAACACGTTTTAAACACATCTTTGTGTTTATTTGACTTATCTGGGAATGCACGAAACACGTGTTGTCAAAATAAACACTACAGTGTAGAAATAAAACGAACATGAGCAATAAAAAAGACGGACCAAGTATTTGCGTCACTACAGATTAGCACCCTAAAACAAAGTACACTGTAAAACAAAATATTTATGAATCATAGATCTTATAAAGCAGATTAGAAACATATCTTTAAAAACAGTTGTTACCAACATAAACACTACAGGGCAAATACAGTAAATGAACACACATGTGTTTATACTCCTTATGCATAACACAATGTTCTAGGATTCCAAAATGCTTAAACTTTGCGTGATATTGTTAGTTTTCTCTCTCCATTTTATTCAAGGCTTATAAATCACAAGAACTATTCCTATATAAAGATGCACAATGTTTCGTCAACGTCTGCCCAAATAACAGATGCTGTACTGAAAAGACCGAAGAGTTCATTTTAATGAATGTGTCAAGAAAGTAGAAGCCAACATTAAAATGTATTTGTGCTGGAGATGGTTAGGAACAGGTGGGGCTACAGACCAAAGAGAGATGCTATTAATAAAGAACGTTTTAGTTTCAGTTACTCAGCATGCGAGATAAAGACTCAAGAACGGCTTAGTACCTAATAGATGGCTTTGTTTTAAACTACTCAAACTGTGGGACATGTAACTAGCGTGTCCTGAATACCCGAGAATAACGGGAAAAAGCAAGCTTTACATGGTTATCTGTATATCAACAGGGTTCGTCCCCAGCCCTGACACAATGTAAACAATTAGCTTATACATGCATAGGATTTAAGCTTAATAAAGTGATTAGTAAATGTAAAAGAGTATCTGGGATGTAAGACAAAGTGTGACTTCTCCATCCTGCCCTGAAAGAGGGTTCTTGATATCCCAGGTAGTATTGATCACTCTGTGCTGATATCGATGATTAATGGACTTGTATATAACGTCTAGAAATATATGTTGCAATAACTGCTTTGAATCAATGCTTGTTGTATTTGAATAAGAATGAATTAAGACTAAAGATGTCCCATGCTTTTAAAATACACATTTTTCATATTGTAGAAAGTTGTTACAGATGTTTCCTGTAAAAAAAAAAAAAAAAAAAAACTTTAAAAAAGAAACTGTATAACAACCACCACAAAAAAACAACGTATACATATAGAGCTATAACAAAGAACGCATCAAAGTATAACCTCCTAGTGCTGCAAGATTAGCACGAACTCTGAATCTTGTGTGGTAATTTCAAGGACGAGGAAACATATGTCCTTACAGCTAAAACTGGACGAAAACGGACTAGACCTCCTTATTCAGATAAAGTCGTGTCTGATTATTGTTTTTCTCAAAGTAACCAATAAGCTCTGCTGCATCTTAAATACCTTTCAGAATAGACTTTAACCCTAGGACTAGCAGGAAATTATCGATCCTATCATCTCTTTAGCCTGAATGAATGAATGTGCTGTAATAACAGAGAAAACGTTTTTAGCATTCACTTCTGCATCACCCCCTCCCTTTACAGTTGCCTGTCTGCTTTAGCGTGCTTACAGCAGAAGACAGCTGTGTCTTCTGCAGAAAGAGAGCTCTATCATATTGCAGTGCCGGCGGACAGGAGGCAGCAGTGTAGCTTCTGAGATAATAAGCTACTGAAAGAACGAGCATCAATCAGACGAGCAGACAAACAGTGCACTGTGAAAATTAATTACAGGGCAGGGGACCACCGGGTAAGAAAAAAAAAAGGACACTGCAAGGTAATCTGGCAAGAGCCAAGAGGTGGTTGTGATTGAAGGGCAGTCGCTTGTACATGCGGTATCTTTCAGGGATAGCTTCCACCAGTGACAGATTAGTCTGAAAATTTAATGGGGGGTGGGGGTATGGGTTGGTGGCAGTGGCTTGTGTCTCCAGGATTTGGGGGGGGGGGGAGGCTGTGATTCCCTAATTCACCTTCACAAATTATAATTTCTTCTATTATTTTCACTGTATCCTTTTTATGATACTTGCTCTTATTATACTCAAGTATCAAATACTCTTTTTTGTGTTAAGGTGTTTTTTTCTTGAGTTCTAGTTATATTAGTAACTTAGGCTAGATAGTCTATGGCTTAAGCTTCCTTTTGTTTTAAAAGCAATGCACAGCAGTACTCTAGATGGCGCTGATGTTTGCTAATATAAAATCATGTAGGTATGCTAATCTAGCCTACGTTACAGATGTCTATGGCAGGCAGCTAGAACTAAAGAAGTTCTCAGTGATGTAAAACAGTGCTCTCTATTGGCTGCAGTGGAAACTAGAGAACGGACCATGTGGGTTGCATTATGAGCTCAAGTTCAGTGTGTGACTAACACCCTGTCTACACTATTCATGTAATCAAACAAGAAAAAAATGACAAGATAAAATGATCTACTCTCACACAGACTGAACTGTCTTTAAACAGTCAACATAATGAATCACCTTTACTTAAAATGAGACCAATGTACCATCTGTTTTCTAGACCGGCCCATTCCAAAGTCATGTTATATTTGGCAGTGGGTTATGTGTTGTATATTGGACCCCACACAGACACATTTTTTGAACCGCTGTATATCGAGAGAGCTGCTTATCCACCTTTGATGAAACTTGGTGAGGACATTCTTTTTTACCGGTTATTGAGAGTATAAGAGAACACAAGAGGTATATGGAGGACCTTACCCTTCTAAAAGTGTACCACAGTAAATTTGCACAGTAATCTGGTAGTTTTGCCATGCTATTCCCATGTTTATAAATGCATTTACCATAGCTTGCCATCGTTTTTAGTATGCTTTACCATACTTCTCTAGGCTTTACAATTTGCACAGGTTTTACTAAACTTTTATATGGGTGTATTTATACTATTCTATTAAAAAATACAGAAATGTATGTGTCATTTAAAAAGAATAATTTACATGTTGAACACTTTCAAGTATCTTTGTCTAGTGTGCTGTAGGTCACTTGGTCTGATTGTAGCTACACCAGCACAGAAGAAACAGCAACTTTCAATCTACAGACACTATATTACATAATGGCTCGGTACCATCAGCCAATCAAATAACAAAGTGCCAATGAACCCACCAGCATGATTAGAAGTCACTTGTAAATGTGTATCACTGGAGGCCTGCCATGCTTAAATTCACTTATTGTGAAAGCTGTAATGTTTAACCCACTGCCCCCTGGGGGTTGTCTGGTTGAGCCAGGGAGAAACACCAGGGAGTCTCTAAATGGGCAGCAGTGCAGTAGTAGTAATGCAGCCTAATTGGTCAGAAGGCATTTCCTGTGCAGTAAATATCACTGAGGTCTTATTTAAGAGAACTTTGCTGGCCATCACACAGACCAAAACAGCAACCTGGACCATGTTAGTTCAGGAGATTCTGAGATAATGCACTGAAATGGGTCTTGAATGTTTATAAGCAGCTTCCACTGGTATTGCAGACAGCCCATTAATGTGGTGGTATGGCAGCAATCTTCCAGATAATTAACATTATCAGCAAATCTTATTGGAGTATATACTCACTGCCAGGTCAAAACAAGCTTTCACCAAATAATTTGTTCAGAATCTGTGATGACCAAGATGCAATTTCAGAAGTGTGTGCTCCTGTTGGGGAGTTTGCATTAGAGAACTTAGTTCTTTCACTAGCAGTGAGATGCTATTTATTATATATATATATATATATATATATATATATATATATATATATATATATATATATATATATATATATATATATATATATATATATATATATATATATATATATATATATATATATATATATATATATATATATATATATATATATATATATATATATATATATATATATAATATATATATATATATATATATATATATATATATATATATATATATATATATATATATTGTATATGATTATATATATGTTGTATGATATAGGATATATATATATATATTATATACTATTATATATGTAATATTATATATATAATATTTCAACATTTGATATATATATGCCTTTGAATTCAATTAAAGTTGTCAACTTACTTAACTTTAATATATTTGCTTTATTCATACGCACACAATCTGATGCAGGTTTCATGCAAAGTTAAATGGTTGAATGGTTTAATATGGTTTCCAGTGTCCACTATGGTTTCACGTGCCCAGCAATATTAAGTGTCAGATGGGAGAGGTATGCAGTGTGTAAATTAATACATTTTCAGTGAATAAACTCTCCAGTAAAAAGGTAACGATAAAGTTTGTTTCAAAGTTTGTTTTTCTTCATGCTACCAGCCAATTAAACAGAGGAAAGGATAAATTGTCAAATGTCGTGTCAAGTATGAGTTTAGGAGCAAATGATGAATTCGAAGGGAGGTTAAGGGTGAAAATTGAGCTTCTTTATTCTGCAGAACAGTAGGGTTGCCCATTTAGTTTGTTCCAGCTACCAAATGCCTGGCGTGTCGAGTAGCATGACATTGCTACTTCTCGCTCTTTAAAATTGTCTGCAAAAGCAGTAATTAACTCGCAAATGAGTCCCACACTTGCCAAAGAAAAACACTGGGAGAGGCCAAGCTGCTTAACTCTTCAAATGCTGGACATTCTTTTGGGTAGCTGATAAAGTTCAAAGCAGATTGTCACAGCTGGGTGTCTGTAGCCCATGCAAGGTCTGCAAAAAATCCTAAACCTTGCATATTTTAGCTTCATCTGGTGAACTCTGAGCTACAGTTGCATGATTTGGATGGATTCACAAATAAAACAATTAATAACTGGTTACAGTATATGTTAAAGTACAGGGTGCCAACAAAATATTTGTAGTAAATCTTACATAATAAATAATTTCATAGGTTTCAGATTTTCTGATATGAAAAATGCACACATTATGCTAAAGGTGATTTTGATTTTTTATTTGTAATTTATTTGAAGCTATTGGAGACAAATATTTATCAAAGGCTCTTTGCAGATACAGGTACTTTAATGCTGTACTTCCTGAAGTCACATGAAGGAAGTTGTCGTTCTTACTGTGTTTTACCTGCTTTAAAAAAATCATACCTGTGGCACCTCTCGGAAGTCCATTCAAAATGGTGACGTCACAATCAGCTGCGTACCTCAGACACTCAACAGTATTCACGTCATCAAACTTGTCACTCTTTTCAATGAAATTGACAGTGGACTAAATATAGGTTGGTAATGATTAGAAAAGCAAGTAGTTTGATTTCTAACTTGTCTAACAACAGTAAAGCAGTATAGATTTACAGGACTGTGAGCATCTGAGTATGGGTTATATCAGTCTTCACACTTCTACTTGGACCGGTATTACTTTGTGAAGTTTGAAGATGTGTTTGTGCAATACCTGCTGTATTACTCAGACCAGCTCATACACCAGTCATAGCCCTTCTAATTATGAAGATCATTTCACTAGTTTTCTAAAAAGAACACATCTGTGTAAATCAACCCTCATTGAAATTCAGAAGCATAAATTCCTCAACCAAATACCTTATACAGAGACTGCAACTGTGGAGTGTGCTTCTCTTAATCTTTCAGCCCTCCTTGCCATGCTCAGAATATCTCTGCACAGCCCTACCTCCAGTGAACCTGGTGTTTCAGCACACATTGCTGGAACATTTGAAATAAATATTAAATGACCCACTTTCTTGCTTTCCTTCCCGGTAGAATTTATAGCAGTACATCTATTCCGTAAAGATTTCATTAAGACCAGAAAACTTCAAAACCATAAACAGCAAATTCTATACCATGCCTCAACACCATGCATGAGAGATCTGCCTCAGAACTCGTTGAGACAGACAGTGAGGTGTTTTCTAACGAACATGCCATGTGATAGTGCCACACTACATTGCTTTATTTATATAATAAACTTAACTTTTTTAAGGTCACCTATTTTAGAAACCTAAACAGTTTTTAAACCACCTTCATGTAGAGCAACGGAACAGACAGTTGTGGGGAAGCACTCGTGTAACTCTGTTCACTTTCGATGGCTAGCTTTTTGGATGCACTTTGACCCATGGAGCGATGTCAATCACACTAAACTGACCCTGGTGTTCCTCTCCAGGTGAGGTTGCCCACCTGGAGAATTAAAGCCAGCATCAATTGGAACTGTTTCCTTACCCACAAAACAGTCAGGCAACTAAAAATACACTTAAATAAAACTATTTTCTTAATCTCAAATTTCAGTCTAAACAAAGTGTTCTGATCAAAAGAAAGTGGGCATTATTACATGACAGCTATTTATAATGTCTGTGTTATTAAAGGCTAAGGCAAATAAAAACAAACACAGCCAAACTGAATGTTTGTGTTTTTCCTGCCTGCCACAGATTCCTACCTAGTAGGAAACCGCTTTCAGCATGTAATTCTACACTCCCCCCTCCACACACACACTATCATCCCTAAGTAGTCCCAGCTTTGTTTCGATTGCTTGTGTGCTTGTGCGTGTGGATCCTGTGTTTGCCTGTGATTATGTTATCTAACCTGGCTGTGAAAATGGGGTTGACCCAAGGCTGGCTTGGAATGAGCATTGCATGTGAACACTGGCGACTGCGAGGAGACGGCTGTAGTTGCCGAGGCTGTGAGTTCTGGAGCTAATCATTGTTTACTAGTCTCATTTCCACTTTTCAGTGAGCCTCTGTCACGCACGGCAGAGGGAGAAAGGCAGGGGGAGGGGTGCTGAGGGGGTCAGGTGGGGGAAGTTTGGAGAGCACATTAGGGTCCGCACACAGGAGAGACGGTAGTAAATGTGACATCAATTCTTGTTCCATAAAAGCAGGGACTTGCAACCAAAGCTCCATAAATGTGAGTAAAGCTCCTGGGTTTACTACTTATTATCCCTGCTGGGGCATTCCTACATGCATATTACCATATATCTGGAAATCCGCTTTCCAAATTGTCACAAAACTATTAACATTAAATCCATCTATCCATATCTACTGTATGTCACACTGTTTATCCAATTGTCATGAAACTTGGTATAATCATTCTTTTACATAAATGTGCATTGGGAATAACAGATTCTGGGTTTTGGGGGTGGGGGGGCGGGGGTCTGTCTCTCTGTACATCTGTATATCACACTGGAGAACCACTTATCAAATTGTGATTAAACATATCATTGCTAATTCTATTCTATTCTATTCGTGGTCATCAACTTTTTCTTCATCCTGATAGCTCTAATTTTGAATTTACTGACAGGAATTGCTATGGATTTTCCAGTGTATGAAGGAGACCAGGGGACATAATTAAGAAACATATACAAATGTACAAACCAGAGGAGGCCCTTCAAGTAATCAATGCTTGTCATGTTCCTAGTAGCTGGCTGACCTCAAAACGTTGTCAAGTCGGATCTTAAAGGACCCCAATCAAGTTTCAGCATCAACAGCACGGCTAGATAACCTTTCCATAGCCTCACCATCTTTATCCTGATTCTACCTCCGCTTAATTTCCAACTGGTGGTCTGGTCTTTGTGCTTAAAGTATTGCGGGTTAACTTTGTCATTTACTATTAATAATTAAATCAGGCTCCTGGGAATTCTTATTAGTTCTATACTAAATATATTCAGTTCAATCAACCTTCTTTCTCTTTCCTTAAGCCCTGAGATTAGTCTGTTACTCTGTTGTGAATATAATCTATAATCTTACGTACAAATGTCAGACTGGGCTACAGTATTTAGAACAAGGGAAATTGTGTAGCCATTATGTATCAGTAATTTAAGAATATTTATTTAGCTCTGTTTTTGTTAACACAATTAATTTTGTCCTAAGTCAACCCAAACTCCATCCATGTATTTAGTCTTCATTTTAACCAGTGTAACTAGGAAGACTTTATCCTGCAGTCAAATGGTTTGCTTTTATTATCCCTGAGACTTACTTTGTTTTTGTTATTAAGCCTATTTTTTATAAAAGATACAGGGGTTGCTGAAAGTATACATTGCATTAAAGGTTTCTGGCTAAATCACACGCATGTCAAAGAGTACTGTAACCCTCTCAGGACCACTGTACTAGACCCATGCTTTATTGACCATACAGAAATCCTTGTCTGTGCCATCTTCGCATGTCTGTGTCAGTCTCCATGGCCCTGTTTACATGAACTCTGCATGTCTCCAGCTCTGTGGAGTTGAAATATTTTTTGAAAGGAGAGCGATGGGTTATGTTTAAAGTTGTGTGGTGTTTGATTTTATATTTTGCTTGGACTTGATGTGCAAACTGTGTTAAGTGCTACTTATATAAGTCTAAATCATCAGATATTCATTCAAAATGTCTTTGCTGAAGACCGCTGATAATATAAAAAACATCATAATATTTAATAGATCTCAAGACCTACAGCAAAAGTATTAATAGTATTGATAAAACACACCCAGCTTTTTTTCATAATGTTTAAGAAGGTGTATTCAGTAAGGAAAATGATTGTACTGGTGTCTCACTTTAAGAATTTTGGAAGCCATCTTGAAATCTAAAATGAGTTTCTTTTACGTTGGTCCCCAAAAGTGAAGTGGTTGGGTGGTTGCTAGTTCAGTGTATATACATAGTAACATGAAAGGTAGGTGTTTATGAGGGAGGAAGAGGGGAGAGAAGAGGAGGAGGGTCCCCTCCTGTGGGTTTATTCATAGTATAAAAATGACAAGGTATAAAGTAAACAATTAAGGTACCATTCCACCACATTTTGCTCTCGATAATCTGTTGAAACCAAAGCTTTCACAAGATAACAGAGGAATGGGTTTTTATTTGAAACCAGATCATATTTAAAGCGGGTGACAGCTGTGCTTTGCTGTCACTCAGTCTAGGTGCCTGGTTTACTGCTTAAAAGGCATTCTTATCTGAAGTTTAATGCACAATGTCAAGTGCCACACAGATCCAATGTAAGCAGCTGTTCTGTATTCTCTGGGGCAAGCTGTATGACATACACAATACACACTACATTAAAACCACATGGAGCCCACGCAAGTAATTCATTGATTCATTTATTTTGTGTTTTAAATGAGACTTCAAAGATTTTCTCATCATTTTCTCATCTATTTGCATTGCGCAGATCATAAATGTGCATTTGTACGGTACAAATGCAATTTTGTATAAAAATAATGACGCCCTATTTTTAATTTGCAATACATAATAGTACTCCATTGGTGATTTCTGTTTTTTGTTTATTCATGAATCAAATGGTGCATGAAATGGCAATTAAATGAACAGTGTTGCCTATATTGATACATACTCAGTTTTTTTTTCTTTTTTTTTTAATCCCCAACTTGTGCATTACATGTCTTGCATGCTTGAAATAATATTGTAATGTTGGGGTTTGGATATAGTGAAGAAATAACTTATATCAAGAATTCAGCTGAGTGCAGACAGATTACACTTACAGTTTTATTACAACGCTGTGCACATTGTTTACCAGCTTCTCAACTCAGCTCACTCCCTCTCTGTTATACAATACCCTTAAATAGCTTTATACAAACACTTAGAAGGCAATATTGCAAAGCAAGGTTAACTAACAGAAGCGCCTCTGGTGCCATGTCTGTTGTAAGAGATTAAAATGAGAGGAAGAAAAATAACACAGAGTAAAGGAAGAAATGGCTTCCAGATGACACTGATTTCGTGTAAGAGAGCTGGTGCGAAGCTCACTTAGATTGTGGGCCAGGCAGAGTACGTCTAGTGACCCGTTATTTGGTTACTTTGTAGAGGAGGGCTAGTGGCAGGTTTATGCTAACCCACATGTAAAACTAAAATATTTTTGTATGACATATTGTCACCTACAATACTGAAACAACCACGACAGGTGGCTTTAAGCTTTGCAACTAGGATTGCACAGGGTGTGCAATCCATCAATAAGTCTGTGTCAATTTTCCATAAAGTTCACATGTGTAAATGATGTCACTGTGTGACAAGTCCAACCTCAAAACATTGTTTACTTCCCTTGTTGTGTGAAGGAAGCAAAATATGTGAAATGTTAAAATCAACATCATTATAAACCACACACCAAAACCAATAGGTATGATTGATATTTACTTTAAAGACAGGTAGTACAGTACTACAACCTAAAGGGTTAATAGTCTTGTTGGTACTGGTTTTAAAACATTAGATGCCAGAATAAAGTACTTACATTTTGTAATTGTGTACTTGTTTGGTTTGAATGTCACAATATTGGAGCAGTGTTACTAAGCAATTCTAGAATCTTTTTTTAATGATTTTTTTTTTATTCTATTGAATTAGTGCAGTTTGCTTGTATAACAATATACCTTGTCCAAAACCAGTCCAAGCAGATTGCATTTCAACAAACGACATGTCTTGCGTCATGGTATTTGATGAATCTTGTAGATGTGACCGTTTTTAGGTTAACGGTAAAACTGATAGTGTTTAGAAATGTGAATAGCTGTCTTACCCTTTGGAAGCTTCTGATAGATGGTTTGTAACTAAACACCAACCACTTTCTGAAAGAGCAGATGAAAGGTTCCAGAATCATTCTTCTGAATGTATTGTGTGATATCATCTGTATGTTAATTATATCTCACTGCCAGAGACCTGGCACAATGATAACCCCATTGTGAATTCATGAATTGCATTCTGTACTGTACTATACAGTATATATATGTTACCACAGAAAATACCATAGCTTACTATTGATTCCCTTATATAATCCAACAGAACGTGCTATGGTGCATTTAGGTACACAAAAAGGAGAATGAAACACATGCTAATATAAATAATGCATCATGTAAGATCTGTAATACTTACAGAGTCACCCTATATTATGTTTTTGAAATCTGTTGCTAATCAGAATGAAAATCGCTCTGGCATTGACTCCCACACATACAGTAATTAAGTTTATCTGCTGTATTTTAAATAAATTTGCATTTGTCTGGTACAATGAGAGCAAAAAACAAAACGTGCTTTGGCGTGTTAGAGGTTGTTCCCATGTGATAATTGCAATGCACATTGTGCCAAAATACAGAAATTTTGTCTTGTTGAGATGTACCATTCTGTTTGTTTAGTGTTTATCTGCAGTATTTTGGTGTAATTAGGATATTAAGTAAACCATATGCTGTCAAAAAATAGGGGGAACTTAAGTCTGAACCAGTACAGATTGAACAGTGAAGAAGAATTCAGGTCTGAGATTAAGCTTTATTAATTAATAAATGCACAGTAATGCAATGCTGCCCTATACATATTTTCATTGCTATAACCATAATAGGGACATCCAATGGAATTATAACTGGATAAGTAATCAAGAATACTTTTTTTTTTTTTTCAAATTCTAGACTATAATTTAGTATCGACAGCTTTCGCACGTAATATGTATTACTGACACGTTCAGTGTTTGTTTCAAGGAAGACATTTGCTACCTCAAAGTGTTCAGCATATTTACTACACCTAAACTTTTTTTTAGTGATCTTGATCAGTTTTAGATGTATTGCCAAAATTATCATTATGTTTCATTAAACTTTTTAGCGGTGTGGAACGATGTTAAAGGATGTTAGTGATGGGTCTCACCAGCATTCCTCAGGTGGTATGATAGCAATAGGACAGTCTTACAGTCTCAAACCATGCATGTGTCTTAGCTCACAGTGATTTAAAAACTTTATGTCACTCATTTTTTCACCTTACTGCATTAATTCCCCACAGAGCTCAGGAGACCTGAAGGTTCAGTGGTCGTCCTCCGAACCCACGACCGAGCCAGCTTCCTCTTACACCCAAGAACTCGAGAGTGGAGTTCAAGACTCATCTAAAGAGGAGGGCAGCTATCCTTCCCCCTTGTAAATTGTAATTGTAATTGGGTACATTTTTTATACCTGATGTTGTACATACAGTAGTTCATAATGGAATTAAAAGATCTACCTTGAGGAGGTCTGTGAAACTTAAAGAGGCCAACAGTCCTGATCACACAGACATGCACAACATTACATGCAGCGCTGGTGATGTCAGCAGGGATCTCTTTGAGTTGTGTAATTGGGCGGATAATGTTCCATGATTCCCTATTCATTGCACCTCTATATTTTCCGCCTCAGTAGCTCAATGCCATTTAGTTGCCTGAAAATAAAGTGGGGTCAGAGAGAGGTTGGGTTAGCCCCTTCCCTTTCTGTACACTGATTTTTTACTTGGAAATGCTGCCAGACTGGGTCCTACAGCCGAGGTCCTTCTTAGAATGTGATTCTTCTCTTTTTGTATAGTAACTTTTGGTTTATTGAAGGGGAAATATATTTAAATTAACAATATAACACAAATAAACAAACAAACCAAAAAAAAAACATTATTCATTTTTCTGTGTGTGAATTTATTCACATGAATATGCACTGTTATTATGCATTGTGCCAATAAGGACTTATAAGAATTACCTTTTCAATACTGTCACTGCCATGAATTGTTCTTTGTTTTAACCCAGTGTACCAATATGTTACCATTATGCTGTCAAACCTGTCATTAAATAACTGAAATGTTCAGGATTTTGGTTAACCAACTATATTTTGACCAAACACTTCTATTAAACCAGAGAGTCAAGCTAAAGAATGATTGTGTGTGTCCTATAATTCATCTGGCAGACTCCGAAAACACACCATTTCAAAAATATCCATTACAAAGTTAAGCACGAGAGTAATGTAGCCTACTGGAGTGTCGGATGAGCCCCATTGGTTATAGGCATTGCTCTCTAGTGCTTCCCAATGTGAAAACCAATCTTGATAAATATTCATGAGCTCACTTCTCACATTATAGTTCACAAATTGGGATCCTCTTTTGACTTGGTGGAGGACAAGTGGATTTCCCCGACACCGTTGCAGGCTGGCAAACTTGACACTTCCATTCTAGATCTTTGCCTATTAGTCAATTTAGTAGACTCCGGAGAATCTGTATTTCTGAGGATCGATATCAACAGGAGGAGACTTTAATATATAAGTTGAGGGAGAGGGGTTAAGCTAAGGATTAGATCCAGAACGCTTCAGAAAGATTGAAAAATGTTTCATAATCAGATTGTTTGCAATTAAAGAAGAAATGCCCTACTGAGCAACGAATACAGTGTTTCACTCGATATTCTCCATTAGGTCATCACTTTAATAATTTAATCAAAAAACACTGGTACATCGTTAGTTCTGACCCAACGTCAAGTAAAGTGTTTAAGGAACCACCTCGTTTAGTCTTTAAAAGACCATCTAACTTAAAAGATCTTTCAGTTAAGTTAGATTTCCCTCCTGTTGCATACAGAACATTCCTCAATAAAATCCCTGATGGTAACTATAAATGTGGTAAATGTGCACAGTCCACTTTTACTTACAAATGTAACTTCTTTAGCCATCCGGTCACTGCTAGAAACATTCAAATTAAAGGTATTATTGCTTAACAGTAAACGTTGATCTTGGGTATAATAAAATATAAACACTTTGGAGTATAATATATAAGTGTGCGGGTTCTATGTTTGTTTAACTTTAAAATCTTTCTACCCTGCACCTTGAAAGACTTTGGATATGTGTATGTTTTCTCTTTGTTTCATAGATCTTTGTTCTAACCATGTCATACATGGTTCAAGGTCAATATATCCCACAAAATGCCGAGCTACTTTGTGAATTAAATCCAGAGACTGCATTTAAAACAGTGAACCTGTTATCACAAGGTATGTAAAATTATATACGTTTGGTAGCGCATGCTACCAGCAAGTCACACAAGCTCCTTATCCCTTTCTATTGAGGACTAAAGTCTAATTTTACTGTACTATAAACAAGCACATTCTGATTGATTGCCTATTCAGAAACAGTTGGGCCAATTAGTTATACCCTTGCCTATCCCTGAGATCCCCTGTATACATTTTATTTGATTTAGATACAGTACCTACTAGTTTCTGATCCTACATGCTACAGTTTCTCAGTTTATGTGAAAATTAACAAAGCATCCCAAGGACATAATGCAAGGGAAGAAATACAGTACCTTGAACACCATCATAAATTACAGTTTCACAGATCAAAAGCTTGTGGTAGGTATCATAAGACATGAGCACTGGAGCAACTGAAAAGCTATTTGTGAGAGTTCAAGTCAGGTTTAATGTCCCAACAGATGTGTCTGTCACAGACTGTGGTAAACTTTCAGTACAGGCTTAGTTTATGTCTGCAGTGAAAGAGCAATTACAATGAAGAAGTTCTTTATCTAAGCTCATAGGGTTCAATTTTGTCAAAAAGCATATTTTCTTGCCACAAAATACCACAGAGTATTAACATCTGTTTGGACTCCGGCTGCAAAAGGATTTTCGAGTGAATATTTGATGAACTGCAATGTCCTAATGTATATGTTCAATTGTCCTGTCTGAGTCATACCTCTTTGTTTCCTTCATGGCAATTTTAGTCTGCCCAATAATGTTCCCTCACCTCAACAATCCCCTCAACAGCTTAGGAGAACTGAAGGTCAGCGGGTGTCCTCTGATCCTACAACCAAGCCAACTGCCTCCTTGAACCCAGGAACGCTACAGAGGATGTCAGCAAGCTATCGCCCCCTAGAGGACAAGGGCCAGCTCTGAGGGTGCAAGGTACTGTCCCTGACAGTTTTACCTCCCTGATCTGCGGGAACACCAGGAGCCAATAAATTTTTCCCTCTGTAATCCGCGGCGAAGACCAGCAGCTTTGCACAACTTGGACGCGAACCTGTGCTCCCCTGACGGTATGACTCACATTGCACACCAATATGCTTATCTTTTACACTGTCTCAATGACCATTTCTGTTAAATATAAAACGCGGTGGGGGAATTTTGGCTGTAAAGTTTTGTCTTCTCAGGGCCTGCATTTTACAAAAATCCTCGTCATCCTAAGTGTTATAAAAATGAAAAACAAGATTAAAGTATTTCAAGGTCAATATTTACAATAACAATAATGCAGCTGTCCCACAAATTACTTCCAGACTTAAACACATAGTAACCTATTGTTCTAAGAGAACTGTGAACTAAAGTGATTAACAAATTTTAATTAGACTTTTTAAGCTTGTATATACATGTGCTGACTTTTTTCTTAGGACACATTTTGTATATTACTTAAACTGCCTTCTTTCTGCATGAACCTCTTCAAATGTGAAATTTCTCTACTGGAAAGCAGTCTGAATAATTAAACCAAGCAGCTGATGATGCTTAGCATGTAAACAGAAGTATAATAGTAATAAAACATGACCATAATTATAGGTGACTGTGCTATCACAGGCTTATTTAGGTCAATCTTGTGGGAAATCAGGCTCTTAAACAACAAAGCACAGGCAAAGTTATAACAAAGCATCTCATTTGAAGCTCAATAAGTTTGTTTAAGTTTGCTTGATCTGAAGGTACAGTACACAAACACAAGCCAAAACTTTGTTATTGTTTTTTTCAACATTTCATGTCCTACGCAAGGCATGGTAACTCTGACAACTGTTCTGTATTATGAAATTATTTTACATTCTCCCCCCACTTAATCAAAAGGTGTCCTCACGTGTAAACACAAGACTGAGGGAGTTTCAATGTCAGGCTTGTAACTGCAACCACTTGCAGTCCCACAGGATATGATGCGACTGGGAGAATCGTGTGTCTCACAAGCCAGCATATATGTTATATAGCATTTAATGCAAAGAGCATGGACATTAAATTACCTGTTCAACTACACAGGTTATGGCTCTTTTCCATATGGGTGATAATGAATTGGCATCTTACCAAGGAAAGAGCAGGATGCAAACTCCAAACCATATTGTTCAAAGACGAGCGGCTTACCATTCAACTAAATATCTCTGGTATTCTCCAGGAGCATCTAGACATAACCCTATACCTTACCTCAAACCTTAACTTGATCCTAACCTTAAAGTCACTATCAGGCTGTAAAACTTCTATTCAGTCCCCCAGCTGAATTAAATAGTATTCTCTATGCAAATGCAATTCAAAGTGCTACTAAAGCCTTTAGTATCAGATGAATCAGCAATGCTCAGACAAAACTGCTCTTTAGCATGATTTGCGTTCTGTTGGGTTCACACACTGGCCGTTGGTGCCACGGTGTCTGAAACCAATTTACATTAAAAGCCCAATCAAACACCCAACACAAGTGAGAAGTTATCAACATATTTTAGTTTAATGAAGTGCCTAATTTTTCCAGAGTAATAGTTAAGTTCATTAAGCCCATAGATGTCTCCAGTGCAAACCTGGCTTGACATATTTTGTAATGCTGTATCTTCCATTGTTAGTGTGCACAAGAGACGCTGTCCTGATAATTTGGAAAAACAAGGTTATGACCAGAATAAAGCTGAAAAAGTGATTGCTTGGAAATAATGCTTGGACAGGTTCAACAAAAAGGTTGGAACTGTGATTCAGGAATAACTGGCATTCTTGGTGTATATAATAGATTAATAGGAATCATTCTTGTTTGTGAGCCTGCACATCATAATCATTAAAATATGTTGCTTAATGCAGAATGTAAGCTACATTATAAGGGAAAGTGGTAGAATATTTCATTGTTTAGTTTCTATGAAATGTGCTGTGTTTGTTTAGTTTTTTTTTTCTCATTTGATGTCAGCTGCCCATGTGATCTCAGAAGGTCAGGCTCATTATCTAAAATCACAAATAAAAAATCTATTTATACACAAACACAATGTATTTGACCATTATTACCTTCATCTGCGGGGCAAGACGTTTTTTAAATCCTTTGACTCATAACTGTCGTTATGGCGAATTATCGAGCTGGTACAGAGGCCTAGAATATGTAAATACCTCAGCAGTCTGCATTATTAAAAAGAGACCGACATAGTATCATAAATCCTGCTGCACTTTTGACTTATAAAACCTACATTTTGTTCAATTTAATTAGCCTCCATAATCAATGTTCACACATAAGACTCAAAATAATACTTAATTGAGGTGCCCCCAATTTGTGTGTGGACATAAGAGGCCCAGTGGCACAATGAGTGTGCCAAAGGATTTTAACTCTTTATTTTAAGCTAAAAATATTGTTTATACTGACATGAACTAATTTAGTCCTGTGCAAATACTTTGCACTTGCCTAAGACCTGTGCTGTTAAAGAAGGCAATGATTAAAAAATGAGAACTAAAGCCAAATACAAAAAGTATATGTATAGATTCAGTTCAAGATTATTCAAATATAAACATTCAATAAATGTAACAGTATAAACAGAAACTAATGTATAATTATGATGTGTATTACATTCACATTGCAAATGCCTGACCCTAATAATATATCTCACCTAACAGACCAGGGAAATATTGTATGTTAGCACACCCTTACCCTCGCAGCAACTATGTTAAACCTAGAAAGGCCTTTTCTTAAACACTACTAGCAGGCAGAGGGTATCTAGCCTAAGCACACTCTTATCTAAGAACCAGTTTCAATGGAAATTACCAAGATGAATGGGGTGTAAGAGTAAGGTCTGGTGATATCAATCATCCAGTGGATCCTGGCTTTTTCTGGAAGGTAAACAAACAGAGCGATATCCCCTTGGGAGTAAAGGAATGTTCATGCATTATGTTTTTCAACAGAAGACCTATTTCTAACCTGTTTCTGTAAGTTAATGTGTGTTTATTCTTCTCACAAATCACTCAACACAAGAAAAAAAAAAAAAAAAAAACCCCAAAAAACCCATTTCCTTCTAAGTTGGATTTCATCTAGACAGCAGTCGTGTTCCTTTAAACCTCCCTTGGTTACACTTTATCCCATCCCTAAACATGGCTCAGCAGTGGGCAGCAATGCCACAGAAGTGCCATTTTGTTTGAAAGTGGAGATTTTATTTATATACATCTTTTAAAAGGAATCTGACTATCTGGAATAGGAGCATTGTTTTAAAAGTTAATATTGACCAAGTCTTTCAAAACTTGCTATTCCTTTAAACTGCTGGGTAGCACAACACTACTACTATAGTACATGCTTAGTCACTCTTTGGTCAGTCACACATTCATATTATATTTCCAGACTCTGCTACTGAAACACGTTACCTGACTGTTCCATAGCAAAAACACAGTTGCAGACAGAACACTACTCTGTAATAACAGCAGCTCAAAAGGGACAACAAAACAAGAAACCATCAAATTATAGTACTAAAAAAATGTGACTCTCTTTAGCTTAAGCAACTATTAAAAAAATAAACAAACATGTTATTAAAGGGGCTGAATTACAAGGAATAGCAGTTTTTTACAATAGCATTTTAATGATACATTATTAACATGTTAATATATATGACTTAAGCTGGGGGAAAACAAAGCCACTTTCTGGCTTGGAACTTGATTTCAAGAGACTAGGTTTCAGGCCACTGCTTGGTACACCATTGGAGATAAAGCAAATGTAGCAAAGATACAGCAAAGCTGCCCCAACTAGGTCTCCCAGTCTCTTGGAACCAGATTTCAAGCCACTGTTCCTGAAAAAAGTAGCTTTGTGTTCCTTCAGCTTTAGCTACATGTATAGCATGTTATTATTATGAACAGCCTAGGATACTCACTGGACATTGATGGAGTATTGAATTTGTTTACAGCCTTCCTCATGACTGAAATATACCAAATGTATGAAAAAGTATGTGTAAACCTCAATTGAACACCTGAATTACTTTCCTTAGATCAAGCTCTACATCTGCTCAGCAAATTTTAGAAACAGCTATCCTTTGTATGGATTTGAATGAATGCAAGGTAGATAAAAATAAAATAATGAAAAAAAAAATAGAAATCGCTCAGTAGCAATGAATACAAAAGGTTTTTCGTTGCTAGACCTCTCAATGCTTGTTGAAAAAACATTTCTTATACATTTCAGTCAAGTTAAGGAATGTGTTTTATTTTGCTAGTGGATAAAACCTTCTCTTAGGTTAAACTTTTCACAAGCTGCATATTTTATTAGTCAAAATGTGCTTTAAAAATAGCCCTTAACTATACATTCCTTATATTTTTGTTAATTGGGTCCTACTGTATTTGTATTCACTCATTTTAAAGTCAGGGCAGTTTGATTTTACATCACAAAACATTGGCAAAATGCCCTTTGACATATAGACCTTGATAAATGTGTCACAATGGGATGTATAAAGTGAGGTTAGGGGTGAAAGGAGAAAGTGTCATCCTAGCAAGGAGGCAGTCAGGGTAATATAATTCCTGTTTCAGAAGCAGGACTGTCTTTCACAGTTTATTTGGAGAAGTAACTGACCATTTGGTCTTTGGAAGGTAACACACATGGTCTGAATGGCAGCCAAACTAGAAAGAGACCCAACGCGTCCGTCTAATCTGAGAAACCACCTTGTTTTATAGCAGTGATTAACGGTGCATAAACATGGAAGGCTTAGCAGTAATGAGGGAGGGAGAGTTCTGTTTGCCAGCAAACAGAGTGGTCACCTCAACTGTGGACACAATTATAGTACAGTAGTTCCTTTCAGGGCTATATAACCTGCAGTCTAGTTAGCTGAAAGAAATGCCAGTGGAGTGTGCTGTTGGACAGTCACGCAGTCACACACAAGAAAATCATTTTGTGTACTTTTTAAGATGCTACTTCTTACAAGCAATGTCAACATAGGTTGACGTATCCCACTACTTTTCTTACATTCCCAGGCACCAAAATGTTTATTTTTAATAAGTTAATGTGTGCAGCTGACCCTGTGTCCCAAGTGCTCACAAGAAGACAAATTATTATAAATAGATATAAAAGGTCATTTACTATAGGGGCCTAGGAATGGAATTTGTGACATGACGGGGTAATGCATTGTTGTCTTGGCTCATTTAAGGGAAAGGCACGGGCTGGACGCAGACTGTAAACCATACTGTTCAAAGGTGAAAGGCTTACCATTCAACTAAAGAGCAAGTTTTGTAGTCGAGAGGCAAGTGTGTGTCTTATGCTGATGTCAGTTGTATTAACTCATCAGAGCTGTTACAGTGGACCTACGCCACTCACTGCAGGTGCTCTTTCTACAACCACACTATGGTAGAAAAATCAGATGTGAGTGTCACCAACTCTCATATTTGTTTTTCCGTTTTCATTTTCTCAAATCAATGTGAGATATTTGACACAAGTTTATGATATTTATAATATTTATGTATTAGTGTAGTCCAGGCAGAATTCACAAGGAAGTCCAAGCTTTAAAATGTCTTCTGGCAGCAGCCATGGCACAAGTTGTGTGTCTGGATTATAATAAAACAAGATTGTGCAACCTGTCCAGTTATAGGACATCCACTAAATGTTAGCTATCACCTCTAGGATTTAATTTTCCAAATAGATATAAAGTGAATAGTGTGCCTCATATTGGTTGGTCAGGCAGTTCATTCCAGGGTCAGTCGGAAGCCAGCCGGCCGGGAAGAGGACGGAGTCATAATGCCCGACGTCATCACCCTAAAGCAGTACGCGATGTGTCAATCATGGATTGGAGGAGAAGTGACTGGACTAGCTATCGCAGGGGGCATGACTAAGGGTATAATTGGGGATGTGATGATATAATATGTTCCTTTAATGTGGTTACGAGATTTGCCCAAACAGGAAACGGAAGTAATTAATTATCGTGAGTGTTTCGTGTTTTGTTTGTTTGATGTGCTGTTTGTCATTTGTCTTTGTTAGAGGGCTAAGCACTAGACGGGAGCTGTCGCTACAAACCAGCACTAAACCTGGACAACACTACACCACTGTTTCACAAACTGTTTGTCTTTCACCACACCTGCACAAGAGCACTCACTACCAGGAGACGTGACCGTGTCTGTGTTGTGTGTTAATTATCAATGTATTATCGTTCAGGACTGAAATCCTTGTTTTGCACGGAGCAAAACACATTCCTGTGTACCGCCCATGCTTATTATTTAAGTGTTGTTGACACGCAACTCAGCCAAATAAAGGGGCTGTTTTATTAAACTTTCACTGTCTTGTGTGTGTTATTGCTGAGCACTGCACCAACTACACCTGCACACTGCAAGCCACTTTGCCTCACACTCTCACTAATAATTAGACAGAGAGCAATGTCTAATTGATGCAATATGACAGTACATGACTCAAGTCCTCACTGGTTCTCTAACTGGTTATATTTAGGTAATGCAGGTTCTATATTATTTCAGATACATCTAATATAGGAACATAAGAGGAGCAAAACATTATATCTTGGTCTGGAAGCATCCTCTAAAATGTCAACATTTTAAACAAAGTGTGACCTGCAGTAATTTGACTTAATAAAATCTTAAAACATACAATTACAGCACATACTTGCTTTTGATACAGTCAAGGGAATGCTGTCCCATTTAATTAAATGATATGTGCTTTAAAAAGGTGGGCATTAAAGTTTAAGGGATTAAGGGATGAACCTGGTCCTATCTTATTCATCTTCTGACAGGTTAATCTTTTTGAGAAAAAGCTATGGAAAGGCAAGAAATGAGAGCATCTAAAAACATTCGCTTTATATGTGTTTCATGTAAGATTTCATGTAGATTGACTAAGCTTTCACTCCACAGAGAAACAAAATTAGAAAACAATGTAGGGGTTCCAACATGCAACCAAGATGTCTTTTTCTAAAGAAAAAAAGTAGTTTGCACATGCTTATTTCTTTACAAATTGCTTGTAAAATTAAACACAGAACCAAAATAGTTTTTCATTCTTTCCCATAAAAACTTACATTCATTCATGGCAGACTGTATAATTTGGAGTTGTCTTACCTCAGGAAAACCTTCAACCTCAAGAAAATAATTTATTACTCTTTCAGACCACAGCTCCAGACTCTTCTGGTGACCTGTAGACCATAAAACGTATAAAACTCAGGAACCAGTGGAACCAAGGAACTTTTGAGACCCCCACATTTTTGTAAAATCCCACAAAGGTGATACATTTCAGATTTTTTTTGTTCTTAAACAGAATCAGCTGTGCTGCTGAGGCACATCATTTCTCATACCATATGCTCTTTTCTTATGTTCCATATGCACTTCTAGGAACGGAGAATACATGTAGCAATGGATTGACCAAAATCAGAGGCAGAAAGAATCTTAGCTGTAAATCTCCCTCCCGACCAGAAAGGGTGCTGTGCAAGGTAAACGGTATGCTTCTCTGCAGATTGGTTGACTCGACGATAGGCAGAAACTGGAGGTCGGCTATCTTGGCGGAAGCACGTAGCTGCACGTATACAAAACTAATCGCTTGCGATCAGCTACGGGGAAGGCAGTGATTGGACAAACCAGGGTGCCGGGCAGATTGCAGGGAGCAGACGGGTAGTATAAAGGGGACGTAGCTACGTGAGTACGGCCCTGTGACAAAGTAGCTGAGTGACAGCAGGTGCAGGAGTGATGCAGTGCGTGAAAGAAGAAGACAGAGGTAATTGTAATCCGGTTTAGAAATGTTTTATTTTGGAGATTTCAGGTCTGGCGACCAAACAATAATTCCCCGGCAATACACACCAATGTGTATAGCACAGGGTATATAACAAGAACAGACCCAAATAGTAAACTATATCTGCCCCACAATAATACAAACATGGTCACAAGTCCTGTGTGCGTGCAATAGTGCTAGTGGTGGGTGATGCAGGTTTATATTTGTGACAATGATGCAGTGTTGTCCAGTTTAGTGCTGGCCCTTGACAACAGCTCCGGAACTGTATTAGCTGTCCAGTAACGTACAAGACAAGACAAGACAATTACAAACAAACAAAACACAACACGGTTTTACTCTCTGAGGTTACTTTTACTGTCCTTCTCGGTTCTACTCACATTAAACCAAAGCAAAAGAACATATTACGATTCTCCGTCCCCTTTTATAGTGTCACACATGACCCCTTGGTAAACGGCTGCCAAGTTGTTTCCCTTCTGGGTCAATGCATTATTGCAAAGGAGTCTCACCCCCTTCCAGGCTGGCCGACTTTCCTTGAACCCTGGGAAAGAACTGTCAGACCAGCCTGTCCAGATATACAACCAAGTATCATTGTATTTCTGTCACAGGCCCCTCACGCTGAGACACAGTGATCAGCCGGAAAGTGTTTTGTTTGTTTTTGTTTTGCAGAGCACAGTTTTGTGCGCGGAGGATTATGGCTATCCGAGTGTTATTTTTGTTTGGTACTGCAAACCCTCCCCTATACCATCATTGGTATAGGGGCAACTTGTTTTATTTCCTTTGTGTCTATAACTTTAAATAAAAACTGTTCACTTTTGGGAGTACTCCAGTGTACTGTGTGTCATTATTATTCACCAGTCACCACCCTGCCACAAAGATACAATAAAACATGTGCGGGTTAAACAAATATTGGGACAGTAATGTCATGTAAATCTTTCGACATATTAATTTAGAAGAAAGACTATCATGAGATAACTACAGTATTTAAATAGTTCAAGTTAGTTATACCGAAAGAATACATACAAATGTGTTTAGCTGTACATATTAGTATGTAAGATTAATTTAAAGGATCCAGTTGTCAAGTAAATCAGTGATTCTGAAAGTTCCATGCTGTGCTGGTATGATGACATATTTGCACAGGTTGGAACACTTTTTAGATCTCCACACGTAGTTGCGTTCTCTTCAGAGAACTGTAAACTAAAATAATCATAAACAAACCAGGATTTAACTTGTATTAGCTGATAGACGAAGACAATAGCCTGTTTTCACAAAGAAATGCTCCTTAAAAAGAGTAAACATGATAAAGTAAAATCTTCCTCCCAATTTTTCTTTTTTCTTTTTACAATCATTCTGACTGGTTCTTATTGCAATTAGTCACATATTCAGTTCTGGTTGCCGGCATTAACAGCTGTAATGTAGGCTGGATCAGTGAAAGGGGCTTTATAGAAGTAAGAGACAGCTCATGATTTGCTACAAGGATGTTTCCTGTAGCATTGCTGACAATACACAGCCCTGCTCTCGCCTGTGCTGTTGCTTACTAATATAAAGACACTCTGGCTGAACTAGGCTTCATTGCATTTGTCTAGGACATGAAACTGAACTGGAGATAAAAAAAAGTGTAATTGCAACCACTGTGAATGATTCCAAATATGGTAAAAGGCAAGAGCACAGCAAAATGAAAGCGCTACTGTTTAAGCCCAATTTACTATTTAGTTACAGCTGAAAAACTCACCAATGACTTATCGCTTAAGCACATGGCTTATCGATTAAAGGTAACAAACAGACAGTGATTTACTCCTTTCTTTGCATTTAATAATTCAGCTCAACTAACTTCTCCATTGATAAGCCTTTCACTTGTATTCATTCATGTTTAATAAAAACCTAATAGTGGATTTTCCCAGTGTTATTAGCGTGCTATTGAAGACTAATTCATGACTGCTTAAACAATTCTATGCTTGCCTAAAGGTTAGGCACCTCCTAGCAATAAATATAATTGGTTGCTTTAATTTTAACAATTGCTGTGCAAGGTACAATAAGAAATGTACTTTGTGCTATGGCTTGATGTGAACAAGCCCTTAATATAAAAAGAGTCTCCAGTGCTAACTGTGAATCCTATACAGTATGGGAGATAATAAATGTTCAAAGAAATATATATCACACATTTTTCTCATGCAACATGTTTCAGCTTTCTAAAAGTTTAAAGTAATAGATCATTACATGAAAAAATATCTGCTTTCTAAATTGGGAAAAATCAGTTTGCATGTTGAGAACTGCAAACACATGCAAAAATAGCTTTCAATCCGTTTTGCTTTTGTAGTATTTTTAGTATTCTCCTCTTTGACAGGGGAGTTTCGGTCACAAGTGCTCTCCCATAGACCCAGGATGAGTGCTGCTGTCGAAGTTGATACATGTTGACAGGACGGCTGTAGCCAGACAAGATATACAACACGGCTACAGAGCCCTGCGTGAGAACCCTGCCCTGCTCCTGTTTGGCTTGTTCTCTTTGCGTGACCATGCTTCTCTTCTGTCCGCTCCCTCACCTTCTCACAGGCTCTGTTAACTCAGTTTGTGCAGTAATTAGACAACAGTCTGGTTTATTTATATTTTTTTTTGGGGGGGGGGGGGGGGGGGGTGGGAAATGGGAACATCTAGTAAACAGCTGCAGTGTTTGTGGCTGAATAAAAATGTTGTTCTTGTCTTAAACCAGACAGTACCATGACCCAACCATCTGGTCATAAATAGAGAGTCAAGTATTTGCTCAAATATTTTGAATGTCCTATTTAAAACATTCAATTACGTTCCCTCACAGCAGCAATTCCCCCACAACAACTCAGGAGCCTCTTTACATGCAGGTACTCCACAGCAGAAGTCAGTGAGTTACCAGTCCCTGGAGGGCAAAGGCCAGCCCTACCGATGTCTGCTTTGAGCTCATCGGGTGTCTGTCCAGTAGGACCATGGTGAGGAGAAGCAATGCTAGTCAATATATACTCAATAAAACAGATGCAAAATGCAGATTTGAAATCCAGAACAGTACTGCTAGGTATAATAGCAGACATGTATGTGAACATCGACTTTAGCAGTAGCTGTGTGTATTCATAGTAATATGTTTATCTTTGCTAGAAAAGCACTGTTAAAAATGCAGAATGAATAATTTTGAAGTCATTTCCAGGGTTTTCCTTCAAATCTGGAGAACTGAAAGCTGCTTAACCTTAGAACTGTTTTTTTTTTCCCCCTCCAAACGTCAGGACAGTGCATCCAGAAAGTGAGTTTGGGATTCATTTCAACACCTGACAGGGTGAACAGATCTGTTATTTATTTTTTTAAAAGTCATACTTTTAATGCTTCATCTAGAACAGTGCCATGGGAACTTAACCTGTTTATTTTTAATTTTTAAGATGTTTATAGGAGGTATGGTTGAAACCCAGGCTTGGGTTTGAACAGCCGATTTACAAAGGAAGGGTACTTAAAGGTCAACATCTTTAATGTTTCAAAGAAGAGTTATCTCTTCCAGTGATTAGGGATGATTTGAGAGTTGTGTATCTCAGTGAGACATAATTCCCATGGGGTCAGCATCAGATGTTACTGGCCACAACAGAGGTGTGTCTGAGCTGTGTGTGAGTGGTGGCTTGAAACAGGCACTGCAATTATGGAAAGATAATATCATTCTGAATATTGTAAGTATTGACAGCATTGTTTTAATGAGGATCAGAGCTGTATGGAATGAAAGACACCATCCAGCTTTTCCGTTTGGTATACACTATACAAGCTTCACATTCAATATCTTAAATTTCTTCTTTTGTTACATTTATTTTATATTAATACACAACAAGTCAACTATCAGCCCACTTCTAAGTTACCACTCCAGAGATCTGAATAATTTCCAGAAACATGAAATTCAATAGAGTATTGAAGTTAGGGTTTTTGTTTTAAAATCTAAGGTTGTTTTCACATTTGGTAAAATCAGTTGCTGATATTTGTTATATAAAGAAAATAATTAAATTTTTTTTTTTTTTTTTTTTAAAGATTTCCTTTACTGTTAACATAATTGATTTTTTGTCAGACGGACTGTTCTCCCCCCCAAAAATAGTTAAACGTGGTATCCTTTGCTCAGAAGCAAGTTCTAAATACAATGCTACGGCAAAAAAGCATCAAATGATTAATTTATATGAAAATCATATTTTCAGTTGTAAATTGAAATTTCTTTAATCAGGCACAGGTTGTAGCAAACAACACATACATCTATCCTAATTGTAATGCAATTCCATTCACAATATGCATCTCAAATGTGCACTTTAGAAAGAAACACATGATATTATAAACACATATTTTCATTTGAAAACATCTGCTACTACACTGGAAAGAATTAATTTCTCAATTCACTTTCAGAAGGTCTCTTATACTTGCTAGCTCAGTGTCTTCTGGGTCAAGCACCTTACTGGTTGCAAAACATGCCAGTCATTAAGGGAAACATCTGGTTGGTGACTGACAGGAAGGAAGGCCCTGAAGAGGACAGTTTCATCTCTAGGTACCATACGCCATGTTTTAAAATGAAAATACATGTTTGCTAAAACTACACATTAGAGACCTGCTCTATACAGTGAGTGAAGGGGCACGGTGTGAAAAAGAAAATCAAAATAGTACTGCTTTAAAAAAGGCTTTTCTGGTTAGGAGCCGTGCAAATTGTCTTTACACCTATGCTCCTATTGTATTTATCACAAGATTTAATTGTGCCAAATATTACGGTACCAGAACATTACACAATCTTTCACACCCAGATTTCATTGACATTTACAAATGTCTTGGCTTAAAATAGGATGTCCTGTATTACCAACTGTTCCACCATGTTCACTAACAATTAATAAACAAATGTGTATTTTAAACATACCATGCCTGCCTGCTCCAACTACACCATGGAATAAGGGGGTGTCCTCCAAGACCTTTGCCATGTGTATTAAGTTGTAACAGCATCATTGTTATTAACAAGACATGATGCACAAGTCCCTCCAACTGCTTTTAATCACAGATGGCTCATTTTGATGTTTTGTTTTGTTGTGAGGCGCATAAAGGAACAACAACAAACCAGAAACAAATGAAGGCCTTTTTTCAGGATAGAATTATATAGTTTATTGTGCCATAGCTTTCTCTTGTATTTGCATGCCAGCTGCATGGGTTTTTAAACCTTTTTAGGACTCACCCATATTGATAATATTAGCTCTGTTCTGTGGACTTTAAAATGTTCCGTATCGAAAGTGGTAAAAGACCAGTGGTTTGTATAAATCTGGGTTAGCTTCTCAAGCAGTAACAGCCTGAAGATGTTATTTGCTGGCGGTCCCTAGAGTGGTAAGGAAGTTGGACAAACAACAATTTCAACAGAGTTCAGTTCTTAGCAATGAAAGAATGTAGTAAAGAGACCAACATCAAGGAATTAATTTGTACGATTATAGAGAACTGCTTAAAGTTGGCAAAGTAACAGGAGGCCAGGATTGCATGAAAAAACAACTATTGCATTTAGATTATACCAATAGCCTACTGCTTCTCAGGTAATGTTAAATGCTTGTAGATAAGATATGAAATCTCTAGGTACTCTGTATATTCCCAGCAGGAGTTTGACTGACGAATCCCTGGGGTTCATTTCTTGCTAATCATCTGTTATCAGCAGTCCCTTAAATTAAAAAAAAAAATGAGATTACAGGTCTCTTAAATTCATTGCAGCTACCAAAATAATTCCATAAACCTTATTTGTCTTTCACTTTCGGTCTCTACTTAGGTCTCATGTGTGGTTTAAATAGAAACATGGTACAACAAACATGTGTTTATATATAATAAAAAAATTTTTTGTCAAAACATTTAACTGGTTATAAAAAATGTCAGTCAATAGGGGAAGCAGCTGGTTGGTTAAAGTAGATGTTGAAGGGGTGGGGAAAGTCTCAGTCTCCAGGTGAAACGACAAAAGACGTGAATAAACTACCTCAGTGTATGTCTTGCTTAATATATCGAAATTGCACATTTGAGACCTACATAGCAAAAGGAAATGCACGACTGGCAATATCTATAGAACTAGTTTATCTGTTACAACTACTTTAAATTAAAATGCATGTTCAAAGAAAATGTTACCATAGCATTATACAGAATATACTGTGATGGCAAGTTAAGTGTGTAATACAAAGAATGTGAAAAGGGCAATCTGAACAAAAAATGTCGGCAAACACACAAAAAGAACATGTTGCATAAAACCGATTAGAAATATAAGTAGTACTAATCTACAACTCATCATATTACTTTAATAAACAATAGAACAGTCTAATTACATATTGACACAAGCAATCTGTACAGTACTTTATTACATTTAAAAAAATCTAGAAAGGCCAAAATCCATGCAAAGATTAATCATTCAGTAACTAAAACATGAAAGCCTGCCCTTTTCACAGGAGTCATCAAGGCTGTTACTTTCTGTGGTTTAGAGTTTCTTTTAGGTGCAAAAAACAATACGATCAGGAACATTCAAACTGTGGAAACAGGCAACAGAAGCTAAAGAAAATATAATGCACTAATGTGTAAAATATAAAATCCTTTTTTTAGAGAGAAGAATGAACATAAGAAATATCAAGATAAGAAATACAACAAACTAATGGACTATTGTTCATCAATTGGACATTGGTCAACATATAGCGTGTAAAAGGGTTATTAATATGTTGATAGAGTCTCAAATTATTTTAGGACAAAATTGGTCTTCATAGAAAAGCTGTTTAAAATGCATGTTATGTAAATGGCAAATAAAGTCCTCAGTCTATTGTTGAGGGTAGAAGAATGTGTTCAATATGGTTCAAGCTAATTTAATGAAAATGTATTAACTTGCACCCTTGCAGGGTTTTTAGTTTGCAGAATCACATTACCTTAACAGGACGTTATGTTTTTATTCAAGCACTGATGTGACCCGAAATGTCAAGAAAGTAGTAGTCTTTCATAATTAGAAGTAGAGAATTATAAGGGTTCGTTAATTACAGTGCAATGGAGGAAAATGAATTAAACCAAGAGTAGTTATTTTGAGTAATCAATCTGTCAAGTGTATGCATGTTTGACTAGACTTCAAGCAGAAGTTTCCATAATTGGAAAAATGAAGTGGTTTTGTGGAAATGCTGCACATTTAAACTAGTAACTACCAATGCATAGCCCTACTGACCACACACAGCTATAAATATAAATGAAGTGATATCATGCTACTATGATTGGTAGCATCTTAAATAAACAATTTACAGAACAATGCCAGAACATTTTCTTTTTAAAACAAGAACCTGCTGTAATTTCCCTCTTCCAGTGATTAGAAATGAATTAAGAGTTGCGTATCTCAGCGAGACATAATTCCAATGGGGTCAGCAACAGATGAAACGGACCACAAGAGGCATGCCTGAGCTGTGCGTGAGTGGTGGCAAACCAGTCCTGGAAAAGACAATTATCATTCTGAGCATTGTAAAACAAGCTTGACAGCATTTTTAAAATGAGGTTCAGAGCTGTATGGAATAAATGACACTATCCAGCTTGTTTGTTTGATATACACTATATGAATTGTACATTTTCATTGTATTTTTATTTTTATTTGACACAAGTCAACTGAGCCCACGCCTAAATGGCCACTCCAGACATCTGAGAAATTCTCAGAAACACCTAGAATCACAAAATTCAATAGAGTACTGAAGTTAAGATTTTTGTTTGAAAAACTAAGGCTGTGTTCACTGAGTTTGGGGTTGGGTTCCAAACAGTTTGCTTCGTTAGGAGTGTAGTATGAACAATAAAGTTTGCATGGCAAATAAACCAAACCTTAGGAGGTGGTCTCAGTTAGTTTGTTTGCATTAATGTGAACAACTGGGGCAGTTAGTTTACATAGGTTTGTGTGTAGCTTGTTTGGTAGTCTGCAAAAGTGTAAAGTGAATGCCCAACTGAACAATATGGACAGTGAAAAACTGAGGCACTTTTAAAATTTGGTCAGTCAAAGTCCATGCAGAACATATAAATAGTATAATATATATTTTTTTCTCTGATAGGCTGAAGGAACAAACAATACCAGAATTGCAGGATCGTGTAAACATTGTGTCCACCAATAGTAAGAAAAAACTGCAGTGTGATCACAAATGAACTGTCCTGAAAAAAATAATTCCATTTCACACCCAAACAAACTCAGTACATTTGTGTCCAGGTCAGTGTCAACAGCAAGCAATCCGATTAATTATTTTAAACCAAGGAACTAAACTGAGACTGTTCAGAACAAAGAAATATGAACATACCCTAAAATAGAAACATAAAACCAGAAAATCGCCCTGCTCTTGCAAATCTATACATAGCAAAGAACAAAGCATCAGCTCCTTTACAAATGTTAAACAGATACCTGCAACTTAGCAGCTTTCATTCCAGTGACAGCAGTCACATCAATGTGTTTTCCAGTTTGTTCCAAGACATTTCTTTTGAATATTGTATATAGGCTCCAATTCATCTAGTCATTTATAAAGGGAATCTCAACAATGAGAAAGACAATGGAGTAAACTGCAGCAAGAAGACTGAATATCTACCGGTGTCACTGTGTAAATAAGGTTAGAGCCTGCAAACCAGGTGGTTTAAATGTTTATTAGTTTACATATTAAATCTTATATACAGAAGACTGTTACAGAAGACAGTGACTAACACAAACAGGACTGAAACTGCACAAAAAAACTAAAACCAAAAACGGTATAAACACTGCTCTACTTTAGGGTTTCAATTTCCATTTTACTACCTTCCTGTCCACTCTTTTCCACCTTACTGTAAGTTACTCAATACAGTGGGTGTTTCCGATAAAGGTCTATGGAGTAAAGCAGATTATAAAGCCATCTCTGAATTAGTCATGTTGCCTCCACCTGTTATACATACACAATGATGATTACTGTCCCATGGCTACACGTCCCCTCTTTCCTTCGACACATTGCAAAACCAAAAACAGCCATGTCTGCTTGTTACAAAAACAAAAACAGCCACGTCTGCTTGTTGCAAAAACACAACTGCTTTTTTTTTTTTTTCAACCTTTTAAAATCAGCATTTCGAGCCATTTCCTAATAAAGCTATATAAAAAGATAACTTCTTTCCAAAGCCATTTAACTAAAAGACAATTAGGCTGGTTATACACCATCCACCAGTGCAAAGTAGCCATTATCTCCATAGTGGATTTAAACTGACACAGAAATGAAAGTAGGCTTTTATTGAAATTTACATTTTTTTATTGCTCTAGGGTCTCCATCTTCACGTGCAACAGGCTACAGCAGCATGAAGCTCAATCTTTCGCATCACCAACACCATCCGGATTAATTGCAAACATTGCCTCTGCCTCCGGAAGGCAAGGGGAGTCGTAAATCTTACAGATCCTTGTTTCTCCTCGACCTTTTCTCAAGTATAACCTGGTTAAAAAGAAAAAAAAGATAATGTGGAAAGTTAAAAAATGTAAAATTCAAAAGCACAAGGCACTTTAAAACCTAAAAAAAAATTAAACAATATTTAACATTAAATATTAATATTAATTAATTATTATAATTAATTAATATATAAAAGTTTTTTTTTTTTTTTTTTTGTCAGGTCTTTAACTTTGTTTATGAGGTAAATTCAGCACTGTTATGGATAGCATTTTGAAGTCTAACAGGTGAAGGAGCCTAAACCCACATACCCCTGGAATAGTTTACCCCAATACCGCCAGTCACACTGCACCAGGAATCTGAACACTGGTTGCTTCGAAACCAATAGAGATTAGCAAAACTATTAATGTACAAACTTAAGTAACACACACATTAACTGGCAAGTAAACGTGTGGCTCCAAATTGTTCAGAACAAGAACGCGATTGTAACGCATTAGCTGAAAATCTGCAATTAGGTTGTATCAACGACTGTGTCAAATTCAGTTGAATTATATAATTAATTAAAATTAAGAAAGTAAAACAGAAATTGCAAAAGGATCTATAGTAAAATGAGTTTTCCCTCTCATTTCAACTGTGTAGGTTTTGTAAAATGTAATGGCTAAAAAATAAACTACTATTACCTAGTGGTTGAAGCATGTGCAATAATATTCCCTCCAATCGGCTTCTTTGGATCTGCAGCAAACATGGCTGCACCGTCCACTTGTGCCACCACCTGGTTAGTAATCACCACAGCAACACCAAACTAGAGAGGAGAGAGAGAGAATCATTTATTTAATACAATGTCAAAACAAGTTACATTTATACACATAAAAAGTAGATATTGATACCATGGGACCCACACTACTAACACCTGTTGACCATTGCCTTGTTGAATCCTGGAGATTCCCCAATAACTGTCTTTAGTAATTCAGAAATTAATGGAATTAGTTTTCCCTGCTGAAATGACACATTTTAGGCAAACAGACTTGCCAAAAATTACAATGATGGGGAAAGAAAGAAAAAAAGGTTTTCAAAACCACAAAATGTCACAAAGAAAAATAAACTTTTTCGGTTGCTGATTTATTTTAAATGCAAATGAGACTTGTGAACACTTTGATCGGGATTGGCAGAGTTTCTTCTTTACTGGAAGAAAACCAAAAAAGTAGTTTTGCTTATTTGGAGAGAAATAAAACAAAATAAATAAACTCACAGAATAAGAACCTCACTTCGGACAAGCTGTGTTAGCGTACCCTGCGGCACAGCAATGAGACATGTAGAACTTTTGATGTTTATACAAAGGAACTTTTGTATTATTAAAAAAAAAAAACATGCCACACTTATGCAACAGTTCATCCAAAATAAAAACAGACTTTGGTAAATGTTCATCTGCTTTCACCACATCCAATGCTTGATGAAGCAACTTACTGCTTGCCTTCAGATGAGCCATTCTAGGTTAACATAGAGGCTGCCCTCAAATAAACGCCGCTATCAGTAAAGAAACATTAAGGTATTTGTTTTTCTCCGCCTACTAAAAAAAAAAAACAGAGTAATCAAACAAACACGCAACACTGACTATACACATGTAACGCCCCTGAAGAGATGGGAGCCTCAATCTAGCACGTAAATTACAAACTAATGCACACACACATAGTAAGCACATTTTATTTTATGGTAGTACAGTTCTGAAAGAAAATGCAAGATAAACTATGCACATAACAGCAGTCCTTCTGAAGTTCTTATAGGTGGTTTTCTTGTTTTGTTTTTAGTTAAATTCCCGTACAAATAAAAATAATGTGCTTAATATCTAAGAGAAGATTTATTTTCGGTTTCTCTTGCATAGAAATTACAAACAAGCAAGTTAGTGAGAAAAAAAAATAACCGCGTAGCAATAACTGTAGTTTTTACAGAAAAAAGTTGATATTCTGCGGTAATTTTGAGCGTAGAAAAGCACCTATGTCTTACTCTTGGACTTAACCACCACACCAGCATTGTCCCGCCCCTTAACAACAAATACACACACCTGATTCGCTAGTACAATACTCCTCTGACCTTCCAACTCCCACCTAATAGGCTTTTGGTAACTGTCAGCAATAAATGTACTTTTGTCAAGGTAGGTTCGCCACACACGCTGCTGCATACAGGTAGGATACCGCTTTACAGAAAATAAGCAACCGCGATACTTCAAAAATGTCATAAATCATGTAATTAAATATTGCAGCGTTTGAAAATTGTAGTATTATTAATAAAGGCCTCCCTCGTATAATCGATGCCCTCGTTTAACACATAAACACACACAAAGACATACCATTGGGTAGAAGAATTTCACACACATTTAATACTGAACAATGAGCACAAAGTGTGGTGATAGAAGGAAAATAAATAGTAATGAAAACATAACTTACCATTAAAGACGTTTTACTTAGGTCTAGAAATAACTTATTTACAAACACACGTCATCTTGAGCATCTTGCAACACGACACCTATAAAACTAATATATAAGACCAATGTCATCTCGCCTTCATAAATATTGACACTTGCTTTTAAAGGGAAATGCAGCATTTTTGTGCCTAACGCCTGAAAAAGTTGTCAATTTTTAATTTTTTTTGTTCTTGCATTTCTAATCATTTTAATTAGTCTGGAGTTCTGCACCATAATTTAATTTCTCTGCGCTTCAGTGGTACAAACAGATTGATACACAATGGTGTGATTGACAGAGCATTGTGTTTTGAGGAATCATATCGTCATAAAGAACTGTCAGCGCGTGCGAGTGGTCTAGCTGGTCAAGTCGAGTGGCTCTGCTACAACGCGTGGAAAACTGAGACCTTTGATTTTAGCAAAAAGGGATTTGAAGAGCAATTGAATCCTAAAAATGGACTCTGGTAATATCAAGAACCGAGTATATAAATCTCTTCTTGGAATCAGATTGTACATTGTGTGATATAACTTCAGCAACCACAGAACAGTACCTCATCTGCGAGTCGAAGCAGCATTCGTAGAAACCTGGCCAAGTGCATCTGTCTGGCAGCCAGCTCTCCCCTGCCTGAGTAATCTGTCCTGTACAGGGCTGTGGCGCTGTCCACAATTAGCAATGCATATCTGGGGATCATGAAAGAGTAAAATACTTCAATCCCTTGTATTGTTAGGGTATACAGCTCTCCAGAAATCTATTTTAAATGTATTCTTAGAGCATGTATTTTGCAGCACAAACAGTCTGACATTAAAGATTTTTTTTCTTACTAAAACAAGAGTTCACAGTACAAGACAATCTATAAATGCAGCAATATTACTTTTCAGTTCTAGGTGTTTTGCCATTTGGTATCTATAAACCATAAACTTCTCCAACGGTGGCAAAAAAAATGATTTGCAAACTTGCTAGAAAAATATACCAAAACATTCATTTTATTTTATAGTCTACAGTGCAAACTATGATGATTTTCATAGAGACAGATGCTATACTGTTAACCAAAAGATAATTTGTATATTAGGAATGAGCTTGGAAGCTGTTCCAAAGTCTAAAGACATCAAGACTGACCAATCCAGTCTTTAGTTGATGCATCACAGTATGCTTCATTCAGGGTTTACGTGTGTTTAAATGACAGATGGTGCATCCCATCTCAACATAAAAAACTAAAAAAAGTTCAAAGGGTTTGTTTTTTAAAAATGGAGATCAGTCGATACAATATAATTTGACAGATAGGAGGCAGTAAGTTACTTAACACTGCAGCATATCCCAAAGATGAAAGAATACATCTACAAATGCACGACAGGCTAATTAATTGTTAAAAGATGTGTTGTTTTTCCATGAAAGATCTCATGTAGAAATTCTACAAGCCTTTCAAGTTGCATCCATATTGCTATCTCTCCTCAAGTCCCAGGCTGACTGTACCAATTAGACACCACTGGCTAGCTTTCTGCTGTATCTAATCACTGCTGGCAGACCCAACATCTCATTACACAGCTGCAATTAAATGTTTATCTCCAATTTAAAAACTTGTATACAAAAACGGCACGAGATGTTGACCTATTTAAAGTTTCAACATGGAATCTGGTAATTATGTTCAACGTTTTGGGTCTTTAAGAGGAAACCGATCTTACAGAAGAACCTTAATGAGTTATAATTTCTCAGCGAAATAAGTCAAAGATATTGTGCAACATCAGTCTAGCATCTGGATTACACAGTAGCTGCTGCTAAAAATCACCAGAATTTAGTAGATTAAAAAAAAAAAAATTATATATATATATATAATATATTATATATATACACATACATATATTAAGGTTGATACTTCTCACCCCATCATTCTTTAATTAGTAACTACTGTCACTTAGATAGTACCAGATGGGTTCCAGAAGTAACTTATGTTACACAGCTTCAATTAGGCAAACGTTAGTGTTTTTTCATATATATAACTTTTTTTGTGTTGCAGGGCTATCTTGGTGTTAAAGTGCTATCTTGTCCATTCTTTTAGTGCAAGGCGCACAATGCCAAAAGATATAAGTTATATGTAAAGATTTCTCTTTTATAACAAATGTTGTATGTAAAAAAAAAAAAAAAAAAGTTTTTTATTTGTATTTTCTATATTTATGTTTTTTTTTTTTTTTTTTTTTTTTAATTCTAAAGTACTTTTCTACAGCTTGCCTTTTGGTTTCATCCATTTTGGATACAGGCTTGAATGAAAATCGTTATAAGAATTAAGAAATATTTTTATTGTATTTTTTTTTTTTTTTAGTTAGCAGTTTACATTTTCCAATTAGCATTATTTAAGTAAGCAGTAAGGAACTTTAATTACATCCTTGTCCACGACACAACAGTTATAGTTACAACTGATAGAATCAAATGGGGACAGGACTTAAAATATTTTAAATAACTGTGCTTTTAACATAAGATTATTTTGGTGTTTACAAATAGGGTAAGCATTGTACATCAAATTGTAGTTCTCTATATTATGCATTTTCAAGCCTAGGTTTATTCAAATAAGTGTTCCCAAAATGGCACCCCCTTCCTCTTAAGAAGAAATATTACCTGGACTCTGCCATCATAGCAGCTGCTTGATACAACAGCTGAGTTTGGTGGTCTGTGTTGAATGCCCGGGCGTATGCTACATTATCCAGAACATCACTTCCCGATAGCCCGTACCTTTAAATGTAAAACAAAAACAAAAAAGTAAATAACAATCCTGAACTGTTATCATTTTTACAACAAATGTGGTACACAATATTAATTAAAAAACACTAACAGCTGTAAATGATTTTTTTTTTTTTTTTTTTTTTTTCTCTCAAAATCCAAGAGATTCTGGAAGCATTTAAAAAAAAAAAAAAAAAAAAAAAAAAAAAACAGGTCAACGTATCTACTTTGGCAATAGTAAACCTCAAGCAACAACATGCAGTCTCAATTTTAAACTTTAAATGTTAAATGTATATAAAAAATGAGTTACTAAAACATCAGGAAGGAAGTGGGACAGCCATACCGTGCAAGACGGGAGACGTTGATATAATATGTATAAAATATGGAATGACAGGATAGCAGGTATGTTTTCAAACATGTGGTAAGCACAACTATCGGTTCACGGGTCATTGTGATAACTGCTGTAGGGCCTAAATTTCAGGGGCAAAGGAAAAAGGGAGGGCAGCAGTACACACGAACACAGCAGGAGAGCTCTTAAACATTTCATAGCAGCATGCCGTGAGAAGGGGAGAGCACGCTGCAACAGAGAAGGAAGCGTGAAATCATATTTCAAGCATCTAAAATAATGCATTTTGCAGGTCTTTTAATGCTTTTACAGCGGTTGGGTAAATGGTTATACTCTAAGGAACAAATACCACGAACCCAATCTTGACATATCCTGTCTGACTGAGAACTATTTAATACAATTCTATTTAAGAGTGTTCGGTTACATGTTACAGCGAAGCAGGTACTGCACATATTACCAGTACATGGAATAGATCAATGCTTAGGAAAGAGTGTCAAATACACATTGCAAATAACCAGTAGTCATTCACTTTGTCTTAAAACCAACTGTGTTTCTTTTATAACTGAGAAGTTCAACTAATTTGGAGGACATGCAAACAATTGACTGTGTGCATACACAGGTGGCTACAAGAATCAATCAGCTTTTTTATAATACTAGATTGGTCATTTTCGATACAGCTTGGGCCTCAATGTAATTTTAAATGAATTAAGTTTATACTGATGCCACTGTTTAGTGTTCAGGTCTCTTCAGATTTGTTATTAAGTTCTGGCAGCATATACTAGAACACTATCCATTGTCCAGTTGCACTCTGGAGCCCTTACTATTATAAGAACCTAGTCCTAGAGGATATTTAAAGATTACATCATCATGAATACAAGCAAATTCTAAAGAGTTAAAATAACATAAAACGTTGCAGCAATGATCAATAAGGCAATTCTCACAGACTATAATACACAGTGAAATTACATAAAGAATGCCATTATAGACCTGTGCAAAATAATTCCAAATTGTATTGGGTTTCCTGAGACAGAAAAAAGGAAATAAACAAAATAATCCTATTCAATTGGAGACCAAGCTAACACGTTAATCATACATTTAAATGATTTGACACAAAAACAAATCCAAGTTTTCAAAACTACAAACTGCTCAACATACAATACAAATCATCTTAACTGAACAATGTAGTAAATACTATACCACTGTTAAACATTATACCACTGTGTTGCTCTTGGATAGGTCTCCTGGGGAAAAAGTAGACCAGGGAAAAAGTGGATCGCAGTCTAGAATTTAAAGGGGAGGTTCCATTGTTTCTAAGGTTTACGCATAGATCGCTATACTAGTGCTACTTCTGGGGAATTAGTAGACCAGATTTTGTAAGCATAAATTTACATAAATAAGTTGATTGGATGTACTTGACAGAAGAGAATGCTGTAATATACATTAACAATAAATACATAATTTAAAATGAAGTTTGTAAGTGTACAGTTTGTATGTCTGTTTAACAAACATTATTGCAACTCAAAGTTTTTGATATTTAACATGTAAGCAGTAGCTAAGGAAGTGGATTTTGCAAGTATAAATTTAGTAAGTAGATCAGACATATTTGACAGTATAACATAAGAGAATGCTGTAATATACATTAACAATAAATACTCTAGTTCTTCTAGTCTTATTTTTCTTTAAAACTAGGATGATAATGTTTAGTCTTTGTAAACCGACAGTTACCACTGAGCCTACTGACAAAATAATATAAGCAATACTAATAATACTGTATAATTGTATGTCATTAGAATATATTACTAAAACATTTTAATTTCAATTAAAGATTGACAACATTTTGACGTGTAAAGCCTTTTAATAATATACAGTGGCTCTCAAAAGTATTCATCCCAATTGGACTTTTCCACATGTTATTGTGTTATAACATGAAATCAAAATGGTTTTAATTAGGAGCTTGTGCCACTGATCAAGACAAAAAAAGTAAATTTAACACTTTTAACACTTTAGTCTGAGTATAAAGACATAACAGAAATCTTTGCATGTTTTTAAAAAAAAAAAAAAAAAAAAAAAAAGAGGTGTGTGAACACATTACCATACAATCTGGCAAATAAAATGATCAGACGGAAAATGCCGAGTGCAGTTAACTTCCCCTTTAATTGAATAGCTGCTGCACCTTCCTTTTACCTTACTGCGCTTGCGTGATCTACTTTTTCCCCCAGTCTACTTTTTCCGTACGACACCGGTATTACTTATTCAGTTAATATTACACACATTTTAAAACATATAAACACTGTACTCAATTATTTGCTACCTGGAGAAATAATTTTCATGTCTGCACAACATTAATTCAAACATTCTCTTGGAACCACAACATAATGTTAGTTCTCTCCCATATAGAATGTGCTGACAAAAATTTAATGGTGCTAACTAGATTTTAGGGTTAGTCTGATTAAAGTAGAAGAGAAAACAATATTCAACATTTTAATGACTACCACTACAGTTCAGTTTTAGTACCAATGATAAAGATTCTACTGCTTTTCTTTGTGTCTAACCTTTTTTTAAAATTATACAAAAAGACGACACTGCTCTGCCATTGTTTTCTATGGAGGTCACTAACTACAACTTATTAAATACTTCATAAGAACACTCAAGCTCAGTTATCAAAGTTGCCTCAGTAGACTACAATTATTATTTAAGACAGAGTTAAAATAACTTAAATTGATTATTATTATTATTATTATTATTATTATTATTATTAATTCAAATAACCTGTGGTCTCTGCCTTGGACTCGGGAGTTCCATTATAACCTTGTACATGTTACAGTAATGCCATTATCCCTTAACTAAAACACTACTGTAACACTTTACTACTGCAAGCCAACAATAGTTTATCCACAAAAGCAACAATTTTAAACCTACAGGACAGAGTTAACTAAATGTTTCCAGTAAATCTTAGCTAGTATTTATTATTACCATCACTTTAAGTCTTACAGTTAAAGACACTGACATTATGGTAAACTTGCATTTTTTTCATAGTAGTGAATAGTCTTTCATAGAAAGCCATGTAAGGTGTATGACGTTATGGTACTACAAATTAAAATGTACTGGGATTATTTTGGGTGCTCTTAATGTTCCAGATTATGTTGTTTGTAAGGTGATGAGGGATTGTAATAAAATAATATTGTCATTTTCTGTACACTAATGACATTTGTTTGGTTATTCACATGTGACTAGACAGAGAAACTAGACTGATTAACCACTTCTGCAGACATCCTTCAGCATGATTCAGTCTGGTAGGTCATTACAAGACTAAAGCACCAGGGCAGTGCATGACTTCCATTATCTTGTTTAGCATGGAGCGAAAGATAGGAGGTTATCCATGGTCTACTGCAACTCATTTCTGGTAAACAGGAAATGTTCTCATGACAGACAGGCACAGCCAGAAGGGATTACCAGATTGAATATCAGGGAAAGCCAGCTCAACAGTCTAGAACCATTTCTTCAGCGTAGTCAAATCAGATGTGATATTATCACAAACATTAGTTACTACCATTTTTTTCTTCTCCTTAGTGTTCACACAAAAAGTTATATTTTTGCCCTGTTGACTAAATGAAGAAAACAAAATAGTGTATCTAGATGTAAACTTGTTAGTCTGTATTGTCTTTTAATAATGAGCATGTCAAATGATTAGCATCATACAATCAAGTTTTATCTGTAAATGTAAATAATAATTAACAAAAAAAGAAGTGCTGCCACCGCTGTCAACTGCAGATGGTTACAGAACTGTAATATTTTACTAAGCATTGGGGATTGGAATTTTCCACTGCTGAGTTGAAAGTAGATTTCAGGCATTAGGCAATGTAAAACTGGCACAGGTAGTCCCTGTACTACAACCTGGTTCCTGACAAAAATTACCTTTCAGCAACTGCAAGCAGTCGCTCAGGCCGGAAGGTCCCTTCTGTGTCAACATACATGGCTTTTCCCTCTCCGCCACCTTGGTCAATCGGAAGCTGGGAAAAAACACACTAATCTTTTGTAAAAGATACTTAAAATATATGATACACAGGGGTTCAAATAAAAACAAGATAGGCAGTTCTCTTTTCAGGATCTTTAGAATAATCTCTCAGGTTATGGGATTTTCTGCATGCTTGCAACATCCATTTTTGATAGAAAAGTCACTACTTAAATTCCATCTACATTTGAATCACCCAATCAAAGACCAGGGGGGTTATTCGACCTTTTAAATCAATATCAAAAATTCTTGCAATGTTGCAAAGCTTCATGACCACACTGTAAAACCCAATTAAGCAATTCCTTGCTACATACACAATTTTAAATTAACTGTAACAAATATAGCCTTTTAATTGTTTTTGTTAGACCATTATGCCAATGCAAAAACGTATGTGCTTTTAATGATTATCTCTGGTATAATGATGTTAGATATGTTTCTGGTTCAGCATCGTAATCTAGTGGAGTTATAAAACAGTCATTCTCATTTATCTGTCAGGGGAACTTGTGATGGCTCCATTTTTGCTATAAAAATGATTGTCAGGCACTTACGTTTATTTTCTATTACTTTATCTGGTGGCTACTGCACAAATAGGACATCAGGTACAGTAACACCAATTCCAAAACAACCATTTCGTCATGCACCAGGTTCAACTGAATATTCAGAAAGGCCTGGTGATATTTAGACAGATATATTGATTACCTGACAGGTCACAGCCAGAGTATGGCACAGCTGTGTTTTACCAGTGCGAAACTCTCCAAACATTTCTGTAATTGAGCCTGTTTCAATTCCACCTGTAAATAAAATAAAAAATGAACATAATTAAGCACTACACCTTTATACCTGCTACAATGACAGTTTACTACAATTACCATATGTATTAGTAATTAAACAAAAACCTGTTTACCATCTCCTGCCCAGCAGGACAAATCTGAAACCACTTGAAGTAATAGATTACCTGCTTCATTGAAGGGGAATGTTAAACCTAAATAACTAAATTATAACAAAAGGGATGTTGATGGCTAAGGGTTTAAACATATTCTAAAATGTTTAACATTCAGAATTGGTCATTAGATCATTATCAAAAATAAGCACCACTCCAAATTAAATTCTCATGAGGGTTTCTCAGTGTCGTTACATAGATTGCCAATTTGTTAAAGTTTAACATAGAAAACAAATCCGAATTTAACATCCTGAATTAGAGGTTTAAAGTGAAAAAAAAAACAGTTAAGTGTACTGAACAAGAGTCCAGCTATCTTGAGCTTGGCATTGTTGCATTATCAACTGATATACTGTAAGTGCATTATATTTACACAGGGTTGGCGATTTTTTTTATTTAAAAAAAATAATAAAAAATTTACAGTTGAGGTACTGTAGATTTTTTTTATTTATGTCTTCACTCCACTGATGCTCCACCGAATCAGGGGCAAACGCAGTTCGCACTTACGCTGTGATTAGAATACAGCCCTGTGATGAGGTAAAGCGATCCCGAGATTAGAAATTCCCCAAAATGGCTACTTTGAACATCAGTTTCAAACTGGGATCAATTGTTTTAGGCTTTCTGAGATGCCAATAATATATGTTTATTGGCATACGGAAAGTGCTGGAAAGTCCCAGAATTGGGAGGCAATTAAACGCTGATCGACGATTGGTGTTCCGCTGATTAGGGGGCGTTCCACGGCACATAAAGGGGACCGTGCTGTAGCAGTTGAGGCTGGTCCTTGAAACTACAAAGTAGTATGGGAGAGGTGCTGAGGGATTTTTTTGGTAAAACAAATGCCAACTGATTGTTTGGCACACCTGAACAAACTGCTCTATAAGGGAGACAACTAACCAGGAGGCCAGACACCAGACCAGTCAAAAAGGTAAGAACAGCCACCCAGAGACTGGATAATTTTACTTTGTTGTTTGTTTGGTCTCTCCACTTTTCAGTTAGTGTTTCTTCTTTGTTTGGACATTTTTTTTGGTTTGTCATGTCCTGGTTACCACTGTCAGTAAACAGGAATAAAGGAAAAGAAAGAAAATCACACCATTGTTTGGACTTTATTATTTTTACTCCTCCACCTAAGTCATCTGTGACAAGCCCTAAGAGTTTAAGATGTTTGTGTTAATAAATGGTTTTTAAAACATACTTTTCATGTATTGTCCTTGAGAAACTATTAAAATAGTTTTAAGTATTAAAATCAGCCAACCCTGTATTTACCTTTATCCAAGAACATACATCATTTTAATAAATGAATTACACAATGCATCTGAAGAATGATAATGATCTTCTCCTTCCAAAAATCAAACTGCTTATTGCCATTTTACTCCCTCAATTCTGAGAATTGTATTGTTTTACAGGAAACCTAGATATATTTGGAAGTGTACTTATCAAGGGGGTCAAAGGTTATACAAAAGCTTTTTCCTAATAAATGTATCAAAGTCCATGTTTGACACAAACAAGCCCCAGAAGATCCTCCAAAGAAAACTGAAACAAAACTAAAGCCAACCTTGTTGTCTAAGTTTCCAGAGAGGTACAACAACCAATTCTCCAACATGAACAGCCCCTGTAATTCACACCCACACTGTCTGACTATGGACCTCAATGCTGTGTGCTTGGGCAAACTTGTGCCTGCAACACAAACTGACACTGGGCAATATGTACACTGATGTAGTACTGTAGTAGAGGAACCAGTTATTGGAATGTCTTTTGTGCCATTTGATATGTCTGTATTTTAATGTAATGTAATGTGTAAAAATATTATCAAGCCCCCCAAATTACACATGTTCCTACCATCTGCAGTTTGTCAGTTTCATTCTCTTTGTGCCCAATCCATCCAGATGGATCAATGGGGAGCTTTTGGTTTTCCCTAAACCGCATTACTAAGTTAAGATGATCCCTGGAACAGAACTTTAGAACGTATCCAGACTGTAAACACCCAACCTGGCTTTCGAAAATACAGCAATTAAAAAAAAAACACTCTGGTAAAATCAATGCAAAATACAGAATGTAACTTTTTCCTTATTATGAGATGCGATACCCATCATACAAACATGTGATTTTTTTTTTGTTTTGTTTTTTTTGTTTTTTTTAAAATAAGACACAAATTTAACATACTACTGTGGACAGTATGGATGCTTGCTTTATACTGTTTGTCTTTAATATTAGAGAATTTAGCCAACACTAACTAAACTAAATTTATTGCTTTCCAAACATTCAAAATTTCTCTCTGTATCCTGATTCTTGAATCCGATTAGTTTCCGTTTTGTTTTTATTCATAGTTTTAAAAGTCCAGTATTACTCAGTGATGGATCCTTCCATCCCAGTCCAAGTATTTCATTGTAAAAATATGTTAACAAACAAAAAGTACGTACTACGCACCTTTGAATGCATTGTGCAGATTAATCTTAAATTGTTTACTAAGGATGCTGTTCCCCTTAACCTAGCACATTTGTATTTAAAACTAAACTCAATCTTGTACCTCACAAACCTTGTACCTTCCGAACAGTGGAGTTAAGTTTAATTTGTATGTCAATCTCTTGTCAAATTTGCTTTAAACCAGTAAGCACTTCAGGGACAGAAATCATGAATAGGCCCCATACTGTGAAACACAATGGAGACTGTTGTTCCATGAAGTTTACAGTAGATGGCAGAAGTGTTTTTGTGGGCATATTCGACATGTAGAGCGAGACTGAGAGCTGTTAACGGACACAGGCTGCAGGGAGCTTTTGAACCAGAACTTCAAAAGACAGGGGGGGACCACAGGGACAAACATGTTCCCCTTCCATGCACTGCCAAACTACCAAATCAATGTAACACGAGTAAATGGCTTGAGACAAAATGTGCTGCCACATTTTTAGCACTGCCCTCAAATCCCAAACTGAAACCTAGAACTATCAACTGGCTGCCGCAATGGTCACAACTGCTGTCGAGAAAGCAATCCCACACAAAAACATTGATCTACACTGCCCCCAGTTTGTATACCCTTCTGTTGCATTGTTGAACCTTCGTTGAATCCTACAAACGACTACCCCGGTACATCAAAAGGAGGAGATGCTATGGTTTAAAGAAGACCAAGATACAACAGATGTGCTGGAAATGGGACAATGGGAAAAACACTGCGGACAAGAAAGATTAAAGAACATATTAAGACGCTGTAAAAAATCTGAGATGTATAGAGAAGTACCTACAACATGGAAAAAATACAAACCATGCCCTTTACTGTATTATTGGGAAAGAATGGTCATAAAATAACACATATTACACAAAGCAAAAACTAGACTGAAAAGTGAAAGTCTGGTACAATCAAGAGGGTTTTAAATCTCAAAATTCAGAAGCACCCATGTTTCCCAGATCCTACATTAGCTTGATTGACAGCTATTATCTAGGGAGCTGTCAGACTTTTTAGCTAAAAGTACCATGCTCCTTATGAGTGAGTCCAAGATTTGATAGCAAGCCCCTAAATTTATACATTTAAGTGCCCATCTGAAACACAAAATGTGAAGAAATTCAATCTCTGGTTTTCACTGTAAAACTAACATAGGAGTCAAAGCATCCAGCAGTCAGCAACCTGAACACTGCATCTTAGACCACTAAACCATTTTGAATCGGGCACGTACAAAAATCCCTGTTTGACTTGTACTAGATAATCATACATACTCATTAATCCATACAGACAAACAAAGGCTTAGGTGCAAGGTGTATTCCCCAATTCATTTCAATCAGTTTTATTTGCTATATGCTTTATTTAGGGGAAGAAAAAACATTTGATCAACCGTTTCTCACGATCTATTAAATATTTTTAAATGCTTTTTAATTCACATGCAGCGTTCAAGTGTCGAGATGTGCAGAATCTCACAGTAATGATGAAACTTCAGTAATTGCAATAACTGTAGCAGAACCCTAGATTGCCTGTAAACTTTGGTGCCTTTTGTCATTATTTAACTTGGCCAGTCACTATGTACAAAATCTATAACTTTTTATTAAACCATTTACATTAACTTTTAAGTGTTAATGTTTTTAATCATTTTATAGAAAACCAAGCAAAACAATTGTGATTTTACAAGATCCCTGAACTAGGACATGTAAAAAGCACAGAGGGGAAGCATAATTAAACTTCAACCTAAAAACTGTGACCACGAATGACACACAACCGCTCACCTTGAAGTAGCTTGTCCAGTTCTTTTGACCCCGTTGAGATCTGTATTATCTCTGATCTGCGCTGATGGAATTCTGTGGCAGTTGTGAATCCCATTGGCACCAATTTAGCCGCCTCTGCCTGTCAAAGACAAGAGCACACCACGACTTAACATTTAACAGGAATTCATTACAGGTCCTATTTTAGTGTCTCTTCAGGCAAAGTAGGTTAAAGAGTACATTTATGGTCTCAGATGAAACATTTTTAGTTACATTTTGTGTTATCAATTTCAATCCAAATTTTCACTAAGCAGCCTTAAGATCACAGAATATAAAGCCCTATATAAAAGACACTTTAAATGCTTCAAAACCTTGTTTGTAAACACACAACTGCAGCAGAAAGTTTGTAATTACATTACTTTGTACATATTAACAAGCATGCTTTAGATGCACTGGTTTTAAATGGGACCAGAGAACATTATGGGAAACAAGCCTTTAGTTCCTAATGTGGACCAACTTCTGCAGTTAACAAAAAAGTCTGTAGCAATGATGAAGATAGAGGTATTAAAATAGCATTTCATTAGAAGAAAGTTAATTTACAAACTCCCAGAAAGTGCACTGCACTGAACACAGGAAACTGCATTATTTCGGCAGTATTCCTATTAGAACAGCTTGTATGTTAAGCAGAATTGCAAAATGGAAAACATGAATGAGAAAAGTATTTGATGGTTTACAGTTAAAAGTTATGAACATTATACCTACCAACATATTATTCAATTGTTAATTAATTTGGGCAGTAATGACCTGCAGTAGTAGCTGGACCATAATCATTCCTATATTTTAGTAGTTTTTAATTGCCCTTTTTGCAAAAAAAGATCCCTTTAAGGAATAGCTGATACGATCTGAAAATGACACATGTAACTTAATCATCATATATGCACTTATGGATATTTTGCCTGTTTAATAAAGCCATCAGAATACAAACACTGTATTGACGTGAGATGCTTTAATTATGGAAAGGGCATTAAGCATCCCCTTACAAGCAATAATTTACCTCCACATTGCTAGTTGAGAGCAAGAAAAAGATTGTGACGAGCAAGAAAAAAAAAACAGTTTGTGAAATTTGCTTTTAATGTCATGACACAAATCAGCCATCACATTTCTTAATTTTATGTACTGTTTATTTCAACTTATATTAGATTTTACAACTGGACAGTAATCGATGTATAGTTTATTGACCTAGAAGTTTTAGATCAGTACAAAACAGCTTCAAGCAATAAACCTTTTTGTTTCATTAGAGGTTTTCACCAGTGAACATTGGCCCTAAGAATATTCTATTAAGTTTAACATTTTATTAGCCATTGTAAAACATGATTTAAATATGCATACACACATCTTCCCTTTCTTCCAAGTGGAGAAAAAACTGAAAATTGTAAAGTTTCAGTGGTAGAAGCTAATGTGTAATTCAACTGATTTAGCTGTATCTCGGTATAAAGACTGGGAGCCCATTTATAGGTCTCAGGATAAACAAAAGGTTTTAATGGTACACAATTGAGCCATGCCTGTTAATTATATGCTCAACAGCTTCAGACTGATGCTTAACAGGTGTAAAAATACTGCACAAGACTGGTACCAACCAGAACATAAGTTTTACTATGCGTTCTGTAAGCATGGAAACAGATTCATCATGCACTACTACTGTATTTTAGTAGTTTTTGTGGAAGTTTCAATATTGTAATACCTACATTACCAAAACAGAGGTAGCGTATTTCTTATTAAATATTCTGATCAAAGCGAGTAAATTAGATAAGTATATTTAACTGACATACATTAGCTTCACATATACAATTATGAAATCTGAACTAAAGAAAAACAAAAAAAACACATCCAATTGACAAACACAACGGAAGAGGACACTTTGTGAAAATGTCTGTACATGTAACTTTTTAGATTATTTAGTTTAGGAACATTTTTGTGACTATTTGTTTATTTAGCAGATGCCTTTATCAAAGGTGACTTAGAGACTTGGGTATGTGAACTATGCATCAGTTGCAGAGTCACTTACAGCAACGTCTCACCCGAAAGACAGAGCACAAGGAGTTTAAGTGACTTGCTCAGGGTCACATAATGAGTCAGTGACTGAACTGGGATTTGAACCGGGGACCTCCTGGTTACAAGCCCATTTCTTTCTACTTTTTTCTTGTAGTTATTCCAGTCCAGGATTTACATACCATGCAAGAGCAAGACAACTTCAATGCAAAACTGTAATATGAGCTATCCTTTAGCCGAGATATATTCTTGATAACTGGAAAGAATTGGCATATAATAATACAATTATATAGATAAATAATCTTTATTTAGCGCCTTTCATAGTGTACCACCATCACAAAGTGCTTTACAGAGATAGACTGTGAACTGTGCATTATATGCAGAGTCACTTACAAACAAAAGGTTTTTAATCAACAGGCATGGCTCAATTGTGTACCATTAAAACCTTTTGTTTATCCTGAGACCTATAAATGGGCTCCCAGTCTTTATACCGAGATACAAATTTAACATCTCATCCGCAGGATGGAGCACAAGAAGGTTAAGTGAATTGCTCAGAGTCACATAGTGAGTCAGACAGTGGCAGAGGTGAGATTTGAACCGGTAACCTTCTGGTTACAAGCCCTGGACTTTAACCACTGGATCACACTGCCTCCTGTCACACCTAATGCTGCAAAAAAAAAAAAAAAAAAAAAAAGGCTAATCAGAGACATTTCTTACCAATATTTTCTCAGCTTTAGCTTCACTGATTCCTTTAATATTCAGCAACTCTTTCTTCGGTGCATAAGAAACTGCCTCCACTGTATGGAACCCAGCTTCCTCCAACTTCTTTACGTCATTCGCACTGATCCCACATTGCTGTGCCAGGGAAAATGAAGCATGTTACTAAACAGTCAGTCACTGGGGTCTGTCACACAGCTTTAATTTTGTACAAGAATGGTGCTCAGCAGAACATGTTTAAACATGCACCAGAGCACAGCAACGGACAATGGAAACAGCTGAAAAGACTCACTTCTCATTCACTTTCATACTTACATTATCATCTTAAATATAATGCTTTCAAATGAGCAATATCTTATAAGCACAAACATTGGTTCTTAATAGGTTACAAGCGTTAACGCTTAGCAGATGTGAGTTTTTTGGTTACAGATGTATAATTGAAAGAAACACATGTATGCGCTAGCCTATATCCTTTATACCTCCAGCCTGCTTAATGGTTGTGGTCCAAAATTCTCCTCGTCCACATTATCGTCGGCGGTTTTATTATTATTACTCAACATCTGCATGGCCATGCTGGAAAACTGTCTGAAAACACAAAATAAACATTACACAGGAAGCAGATAAAAACAAATAATCATTACTGTGTTGCATTAAATCAATTAATCTTTGGCACCAACTTTGTGCAGACAGAATCCATACCACCTTGTTTAACGTAAGAATAAAGAGCTCGCGAGAAATAACGTTTTAACCCCCCACGTCTCAAGTGTTTTTTTGTTGTTGTTTTGTTTTAAACCATTGAAAGCTGAATTTCTTCTCACTGCCGGGAAAGCAGTACTCGCCTTATAGCACAATACTATAAAATGATTAACAGATTTCACGTAAATAAAATCAAAACACAATTCGTGTTCTCAAAAAATATTTAGACCTCACTCTGAAAAGACACTGTTTACATGAGGAACTGAAAGTTAAGAAACACCTGGCCGGAGGCCTGTTCTACACAGTCATTCGCTAAAAAAAACTTTTACTACGTAAGGTAGCTATGCATGGGATGTATTCAAAACTCACACAGGTCAGATATCAAAAAAATATATTTCTTGCTCACAAGACAATTCAGGGATTTCTGTTCACTTGACACTAATAAAAACATAGCATGCAAATCAAAGTAACATAAACATTTAAAAAACAGTTACATATAACGTACCTACCGTGTTGTGTGAAAGCTTTGAAATACGGTTCCGTTGTGATTTTTCCAGTAACACTTAGTTCTAATTAATTACTTAAATAATATATCGGATTTTTTCTTCTTTTTTTACAAAATTGCAATTTTTATTATACTTTGCTTTCCGCTCACTCCTCCTTCAATGTTGTGTTGTTGTTGCAATGTAAAATATTAAATCTCCCGCTCAGCCAGCCAGGAAGTTCTCTAGTGATGACGATGTTCCTTTCAGAAGAAAAAAAAGAAACGTTTTCTTAAAGGTGCAGAGTCACATGGTGTTTTAAAAACGTTATGCTTATGTGATATATGTTTGGTATATATATATATACTCTAAAGCATGACATACATGCTGTATACAAGTACACCATCCTCCACATGCATATCCCTTTACAGGGATATGCATCCCCAGCAAGGGGTTATTATATTTTCAACAAGAGCTTAAAAGGTCAAATAAGTTCCATTCAGTTCTACAGGTGTCAAGCTTGATGGGTGTGTTATTTCTGATATATTGTGAAGCAATTTGAGATGCTTATGAATGAAAATGGAATTAAAGTAACCGGTTATTCAAAATGCAGTGTCCTATTAATTGCATATACACAAGGATGTGAACAATATGAACATTTGATATTTTCGATAAAGTGTTACCAGCATAGCAAAAACAAGTGTTAACTGTTCTAGTGTCTAGAATGACAGTGTTTTATGTAAACATAAACACTTAGTATACAGACCCCAAGTAATCCAATTGTGGGACACTGCAGCTTTAATTAGTTGTTAAGAATGTAGTCTTGGGGCCTGTTGCCTGTAATGTGTACTGCATGAGTGCTAGTGTCTCAGTGTCTCACTCAGATATACAGTACAAAGGGGAACAGGAATTGTAGCAACATTCAGACAGTTGCCAGCTGTGAATGAAAATTGCCACGGGCGTGTGGTCTGTTTCCATTACAGAGCTGAATTAGCGGTCCCGTGTGACGGGCTCTGTTAAATACACTATATCCAATGTTGAGAGGGCTTCAGTACTGGAATTGCCATGTATGCTTCCTTTGCTTCTGTCTTACTATTATGTATTTATTTATTTATTTGTTTGTTTGGCAGATGCCTTTATCCAAGGAGACTTACAGGTGTTACAGGGCAGTACAGGTTTCCAATGCAAGGTCAATATTTAAATACAGTTTACACTGAGTGCAAATTATACTCCTAAAGTACAATATGAAATAAAATGCAACACGTTAGGATTACAACGATTTATATCTACAAAGACATAGTAATAATGCAGTAGTGCAAGGATAGTGAATAAGCTGAGAATCCAGTAATGTGGTGCTGAGGGCAGGTGAATACAGTACATAGTAGGAGGGCTTGATCAAGAGGTCTAACAGATTGACTTCATTTAAGTTTTCCTGGCAGTTACTGCAGTATACCATGCTACCTAGCAAAGTGTAGTAAAGTATATGAAAGCATGGTAATGCCCGGATATGGTAAAGTAAAATAGTAGCAGTTAGCAAGATATGTCTTAGATTCGATCAGATAACAAGGTATTAGTATTGTGTGAAAGTCAACATGATGTCTAAGTCAGATTGTATGACTATTAGATGAAAAACCTACAAGAGGTCAAACAAATTCACAAGAGTGTACATGTATTGTGTAAAGACTGTGAAACAAACAGTCCCAGAAATGCACATGCAATTCATTTTGCATTGAAAAGCTTGTGATTCACAAAAGCACCCCATCAATAGGGATCCCCAAATCTGTGATCCTTCCTACTGCCACATATACTCCACTTAATACATTATTCATATTTTTACTGCCAATAATATGAGTGCATATTTAAACTTTTTCTTAAACTGGTAGAATAGAAAGGTCAGTAAAGAGTACAGAGTGTTTTGACTGCAGTGTATGTAATAGGAACTCTACTCTGGCCTCCAGCCTGGGCTCAGTGACAATGGGCATGACCTTCCCTGCACAATCCACAGCCTCAGCACTGGAGTCAGATCAACGTATTCCTCGGTTAGTCTTTATTAGCCGCAGTCCATGTGCGGAGAGGTAGTTTGAAGATTGTGAGTAGAATCAGATTACAAAGTTACATGTCTGTGGGTTCTGCTTGTTATAGGGCTAATCACTGCTTAATTATTACCAGGCACGCAATGTTATTCCCCTGAAACTACTGCAGTGTGGTATGGAGTGCATGATATTACTTGATTGTTTAAAATGATTTCTAGAATTACCTGTTATAGAATGCTACTACTACTACTACTACTACTACTACTAAAGCGGAAACCATGCTGTTTTCCATTTGACACCAGCAATATACAGGCAGTTAACTTAAGTTTCAATATAAACAATCATATATATATATATACAGTGCCTTGCAAAAGTATTCAGACTCCTGACCAATTCTCTCATATTACTGAATTACAAATGGTACATTGAACTTTCGTTCTGTTCGATATTTTATTTTAAAACACTTAAACTCAAAATCAATTATTGTAAGGTGACATTTTGGTTTTATGTTGGGAAATATTTTAAAGAAAAATAAAAAACTGAAATATCTTGCTTGCATAAGTATTCAACCCCTACACATTAATATTTTGTAGAGCCACCTTTCGCTGCAATAACAGCTTTAAGTCTTTTGGGGTAAGTATGTACCAGCTTTGCACACAGTGTCGGAGTGATTTTGGCCCATTCTTCTTGGCAGATTTGCTCCAGGTTGTTCAGGTTGGTTGGACAACGCTTGTGGGCCGCAATTTTCAAATAGTGCCACAGATTCTCAATGGGATTGCAATCAAAACTTTGACTGGGCCACTGTAGGACATTCACCTTTTTGTTCTTGAGCCACTCCAATGTTGCTTTGGCCTTGTGCTTGGGATCATTGTCCTGCTGAAAGGTGAATTTCCTCCCAAGCTTCAGTTTTTTAGCGGACTGAAGCAGATTCTCTTGCAGTATTTTCCTGTATTTTGCTTCATCCATTCTTCCTTCAATTGTAACAAGATGCCCAGTCCCTGATGATGAGAAGCATCCCCACAGCATGATGCTGCCACCACCATACTTCACTGTAGGGATGGTGTGTCTTGAGGCATGGGCAGTGTTAGGTTTGCGCCACACATAGCGGTTTGAGTTTTGGCCAAAAAGCTCTATCTTGGTCTCATCTGACCACAAAACCTTTTCCCACATCACAGCTGGGTCACTCTCATGCTTTCTGGCAAACTCCAGACGTGCTTTCAGATGGTACTTTTTGAGTAACGGCTTCTTTCTTGCCACCCTCCCATACAGGCCAGTGTTATGCAGAGCTCTTGATATGGTTGACTGGTGCCCCATTACTCTACTCCCAGCCACTGAACTCTGTAGCTCCTTCAAAGTGATTGTTGGCCTCTCTGTGGCTTCTCTCACAAGTCTCCTTCTTGTTTGAATGCTGAGTTTTGAGGGACGGCCTTTTCTTGGCAGTGCCTGGGTGGTGTGATGCAGCTTCCACTTCCTGATTATTGATCCAACTGTGCTCACTGGGATATCCAAACACTTGGATACTATTTTGTACCCTTTCCCTAATCTATGCATTTGTATTACTTTATCTCTAACTTCTATAGAATGCTCTTTGGTCTTCATTTTCCTTCAGATTCACTGCCTTACCAATGATCCTTCAACAGTGGGATTTTTATCCAGAAAATGTGACAGCAACTTTAATGGTTCACAGGTGGAGGCCAATGGTAAGGTAATTGTGTCCTCGTTAGGGCAATTTCTTTCATCGGTGCAAACTGGGAGCTTCCACAGCACAGGGGTTGAATACTTATGCAAGCAAGATATTTCAGTTTTTTATTTTTCTTAAAAATATTTCCCAACATAAAACCAATGTCACCTTACAATAATTGATTTTGAGTTTAAGTGTTTTAAAAAAAAATATCGAACAGAACGAAATTTCAATGTACTATTTGTAATTCAGTAATATGAGAGAATTTGTCAGGGGTCTGAATACTTTTGCAAGGCACTATATATATATATATATATATATATATATATATATATATATATATATATATATTTTAATAGACTGCAGTGTCCAACAAACATTCAATTATGTACTAAAATATAATCAATCAATTTCTGTCTTCCATGATTGTGAGCTGATAAGCATGTCTGCTTTCACTTGCAACAGCAGGCCGCTGTAAATAGAGAGGACACCATGAAAACGTGCTACAGTGCTGTTAATGCTTAGGTAATTTAAGAATGAAAAAGTTGTGGAGGTAGTACATCTGGTCCTGTTTTCTATCTTATTAAATTGCATCTTTATGCTGATGAGTAAAAGTGTCCGTATGCACAACTACCACATCATCTATATATTCCCTGTCCACATTGATTTACAGGAAACACTGAATTATGGTTAAAAGTATTTCCTCATCAATCAGTATGGAAGTCATCAGGTACAGTAGTTAGTAGAAAGCAGAAGTGATTGCAGCATACTTCCATCATTACTCAACATGATGAAGTGAGTCTGCATGAAGTGGGTATGAGGTTGGTTAAATTTACTATTACATCTTTTCTGTGTCTTCTGCTGCTCTCTGCAGTTTAGATGAGGTGGTGCATGTACTGCAATACTTCAGGTCTAACTGCTTTTTAAAAAATGATTCTGTTCCAGGGTACCAAGTTTGTGCCCCAGTATCTACTTAATTCATCCTTTTGATCCCCATGTTATATGACATATTCAGACACATGTCTTGTATCTTAAGGAAAGGGTAGCCACTTTCAAGAGCCATTTGGTCAACTCCATTTAAAACAGTTGTGTTCACAACCAAGTTACATTTTATAAAAACATTTTTAGGTAGTTGTTTACTACAACATAAATGTATGATGGAGAGGAGGCCATTTGGGCCATCTGTGTTCATCCAATTGCTATTAGATGATTGATTTTAAAACTTTGTAAAGTGGGGTCTTAAATGATCCCAGTGATTCAGCATTCAAAACATGACTAGGTAACCAATTCCCATACCCTCACCACTATGAAAAGAAGTGTTTCCTACCCGTCAAGTCTATTTCCACATAATTTCTGTCTTGCGGTCCTAGTTTCTCTGCTGCTAACTTTGTCACCCCTTTTAAGACTTTAAGACCTATTATTTTACCTGACAATACTGAAAAACAAATGTAAAAAAATGCCAGATGCCTGCGGAGCTTGCTAGGCCTCACTTCTACACACAGAACACAATGAAGCTGGGGATCACCATGGTTTCCAAGCTATATAAACCCAACTTCCAAACACTCCTCATATTTTCTGAGCTGCTATTTTACTGAAGTACCTCTTTCATGAGATCATCCTCCTTTGTGAATGAGGCTAGTGTTTCTCCTCTTACCAAAACACAAGCCAGAATATACAATCCCTAAATTGCATTTTACTCTGTGCTGTAGAGCAGAAATATAGTGAAATTTAAGATGACAAATATTTTCATGTGATTTCGTTTACATTTTTTTTTTTTTTTTTTTTAAATCAGTCACGTTAACTTTAAGGGGTTACTTTTATTTCTATACAAATTTCCTATATTATTGTTTATTTAGCAGATGCCTTTATACAAGATGATTTACAGAGACTAATCATATTGATGTTACAATAAAAACAAAACAATACAAAAGAGCAATATCAATTTTTAGTTTTGTGGTTGCCTTGTCTGCTTCTGAATTGATTTCAGTCTGAGAAGCAGTGCTTGCATCAGCAGCTGTTCAAAAGACTTGCAGTGCCAGCCAGTGGTTAAAGAATGGAATTGGCAGCATTTTACCTAAATGCATAACCCTGGTAAAATTTCAGCAACTGCTTGTGAGTTAGTTACCATCAAAAATTGGAACACACATTGAGTGGTTTCTAAATAGATAGCTACACTGAATTTAACCAGTTATACACTGCCTTGAACCAACTTGGCCAGCTGAAAACAAGCACTGTCCAGTTCTACCAGGTCTTCCTCAGTACGACAAAAGGTTTGAAAAATAAATAATAGAAATAATAATAAATAGTTTTGCACACTGATGGATCACATTTATCCTGCCACAGCACATGTTTGATAGATGTAAAACACACTTGGTTCTATAAACTACTGTTCTGGTTAATGCTTTAATCAGTATGAAAGGTGAAGGAATATGCCACTGGATACAGCTTCCCATCACAGCTTTGTCAGTGCTCCTCATTTCTTAGCTGAACACCCTATCCTTTTGTTAAATTTCATTATTTAAAAAAAATCTGACACCCAAGAATAGATTAATTTCCTAATAGTTCAGGCAGTTTCAAATGTAAAATCAAGTAACCAGTCCTGAGATAATTCAAAAACTGGGTATAAAATGGTTTGATCGGAATAGAACCCTTTATGTGTATTAGTCCAGTCTATGTCAAGAGTTCACAAAGTTTAATACTTGATTGAATGCTAAAATACAGCACTTGGCATTAGGAGAGACCCACAACTCAAATGATTTGCAAAAAAAAAAAAAAAAAAAAAAAAAAAAACATAAAAACACATAATTGATGCAAACCGATTTTATTCAACAACTGAATTCACTTTGTTTTTTGAAAAAGGACCAAATAACTCTTAAAAGTACCTTTGTCATCGGATTTTGGTTAGAATATCACTGCATTTTCAGAATGGAAAACAAAGTCTACCAGTTTTTAGTAATGAAAAAAAAAAAAAAAAAAAAAAGCAAATGTTGCCCCCTTTCAAAATTATGGTGAAATATCATTTATTGCATAAGAACATCAGAACACTCTTTTGAATATGACAAAATCCAACTTTCCAAATATTAGAACAAAAGAACATCAAGTTTTAGATTACAAGAATTCTTTACATAAACATGTTTCAAAGTTATATAAAAATGTTGAGACAAGTTTCTAGGCTTTACCTGTATATATTATCCACAGTATTGGCAGGGGTTGCTGCACCAATATGGCTTTGTACAGCATCACGTTGCATTGCATTTATACAGAATGACATATTGAGGCTCTTCAACACATAGTGTCCCAGGGATGCTCTTTAGTGAGTAGATTCTGGTGAATCTTTTCAACTATTCTGGTCAAATAAGAATTTGCTGGTTTAACAGTAGATATAATCTGTTCCACCTGTTCAGAGCTGAAAAATGAGAAAGAATTGTAAATAACAATTATTTTATAAATATACCAGGGATGATGGCAGCAAAAAAAACTTCAATGAATGCCAGTGTCAAGTGGGCAGGTAGGTGGTTAAATATGTATCTTTACTACTTTACTATATATTATCAACTTTGAAATACCTGTATTGTTTTAGTAAAAGTACATTTGACAGGTTGGTTTCCTAGTACATGCATGCTAATAGAGCTTTGTGAAAGTATCGTAAATATTGAATAATAACATTTTTGCAGAAAAACCTATACATTCAGGGAGAACAAGAGAAACATAACTTTGAGCATTTCACTTTCTATCAATGCCAAGACACTAGGATGGGAAATCTTAGCCTGTGTCCTACAAGGCAATATTAATATTCAAAGGATATTTGGGGAGAAAAACAAAACAAATGGGGTCAAATGCAACATTCAAGAAGTAGGAAATCGACAGCAACAGTACAACATTAGGTATAATCCTAATCAGGTCTGCATGTATTTCTGTATTTAATTTTGATTACAACCTACTCACCTTGCATTTCCAATGTAGTTTTTGAAACTTGACAGATGAAGTCGAGATGCTGGGTAAACTGGGGTTAGAGACAATGTGATCTCAAACTTGGCAAATGCTTTGAAACTGGAGAAGATGATCTTGATGCTGTACAAAAAAATAAAAAATAAAACAAAAACACACAATAAAAATTTGAGAATGGAACTACTATACAAAACCCTAAATGAAATAATGTATTAGTCTATCCAAGGTCTGTAATGAAATCAATGTTTTTGCAAATCTTGTGTTTCTCCAGTATTGTAACCAATTAAAGTAATGCCAGTAATCTTTGTTGTGCACTTCTATTCACTATTTCGGTAGGTCTCAAAATGTGCAGTCCACCCCATGTAGGTGCATGAAAAATAAGTTAGACTGTATTTGTGAAAACATATCTGGTCCTGAAAATGAATAGGTTAGTTTTAGGGATTTATTTTGTTAGCAACAACCACATTTTACTATTTATCCTCTAAAAGTACTTACTCTGTGTTCAAAATCACCATTTCCAGGATTTCAAACTTAGCAGGGCCATTCTTCTGGAGATAATAGAGTTCTTCTCCAAGGAGGCGACAACGACAGACCACAAGAGAAATATCAAGTAGAAGCTGTAAAGATAGCAATAGAAAAAGAACAAAATAATAAAATATGCATTAAATTGATAGAAAGTTAACATTTATTTTTATTTTTGCAGGAAATACCAAAACAAAAACATTCACACACGTTTTGATAAAGGCTGCCTAATAAACCAAAATGTCTGTTCCATGTCTTTTAGCATTCATATATGGGAGGGACCCACTTGGTGTACAGGGATTTTCTGCAAGGACTACACCTATCACTGAAAAATAAGAACTTAAACTAAAATGAAACAGTACCTGATGCAGTGTCAGAATTGTAGATTACATCATCGCACAACAGTAGTAATGCGTTACAATAACTTTGCTATTACATCAATAAACAAACAGAACAGTATGTATTTTCTAATGGTAGTAATAAAAGTAGATGTACAGAAATAATTAACTATTTTTTATTTGGCCAAAGTAAAGACGTAAGACAGCATCATGCAAGCCTACTTTTTGAAGATCTTGCTGTGTTGTGTGCTGCTGGCACAAGCTGCCTTTACTCTCAAAAAACTGGGTGATCAGTTTGTGAGCAACAAGTGAAGATGATGGGGCTGCCTCATCTGTGGAAAACAGTACATATTTAATAAAAAATGAAATTCAACCAATGTGCTGCCAAATTAAGATTTTACTGAATTTTCTTGTACTTCGAGAACCTGTAGTATACAATAATCCAATAACAATAAAAAAAAAAAAAAAAAAAAAAGAATCTAAAAGAATGCTAATTTAAATAAATGTGTTATAAGGCGAGATTTAAAAACGGACAGTGACTTAAACCCAAATCTCGAGTGGCAATGAGTTCCACAGCCTTGGTGCATAGGACGAGAAAGCCCTATCCCCCACTGCTCGCAGCTTGGTTAAAGGAACAGTTAAAAAAAGACCAGCAACCGCAGACCGTAGAACACAATGACTACTAAGACAAAAAAGCAATGTTTGAAACAGGTGCACAACCAAAAGGATTTGTACGTACCATCTAAGAGTGTGTAAACCTTTACATCCAGTATCTTCTTGCCTGGTTCGCCATTAAACTGAACTCCATCTGTACAGGGATAAAATAAAGTTATTGGCCTGGGTTTGCGTCAACAACTATTAATTTCAAACTGACACTTTTTTGTACCCACATGTGACCTGTTGCAGACTTACCACAGTCATCAACAGGCCAACATTATAGCATTTAAATATCAAAATGATAAAATCCTAAAAGAAATGCAATACATTAATTAGAAATGTTTTGGCTTTTTCAATGTCTTCAACGTATTATTTTGAAGTTCTATGCTAAAGTAAAAAATAGACGGAATTAGCAGAGATTAAAAAAGAATGGTTTCTGTCATGTCTAATGCAGGTACCCACCAACTGGTTCTCCAAATATCAGTTCAAGTTCAAGGGAGCCATTAAGAAAGGTGAAGACGGCTCTGTCATCCAGCCATTCAGAAAGTGTCCATTCTGCGAAGCTGAAAAGGGGTAAATGTAATGAATTTGAGTTAAACCATTTAAAAAACTACTCTGGATAGTAAAAACCCTCTTTTTTGAAAGCTCATTACCAGTGTTTCCTCTAAGGCTGAAATGCATGCATTTTTCGCAATAACTGGCAACAATCTTTGCACTCTGTTCACTAACTATCGCAAGTTATTATCAAAAAAAAAAAAAAATCAACCTCAAATCGAGACTCCAGCCTCTCTAACGTAAACCTATTTTGAGACCATTTTTACAAAGCATTAACATAAGCATATTTGTGCCTGTCTTGTAGCCGATTCTTTGGATTTTCCATCTGTAAAAATGCACATCAATAGTGCAGCACTCGCTCAGACACCAGTGAATCTGCTGGTACAGGGTGTGCCAAGCGGATGTTTGGCGTTGCTGCTCATGAACTTTACAGTGTTTAACGTTGTATAATTAAATACTAAAATCAGTGAAGCACAATCTTCCTGCATTTAGTATAAATACTGCGGTAAACATAAATAAAACTCACAATACTCACACTTTGACTTTTTTTTTTTTTAATTTCCCCTCTTAAAAACGACCACTACATAATAATAATAAGACATACCATGTTCATTATTTATTTATTTTTTGCGAGTTTAATCATCACGTGACTTCACCATGTCTGCTGAAACTCAACATGGTGACTGCGCCAACAAAGAAAAAAAAAGCAATGTTTCATCTAACTATCTAAATGAGGATGGTGTGATAGTATTCTTAGTTTTGCTATAAATTGTGTATGAGTAAGTACCATTAAATATAATAATGCCAGTCCCATAAACATGTAGAGATTAAGAAAGAAAATAAGTGCAACAATGGCAAAGCACTGCATCCTTCTATGCTAAAAAACTAATACCCAAGGTACTCAAGGAGGAGCTTCCCCAAAGTTTATTAATTTCCAAGCTGCCTGCTTTTAATGAAACTATAATTAGCAATTTAAACCATGGCCATTTCTTAATTGAATTCTTTTTTCTGACGACTAAAAAATGAGCTCAAAACTATTTTCTCTAGCTATACAAACCTTAAAGGAAACTGACCATTTTACTGTGTAAACGATGTATAGTCACTATACTACACACCATTGGTTTCATAAAAGACATTGTCTGGAGACACACCTGAAATCTTAAATCTTACAAGTAACACTGCAAAATTAGGAATGAAACAATTGAGAGGATTAATTATGCGTTTACATTAAAAGGGGGGCTATTTAAATTACAATTGGGTAAAACATAACAGTGAACCTGTTTTAGAGAAACGAGTCAGTCAACACGCCTTAATCAGCGTTTCCTGTTTTATCCTGGTTATTATTATAATGCCAGTAAAATGCTATACTTAATTTGTGGGGTACTGTACATAGGATTACTCTCACATGACACTGCTGGACTGTACATAAGATTACTCACATGACATTGCTGGACTGTTACTAAACTGTTTCACATTCTTTACTGTTATTGTAAATGCCAGCAATAAGCTAAACAGGTCCTTTCAAAACACCTTTATTTGTAGACTGAACTACTAGGTTAGTGAAAGACTAAATAGGATTCTCACACCTGCTAGACATTTGGTTTTCTGAACTGTTGTAATATAATTCTTAGGTTTTCCCAATGAGCCAGTGATGTCTATAAACATTATGAGAGGTTTGAAGTGTCTTCAGGTGCTTTACTTACTATTACAGCAACAACTAACAATTGTGGTAATATTTATTGAATTTACTTATTTTAACTAGCAACATTGTATTTATGTTCAAATGCCATATTTAATTATTAATATGCTGATAAAGTGGGAACAAATGGAATAGGCCATTTTTGAAAAACAGAATTTGGTATTCCCTGGAACAAATGGAACAATAGCCCTAAAGATAGTATAAAGCAGGCCACCAGTTAAGCATGCAGTCTACATCTATGATAACAACAGACAGGGCTGCATAGGATCAGAGGATGACTCAAAAATCAGGAGGCAGCGCCATAATACATGTCTTGTTTAAATTTAAAGTAAATTGAAAAATTGTTGACAAACTTGTGTTGGAATATTGTTTAAAATTGTATAATGCAACAAAAATATATTAAAAGGGTCAATGCAACAAAAATATATTAACAAAAGGTCAAAGTATGGCCAAAGGTTTCTCACTGATAATTTACCCTTTCAGTCAAAATGGCAAGTTTCTCAGTATCTCAAAAGCTTAGAGGGAATGCTGCTCATAACATTAATGAAATGCAATGCACAAAAGTACTAACTAACCTGCTGAGCTCTTGAATTGACATTTCCAACTGCCTTTTTTTCTCCTGCAGCTTACAATGTTTACTCTTCATATCCTTTTGTTCAGAATATAAATGCAACTGTTTCCTGAAAAACACAAGGTTGGAAAAATATTTTAGTTTGCTTAATTTTTTAAAATTGCATTATAAATCATGTATAAACTCAACCATTCACAGGACTGCTTGTTCTTTCCTTGGGATGAAGAATTATATCCAAACTCTTGAGTATGAAAAACCATGCTTGATCTGCCTGGTTTATGCAACAAATTACTCTTAAGTGGGCTGTTGTCAAAATATTTATATTCATGTAACTAAATTGATCTGAGGGGGAGGGATGCAGTACAGGGATGAATTAGATATTACTGGATAAACATCAATGGGCTGAATGGCCGTCTAATTCATAACTTCTTATGTTCACCAAAAAATAATTAAAAAGCACCGACATCTCATCTTCACTGGTGAAAAAAAAGGGACCATGTTAAAAAAAAAAAAAAAAAAATTAAGATTAAACTGAAGCTTACCTTTCAATATTTGCTTCCTGTGTCTTTAGACGTTCATATTCTAGAAATTAAGAACATGTATTTACTATTATTGTGGAAAACACAAAATCAGAAAACTCACTTCATAGTTAGACAGAAACCTTGCTTTTACACAAATATACCATGTCAAGTTTGTGATGTTACAGAAAATGTCTTTCACCAAGTGTATGGCAGATTCTAGTACACAAACTAGAAAGAAAAACTGAATTCCCCTATGTTATAATCAACCCTTAATTTATAAAATATCAATAAAAGGCATTTAGGATACAAGGAATATTAAAAATGTCTAAATGCTACTCTACACATTTCGCACAAAGACTAGCCTATGTAATGGGACTATTTTGACAGCTTATACTTGTATGTTTCCATTAAAAGTAATTGAATCACATCCAGTTGCATTATTTACCTTCCTCCATGGTTTTCACATTGAGTTTCAGCTCTGAAATACTGTTGTCATCTTCCACCTCAAATAAATCAATTTTTGTAGCTTCTAAAAAGAAAAACATCTTTGCTTGCTTAATTGTTGTTTATTCCCGCATGTAGCGTGACATGGTGAATAATGAGCTTGTCTATGCTGTAGTTGAACATTACAACACTATATCAATATAAATACTAATTAAAATTGTTACAGTACTTATGCATGCATCACTCTCAACAGAATCCCTGCTTAATTATTTTTCTGCAAGGCACAGGCAGCTAAGTATATATCAAAACAGGTGGAGCACCAAGTCTTATTTTTCTGCCATGTCAAGTCATTTTCATTCCAGTAGTAGTTGTATCATTAGTAAAAATCAAGGGAGGTAGGATGCAAACTGGTGGTAATAAAGATTAAGTAGCATATTGCAAATAAGGTATAAAAATGCCCTATTTACCAGCTTCCAGAGAATTCATACATTCATCCAGGTCAGCAAGTAATTTGTTAGTCATGGTAATCCTGTCTTCCAATTTCTTCTTTTCAGACTACAGACAAAGTAATGAATATATAAAAAGGTGTATGAATTACATACAATAGACATTGCATAAAACAGAAGACTAAATGATAAACAAATTTCTCTACAAAAAAAAAAACACAAGTCAGAGGGAGCTAAAAAGTTTCTTACTTGTGCAGACTGCAGCAGCTTGGTATACAAGCCAACCTTTCTTTCGTGAGACAACATTTTAGATTTCCTTCTGAAATCTGACTTCCTTTCATTCAGCATCGATCCTAGGCTTTTCAACTAGATGGAGCAAAATAGTATCAGTAACATAAAAGACAGCCATTTCAGAAAATGCATGCATCGTTATTTCAATATTTCCAGGTAAAGTCAAAGTCAAACACAAATTATGCTAAACACTACACACCTACAACTCTTAAAAATGTTTACCTGTTCTTCAGAATATGTTTTCACCATCTCCCAAAGAGGTTCACTTAAACTCCTCAATTTTTTCTCCTCATCACAACTTCGTTTCTTTAACCTTAAAAAAAAAAAAAAAAAAAAAAAAAAAAAAAAAAAAATCAAAAAGATTACACTTCGACAATGACAAACTCTAGAAACATTTTAAGTAAGCCATTCAGTACATGGTGGCGAAGACCTTTAACGGCATTAACTCCTTCTGCAATTAACCGGAGTGGTCTCAGTTTCTGTAGTCAATGTGGTTCTTTATTTACAAAACAGAAACTTAAAACTTACTTTGCAATGGTTTCACACAGGGCTTGGCACTCTTCCTCATAAACCTTAAGTTGTGGACGATAAATATGCATCTCATTTAGCCAATCCTCAGGTGTAGGGGCTGCATCAGATGCAAACTGAAATACGAGAAGAGTAATTGACTTCAAGCTTCAATTAACAGACATGCTGACCATGGGGTGCTTCAGGTTTTAACAAATTCACATTATGCTCCACTCATCATAAAAATCATTTAAAGCGTAGAGTAGCTGCTGTGCCAGACACAATTCAGGAAAAACAAACAAAAAAAAATAAAACTGGTTTCAAGTCTTACTTTTGGGGGAAGCTGGCTCTGTCTAGGTCTCTGGATAAGGATATTGACCCCAAGGACCTGTAAAAACTCTTTAACTGTGACACTGCCATCCAGAAGTTTCTGAAATAAAGAGCAGACGCTTACTAGGAAGCTAGAATACAAGAAACTTTATAAAAACAATGTGTACACATCCATTTTACACACTCATTTAACGCAGCAGTGCTTTTACTGTCATCCATAACTTATCAAAAAGTAACTCTGGCAAACAAAAGGATTTCACAAATGTTAGCTATTTTGCAGTTGCATTAGCTACATATGTCCCAAATTTTTTTTTTTTTTAAAAAGAAACAAAGCACATGTTATAGCACACATCTATTTAAATTTTTTAAAAAACACCATAGCTGGTACTACTTTAGGATTAATACTATTAGCGCTGGAATTTCGAACTGCCAAGAAGCGCCAAACCTGTAATTTTAACTGGTAGCTTTTTAAACAGCTGTAATATGATAATGAAAGACAAACGATCATAGAAAAAACGCAAAAGATTGGAAAATGAAAAACAAAACAATATTTTTCAACACAAACCAAGAAAACTTAAATAAAATATTTTACTAGTAACTATTTTGTAACAAGTCTATATGAAATTGCATAAACATTTTATTTGTTTGTAAAAATAACATCAAAAAGGGTATTTTTTTCAGAAAATAGTATATAATGCACTACTTCAAAACATAAATAACTATAATACAACAAACTATTTACATAACATTTAAATTTAGCCTGCAGCTTTCTAACCTGTACAGTTCACACACAATACATGCTTCTCCACTTTTCCTGAGCATTTAGTGCCCTTCCACAATCGGCGTAGACATCCAAAGTTTTGTTGTTGTTACATTTTGCAACCTGGCACTGTTTCCTCTTGCGTGTGGGTGCAGTGTCTGCAGCAATGCCAGAAGGGGCATCTGTCTCTGTCCTTTTCTGATCCATATGTGCTTGCCGAAGCTCCATGGCTAACTGCAAGATGAAGTCAATCCTGTTGCAGTTTTCCTTGTTTTTGTACATTACTTGTACAAAAACACACATGGATGGCTGCTAGGTCCAAAATTGTTTAGTGCATAGAGTTTAGAATAACCACCGTTTTGTTGTTCTTGCACTTGTAAACACTGATAGTGGCACAGTTGCTGTGCCTGAACAGTGTAGTCAAGCGCAATGGTGCTTGCAAGCCTGGAGCTGAAGGGAGTTGTTTGCATCTCGCCTTATTTACAGTTTCTACCAGGGTGTTTTTTTTTTCCCTTCAATTCTATGGCCAAATGCAGTGATGTGAAAAAACTGTCAGTGGTCACATTCCTCCCTTTGTCGAGGTATGGCTCTGTCAGCCTCAGCACCACGCTGTCTCCAAGTCTATGGCCTGCAGAGCTAGTGTCCCTGCCCAGGTAACATGTGGTACTACGCATTGTACTACGTGCACTACCATTTGTATGTTGATCAGCAACATAAAAGCACTCAGTACAGTATCAATATTGCATCTAGCGTGCTGTGTTGGACCTGCCGTTTCAGGCACTATGTTGGCACCTCTGCCTCAGCGCCTGGTTGGTCCTATTACAGGTAGGGCTGTTGGCAATTATGTAGTACTGTCCTCACTATCGCTTTCAGAGTGGCTTAATTCTAGAACCCACGAATGGTCGCTGTCATGCCCAGTGTCACCGATGACCCCTGCATTAGTCATCTTCATCCACAACGTGTAGCATTTCTAGAACATGCTCTCTGGTCATTCTCTGACTCTAAGCCATTTTTATTTTCAGTGTACCACTCTCAATATGCCTACTCAATCACAGTATATTTGCAAGAATGAACCTGCAATGCTATACGCAAACGGGTACCTATGATTCAGAGAGGCGTGTTTTTCAAATACTCAAAGAATGTAGACAGGTAGACGCCACTTGATCACGGGACTGATTGTATTGAAAAGGACAGGCAGGGTTATAGGCTACATTTGATAAATATTTATTGATATAACCAGTAAAAATGACAATGGTTTTGGCGCTTCTAGGTAAACATGCTTATAATTATCAATTTCTTGCGAATATGTGGCTCAAACGCAGTCGGTATATCTAACACATATTTAGGAAAAGTCATGAACTGGCATGCGCATTACATTCTGGAACGCAGAGTAATTTAAATTTTAAAACCCAAAATGGTCAAATTGATCGGATTGGCGCTTCTAGTGTTAAAAGAAAATCAGTTGCCATGCCTTTTTATTGGGTTATCTGTTTGCACTTGTATTGCCAAGGTCATTTCACCTCACCAGTATCTCCTGGGTCAAAGTTTGTTACTTGCTGAAAATGTGTCAGTCAATTGGGGAAGCAGCCGACTGGTTATTAGCAAGAATAATATCAGTGAAGGGGTGGGGATAATCACTCTCCAGGAAGTACAAAGCTAAGAAGCATGACTTCCAAATAGTTTTCCTTAACCTAGTGTAGCACCAGATGATATGTTTTGAAATGAAAATACGATGTGTGCTATAACATTGGTTTCTTTCAAAACTAAATATTTGAGACCTAAGTGCATTGTGAAGAAATGTTATTAAATCATGACCATTCTTATATTGACTAAAAAGTTTTTACCTCTCTTAAGTTGTGTTCATACTGATCACCATCTAGAAACTGAGACTCCATCTGACTGTATCTCTGTTCTGAGAAGTAACAAACAAACAAAAAAAAAATAATAAGCAGCTAATATTCCGGACCGCAAGAATGTTGTATTTTAAAAGGGATAATCCAAGTTAAAGTGATAGCACTGTGACCTCTTTTAGAAGTGCAAATCTTATGAAATATGCCATTCCTTGAATTCAAGAACTGCATTCACTTCTTTGGACGAAATACTATTACCAAATTTCCCACTGTATATTGCAAAACAAATTGTTTTTAATAAAATACTTTTATAAATATAACGCATGAGAAGGTACGATCATATCGCATATACAGGAATTACCTTAATAACATAAGGTTACAAACAAGAGGAGGCCATTTAGCCCATTTTGCTCGTTTGGTTGTTAGTAGCTTATTGTTCCCAGAATCTCATCAAGCAGCTTCTTGAGGGATTCCAGGACCCCCTTGTAGATGAAACTTGAGCAGACAGGCTTTTAAATTAATTTAAGTACAGTTGTATTTACCACTTAAGTCACCAAAGGTACTATCATATTTGGTGAAGTTTAGTGTGTTGCTGCTAGAATTGGTGCTGTCCAAGGTCTTAGCCAGCATGCTCGGTGGATTTTCTGCTGTGATACCTTCTCCATTGCTGTCCCACTGGCTCGTATACTTTATCACCTATAAACAGAAAAAGAATAAACAGTGAAGTTTAAAACAACTGTTATAAAAGAACAAGCTGAATCGTTTTTATTCATATAAATAAATAATTCTCAATTCCTTTCCAAGTTCGAAATTAGAATGGTATTGCCATAAAGCAAACAAGAAAAATCACTTCAAGAAGTACGTTTTAATATAAGCGAAAGAGGTGTAGAGATGGCACATTTGCTAAATGCCTTTCAGAGAAGTTAAACTGAGTTCACCGCACTCCCATTTTGTTTTGGATGGTGCATATACTCATTTGTGATTCCTTTGCATATATAATTTAATCGCAGTGAGTATCCCAGTAGGTCATGCAGTGAGACTATATGAACGTAACATTAGGTAGAGGTCGACACTAGTACCCATTGGGTTTTAAATTATCCGACTCAACCCGGGTCCAGTTTTATGCCATTGATCATGATTTTATATATATTATATATATTATATAATATATATATAATATATATATATATATATATATATATATATATATATACACACACACACACACACACACACACACACACACACACACACACACACATACACATACATACATACTTTTTATAACAGACATACCTGTTCTGTATTGGAAGACACCCCATCCTGGCTCCTCCTTTTCTCAGTACTCTCAATTAAAATTTTATCTTCACTGCTATCTTCTAGCAATGGTCTTCTCTGGCCTCTTGTTCCCACCAGTTCTGGGCAGACAAAGAATGAATCCTCCATGCTACTCTTTTTTTTAAGTTCCTCCATAGGCTTGGTTGCATCATAACCGCTTGTTGGAAATTCACTGTTCAAGCTTTCAGCTGAATCCATCTCGTCATTAAATTCTGGAAGTATTTCTTCATCTCTCTTTTGCACCAAAGAAAATGTACTTTGTAGCTGAGATACATCTTCTAGCGCTCCCAAACCAGCTGTTTTAGTGAGGTGTTTTCCAAATAGATGGTAGCCTGTTAACTTAGTCGGATTACTGACATCCAAAAAGCCTGCAGACGAATGTGGTCTCTTTTTATTCGGCAGCTTAGGAAGGAAAACTCTGAGTGACACCTGTTTCGTTTGAGGTGTTTCTTTGCTAAAGTTTACTGGCGCTGTCACATTCTTAGTTTGATCTCCAAGAATAAAATTGCTTTCTAATGGCTGATCCCTAGGCTCTTCAGGTGCTTCTTCCATGAACTCAGTTTCGCCAGCAACCCTTTTATTCTCATTTTGACAGCTTTTGTTAGATAATGCATCTTCATTCTTGCGATCTGTGTTTTCAGGTTTTAACTCTATTAATTGCAAAGGGGCTATATCACTAGACATGTCCTTCTCTGGATATTCTTCAAAAATCTTTCGAATACTTTTAAGCTTTGAATGGATATGAGCAAGACTACTCCTTCTAGTTTGTGCAGCCACTAGTAGAGGCTCTTCTGTAAATATGGATTCTTCACAGGAAGATGTTTTCTGCATTGATTTATTTCCATCACTTTCCACCATTGGAGGCTGGTGGGGTGTATGCTCTTCATCATTTCCCGTGTTTAAGTCTTCACTTGCCTTACCCACATGAACAGTTTCAGTAAGTTCTTTATTTAGTGTCTGACACCTGAAACTTTCAGTGTTTTCCGAAGCAATAGTATTCAAAGAGTTTAACTCAGTGGTTGGATCTGTACAGATTATTTTTACTTCTCTTTCACAATCTACTTCATGTTCTGGAAATCTGAAAGAAACACTCTTTCTCTTGAGTTTTGCAGTTTGATTACCGACATGAGCAGCTTCTATCTTGTCTTTAGAATCCACAACTTCTGCCTCTTGCTTCTCAGGGTCAATATATTTTTTTTTATTGTTTAGATGTGCACTGTTATCATTATTGCCACCAATACCACAGTTTGCACCCATGTTTTCCCCTCCAGAAAAAACACTGCTTTGCTCATTAGGAGCAGCCAATATTGATTCTCTCACATTCTTAGTGGTCTGCAGATCTTTGCTGTCAATTGCTGCTGTATTGCTTCTAGTTATATCCATATCATCCTGTTCAGATGAAAATACTAGTGTCTTATTATCAAAAGATGATGCAACACTGTATATACCTCCAGTCTCCATAGGAAGCTGGTCACCTAGACAGACAGTATGACTTCTGGTCATTTCCATTTCATCTTCAGTGTTTTTGTTCTGAGAAATCCAATTTATCTGCAGGGAACTTGCTCTTCCAGGCTTATTTGGCATAATTAAGTTCTGTTTTGCACTGGCCTCAAAGCTGCTACCGTCAATAGCAACTGTGTGACTTTTAGTAATTTTCATATCATTCTCTTCCCTTGAAAACACCACGGTTTTATCTGACGGATGGGATGCTAAACCAGTACTTTTCCTAGCAATACCCGTAACTAGTTCACAATTTAAATCAGTATTTTTGTAGTCAATTGCAACAGTTTTGCTTCTTGTTATTTCCATGTCTTCTTGCTCATCAGACAACAAATCAGCACCAAGGTCAATTTTACACAAAGACAGAGTAGACTCTAACACAGTCGTTTCTTTCTTTGAAGCTTGTAAGATGCTCTTGCTGTCAATAGCCACTGTATGGCTTTTAGTCATGTCCATATCATCATTTTCCTCTGCAAACATAACAGTTCTATCTGCAGAAAGAGAACACATACCAGCCATGCTTTTCCGAGATTTTCTCGTCCCAAAAAGTGGATTAACAGTCTCTAAATTTTTGCAGTCGATCTTTTCTTTACTGGAGGTCTCTGAAAGGCCCCTGCCGTCAATAGCCACTGTATGGTTTTTAGTCATGTCCATATCATCATGTTCCTCAGTAAACATAACAGTTTTATCTGCAGGAAGAAAAAACATATCAGTCACACTTTTTTTAGGCTTCCTAGCGACCCCCTTTTGTGAATTAACAGCCTCTAAATTCTTGTAGTCCATCTTGCCTCCATCTGAAGTTTGTAAAAGGTCCCTGCTGTCTGTAGCCACTGTATGGCTTTTAGTCATATCATCCAGTTCTTCAGAAAACACAACTGTGTTATCAGCGGGTGGTGACATTACTGGGGCAGCAACACTTCTACTAGTCCATGTAACTGGATTGCTAACTGCCTCAACATCCTTGTAGTCAATTGCCACTGTCTGGCTTCTTGTCATTTCCATATCATCCTGTTTCTCAGTGAACATAACAGTTTTATCTGCAGAAAGAGAAAGTAAACCACCCACACTATTCCGAGGTTTTCTACAGATCTCCATTAGTGGATTAACTGCTTCCATATTCTTGCAGTCCATTTTACCTCCATTTGAAGTTTGCAAAAGACTTCTGCTATCAATAGCCACGGTATGACATTTAGTCATGTCCATATCATCCAGTTCTTCAGAAAACACAACTGTTTTATCAGTAGGAGGTGACATTACTGGGGCAGCAACACTTCTACTAGTCCATGTAACTGGATTGCTAACTGCCTCAACATCCTTGTAGTCAATTGCCACTGTCTGGCTTCTTGTCATTTCCATATCATCCTGTTTCTCAGTGAACATAACAGTTTTATCTGCAGGAAGAGAAAGTAAACCACCCACACTATTCCGAGGTTTTCTACAGATCTGCATTAGTTTAACTGCTTCCATATTCTTGCAGTCCATCTTACCTCCATTTGAAGTTTGCAAAAGACTTCTGCTATCAATAGCCACGGTATGACATTTAGTCATGTCCATATCATCCAGTTCTTCAGAAAACACAACTGTTTTATCAGTGGGAGGTGACATTACTGGGGCAGCAACATTTCTACTAGTCCATGTAACTGGATATGTAACTGCTTCAACATCCTTGTAGTCAATTGCAACTGTCTGGCTTCTTGTCATTTCCATATCATCTTGTTCGTCTCTAAAGACAAGAGTTTCATCAGCAGGAAGAGAACATAAGCCAGACATGCTTTTTCTAGATGTTCTTGTGCTCTCTACTTGTGAATGAATTGCCTCAGTATCCTTGTAGTCAATTGCCACTGTCTGGCTTCTTGTCATTTCCATATCATCCTGTTTCTCAGTGAATATAACAGTTTTATCTGCAGAAAGAGAAAGTAAACCACCCACACTATTCCGAGGTTTTCTACAGATCTCCATTAGTTTAACTGCTTCCATATTCTTGCAGTCCATCTTACCTCCATTTGAAGTTTGCAAAAGACTTCTGCTATCAATAGCCAAGGTATGACATTTAGTCATGTCCATATCATCCAGTTCTTCAGAAAACACAACTGTTTTATCACATTACTGGGGCAGCAACACTTTTACTCGTCCATGTAACTGGATTTGTAACTTCATTCCATATCATCCAGTTCTTCAGAAAACACAACTGTTTTATCAGTGGGAGGTAGTCAATTGCAACTGTCTGGCTTCTTGTCATTTCCATGGTGAACATAACAGCTGCAGCAACACTTTCTACTCGTCCATGTAACTGGATTGTAACTGCTTCAACATCCTTGTAGTCAATTGCAACTGTCTGGCTTCTTGTCATTTCCATATCATCTTGTTCGTCTCTAAAGACAAGAGTTTCATCAGCAGGAAGAGAACATAAGCCAGACATGCTTTTTCTAGATGTTCTTGTGCTCTCTACTTGTGAATGAATTGCCTCAGTATCCTTGTAGTCAATTGCCATTTCCATATCATCTTGTTCGTCTCTAAAGACTGAGTTTCTTCTTGTCATTTCCAATAATTGCCTGTTTCTCAGTGAATATAACAGTTTTATCTGCAGAAAGAGAAAGTAAACCACCCACACTATTCCGAGGTTTTCTACAGATCTCCATTAGTTTAACTGCTTCCATATTCTTGCAGTCCATCTTACCTCCATTTGAAGTTTGCAAAAGACTTCTGCTATCAATAGCCAAGGTATGACATTTAGTCATGTCCATATCATCCAGTTCTTCAGAAAACACAACTGTTTTATCAGTGGGAGGTGACATTACTGGGGCAGCAACACTTTTACTCGTCCATGTAACTGGATTTGTAACTGCTTCAACATCCTTGTAGTCAATTGCAACTGTCTGGCTTCTTGTCATTTCCATATCATCTTGTTCGTCTCTAAAGACAAGAGTTTCATCAGCAGGAAGAGAACGTAAGCCAGACATGCTTTTTCTAGATGTTCTTGTGCTCTCTACTTGTGAATGAATTGCCTCAGTATCCTTGTAGTCAATTGCCATTGTCTGGCTTCTTGTCATTTCCATATCATCCTGTTTCTCAGTGAACATAACAGTTTTATCTGCAGGAAGAGAAAGTAAACCACCCACACTATTCCGAGGTTTTCTACAGATCTCCATTAGTTTAACTGCTTCCATATTCTTGCAGTCCATCTTACCTCCATTTGAAGTTTGCAAAAGACTTCTGCTATCAATAGCCACGGTATGACATTTAGTCATGTCCATATCATCCAGTTCTTCAGAAAACACAACTGTTTTATCAGTGGGAGGTGACATTACTGGGGCAGCAACACTTTTACTCATCCATGTAACTGGATTTGTAACTGCTTCAACATCCTTGTAGTCAATTGCAACTGTCTGGCTTCTTGTCATTTCCATATCATCTTGTTCGTCTCTAAAGACAAGAGTTTCATCAGCAGGAAGAGAACATAAGCCAGACATGCTTTTTCTAGATGTTCTTGTGCTCTCCACTTGTGGATGAATTGCCTCAATATCCCTGTAGTCAATTGCCACTGTCTGGCTTTTTGTCATTTCCATATCATCTTGCTCATCAAGTTGAGAGTAGCGAGTAGTGATGCTCTTCCTTGACAGATTCAGACCAAGTCCAGACCTTTCTGTACATTTCTCTATAGTACTGCTTGTCTTTAGAGATTTTCCAGATTCACAGCGGATTTCCCTACCTGTACCAAACAACCTTTGTCCAGTCATGTTATGTTGTAGACTCTGACTGTCTATTGCAACTGTGTGACTTCTAGTCATATCCATATTGTCATCTCCAGCAAACACAATGGTTTGATCTTTATGGAAAAGGAATGAAGAGCCAGGTACACTTTCAGACAGTGCCTGGTTAACAGACTTTTTGCCAACCGTGTTACTCCTTTTTATTTCCTGGTCAGTGGGAAACAATGACATACTTGGTTGTAGACTGCATGGTCTTTGATTTCCAGTAAAATCTTCTGGTTGACCAGTTAACTGTCTCATAAAGTTGCCGTCAATTGCAGCAGTGTGGCTTTTGGTAATCTTCACATCTGGCCCCTCAAACAAAACATTCCTTTTCTCTGGAAAGAAGTTCACACCTAAACTATCAGTGTTAGTTGGCAAAGAACTATTAGCATTGTTCACCCCCAGTTTGTCCAAGTCCAAAATGAATATCTCTGTACTTGCGGCAAAACTGTTTTCTTTAGCAGTCATGGATTTACCCGCATTAAGTCTGGAAAGAAAATCCTTAAAGTCTACTTTTACAGCTTTTAATGAAGGAGGATTTGGCTGAATTACTGGCAGATTATCAATTGGTCCTTTTAAATTTACAGATGCACTTTGTCCATTAGGGTTAATGCTTGGCAGGAACCCCGTAAACTGAAATTTATTTTCTGCAAGGGCTTTCCCACAGAGCGCTTGATCTTCAGAACTACTATAAGGTGTACGGTCCTGCCATCTTCCGGGCAGATTATCCTCCTCATTTGTCTTTACACCTGAAATGAACGTTTTGAAATCCAACTTGACGGAAGTAGAAACTCTACTTCTCCTTTTATCATCATCATTTTCATCAATGAGAGCGGTGTGGCTACGAGTCACATTCATGTCTTCATTGTTATCACTGGAAAATACAATTGTCTTGTGTCCCATGGTTCTTTGCAAGTTGAATTGATCATTGCAGTTTTTCTGATGGGGGGGGAAAAAAAAAAAAAAAAAACTAAACAAAAAAATCACCACTTATAAAATACACAGAAACACAAACCTTAACACCAAGACAAAACCTTGCAGTAGTATAGCATGAGGGCTGGTGGTAAATAATGATTTTTGTATGACTTTAACATTATTATTATTACTCCTGCTATTGTAGCAGTAAACCTTTTAATGGTGACTGGTTATTCACAAGTAAAAACATATAGTATATAAAACACATGCATATAAAATTTACAAAAGAGGAGGAGGCTATTTGGACCATCACAGCTTGTCCGGTTCTAGTAGTCGATTGATTTCAAAACTCTGTCATGTTGGTTCCAAGTGATTCCGTCTTAACATGACTAGGTAACCCATTTCATACCGTCACAACTTTGTATGTGAAGAGGTTGAAGTAATATGCTACAACCCTCAATAATATTTACAATATGTGCATTAAATTAAATGTTGCAGGCTGGAGCTTTAATTTTATTAAAGAAATGTGGTCTACTCATGATACAGATCATGTGTTGGAATGCTAACTTTTATAAACACATTTTTCAAAAAAATATCAATAACAATAAGGACATTCAATCTGTTTGCATCCCCATTTCTACTAAATATAATGGCATCTAATCTTTATTAATATGAAATGGGGTTACAGTATACTTAACTATACATATCAATTTCTCTCAAGTTAGTGTTTTTTTAAATATAAATTAACACATGCAACATTAACATGTGATGTTTTTGTACTCCAATTGATTACACATGTTTCACATTTAAACCAATATTTGGAAGCAAACTGTATTACTGCATTTGAAATATCTTCATATCCTCAAAAGAAAATGAAGAACCAAAACATTCTCAGTAACATAAAAGTGGACCAGTAATAACATTAAAAAGAGAAATAAGAGTCAAGTAAATTAGCAATATGTCTAACAGCAGTTAAAATAATACTGTTTTTCACAGGACTGAATACAAAATGTTTTACCTCAAACTTTTGCAGTGTAACTGGGTTGGAATCACAAATAAAGGCTTCCATGTCTGGGGAAAAAATAAAATAAAAAATAAATTCAGTATGCTAGCTCAGGTATTTAATCATTTACATTTTATAAATGACCACACTCCCTTAAAATACAGGCATCTTTATAGATAGTGGGGGTGACCACAGCTACAATATTGAGCACAAAGTAACTATAATTTGTACTGAAATGCTGATATAATTCAGCTTTAAATTCACAGGTCTTTATTCGCCACAAAATGTTAGTTAAATAATACTTACCACTTGTCTGACGATGCACATTCTGATTTTTTGTTATCCTAGAGTGACAAAAATGTTTAGTTGAATGAGTATTTTTTTTATACAAATCTATATATGATATATATATCTATATATATATATATATATATATATATATATATATATATATATATATATAAAATATAAAAAATATTGGATTATGAATGAAATTAACAAGTATCCTGACAAAAAAAAAATGACTTTACACTTCTTTTGTTCGACAGAAATTCACGTTAATATGTTAGCTTGAATTGTCGACTTACTAGGACGGGAATTTTATTAATTTATTATTTATTTATCATAACATCGTTCCACCCCTGGAGGAAAGTTGCACGTTCACACACAACAACCGTCCCCTTTTTTACCACGGAATTACTCAGGAACGGACCTTACACCAATCCGTGTTTAACCACAAACGCTAGTAATTCGGAGTTGGCGTACCATTGTTTTCGTCCGGATACAAGAGTATAATCTCACATATGAGAGGTAGACTGACGGTTCTCTGTGTATTTTTGAGTGCTGTGTGTTTTAAAGGAGTGCTGTGTGTTTGACCACTGAAGGCTTTGCCCAGCCTGGTCAAATTCTAAAGAATGGTTTTCCTAGGAAAATGGCCCAGCTGTCCCAACCTTTTAGTTAAGGAACTTGCGATTAGTCTAGGTCTCCAATTGGAGATAGGCTTTTGTTTTGTTTATTTTTGTTTAAGAAAAGTGCAACCACGCTGAAACTTACAGTTCGTGTGTGTGTGTGTCACTAATTGAAGGGTGCAAACCAGCATGTCCTGGGCTTGCCATATTCCTTAGATAACTATTAGATTGCGTGGTCACCGTAAAATATTTTTGAAAAATAAAGATATGCACTCCATTGTATTAGATGCAGAATGCAGATAAACGAAATAGCATATCAAGCGATATAAAGCTGGTTATGCAAATTCCATTTGCTGTGTATACTGTTTTTTATGATGCATTAAAGTGAGAAATGAACAGGTTTCCATATACTTTATGTGTGTTAAACATTCAGTAAATAATGGTTTATTTAATTGTTTACCTGCATTAAGCCTGGTAAGAAAATCCTTAAAGTCCACTTTTCCAGTTTTGGATGAAGGAGGATTTTCATTCCTGGCTCGATTTTCACTAATGAGAACGGTGTGGCTGTAGGTCATATCCATGTCTTCAATGTCATCACTGGAAAACAAAACTGTCCTGTCACCCGTGGTTCTCTCGATGTTGACTTGTTCATTGCAGTTTTCCTGAAAAACATTTTTATTATATATAAAAACACATAAACTTTAAAATGTGCACATTTATTATACCAACAAAACCTTATACTTTTCATAGTATATCAAAGGAATGTATAAGCTTTGATACTTTTAGATTTTGATATGAACACAACCCTCCAAGATTCTTCACCACTCAATATTGCTTTTTAATCCACATTTTTAAATGTCATGTAAAATAAAATTAAAAAGCTGTTGTATTGATTGTATTAATAAATTACACATGCTGTGTTATACACATTAAAAACAAAAAAACTGTAGGACTTTCCAGTTTGTCATTAATGAAATAACTAGTCAGAAAGAACAAAAGTTATTCAATGAATTCTGTAAAGAAATGTCCAAGTAGTAATGTTTATAAAAGCTCCCTTATTTATACATTTAGTGCTTTGACAAGTCTGTGTTTACATCAGTTGCTTTCCCATCAAAAGGGATTGCATAAAGAATACACAACCACAACAAATACAGAAGTTGTGTGATAATATCTTGGAATTCTGGGAAGTGAATTTATATATTTATTTGATCATTTCTTGACAATGCATTTTTGTTTAATTTCAAGCTACAAATATCTGTTACAAATGAATAACTAAAATAGATTCTTTGCTTAAACCTTAGGCTTGCCAAATCAACCAGGAAGCGTGCGCGCACACACACACACAACTACAATATAGAACTTCAAACCAATGTTACATAAAATATCTCACCCCAAACTGTTGCTGTGGAACCTGGATGGGAGCATGAAGCAATGTTTCCATACCTAAAAGAATAAAGAAAAAACACAATTATTACAATTCATATTTCTGCCAGTAATCATGTTGTGCAAGTCAAAAAAGATTGTTACAATTTGGATGGATGTTTGAGTTTGTATCTTATAAAGAGCACAAATTAACCTTTAAAAGGTAACCCTTTACATTACAGCACAAATCGCTATTTTTTCCAGACTGAACCACATAACCAAGGGCAGCGTTGTCAGTAACCACTAATGGCTAGTATCAAATACATAGATTATTTGATCTTAATGTTACTTTAAGCGTGGATGTTCCTATAGCATTCGAGTCCAGTAGAATTAACGTTCAACAGGGGTCATTTAACAGTAGCTGTACTGCAAGTATTTATTTAATTCCAATATATCCATTTCTGAACTCCAGCGTCCATATTAGGGATGCACTGACCATTAATAAAATACCATAATCTGCATCTCAATGTAATTAAATCAACAATTATTATTATTTATTATTATCTGCCATTTGTAATGACTCATCAACACTGTAGCCATGCTGCAGTGCAGTGAACAGTTTTCAGTATAAGCTTGTCTTTAATATTAAAACACATACAATAAGTGTGTGATGTGTTTAAAGCTTAAATACATTTTCAAGCGTAAAATTAAAATTCCAAGTGATGGTTTACAAGTATATTAAAAAAAAACAAAATCTGATAAAAACCGATAACACCCGATACAAAAAATGAAATCAGTGTACAGCCAATAAAAACCTTTACCAGGGCCGTTCTGAATACTTTAACCCTACCCCAACTACTCAGTGGCAGCAAATCCCTACATTTCTATTGGATGTATGTGCCCGTGACTAAGCTTTTGTTGTGAAAGTCAGCAAAGAAAAGAAGGTACAACTTAAATGTGCAAGTACTGTCGTTGTGTTACTATATATTGTACCAGAAAAAAAGAAAAACAGCCAAGATTTTGGAAAATAACTGAAAACAATGTCATACACTATATAAAAAGAAAAAAAACTAAAATAGCTCAAAATAAGCATCGAAAAAGGAAATGTATAAAACAGAAGCCCTAAATATCAGTAACCTAAATCAGGCCAGATAAAAAACATACCACAACAACACACACACTCTGTGCATCCCTTGTGTTATATAGCTACTCATCTTAATTTAAAAGACGTCTTACCACTAATCTGTCGTTTGACATCTTGAGCAGCGTCAATCCTACACAATGAAGAAAAGTTTGTTAATTTAAATGAAATTAAATTTTACAAAAGTGTGTACAGATTCGGTTTGAGAACTAATCATATCAATAATTCAACTGGATGCAACAGATTACAATCTTACACTTATTACTGCAGCTCACATGTACACCTTGCTTTACCAACCTTTAACTAAGCCGACTTCTTGGTTTGTCAATAAAGCTTATTGACTACAAAACCCTTGAATACCTTTATACAAACAGTAATACACTGCAAAGCAAGCTTAATGCAAAACAGGACCGTTTAACCAATTGATTATGTTAGCCTTTTAAAAATAATCATCTCTCAGTTATATTTGTCTTAAATTGTAATACCAATGCTATTGTTATTAAATTTCAATATTTTACATTCATTAATTTTGTAAGTATAAATGTTAACAACTGAAAAAAATTACTGGTCCTAAACATACTCATACTCCATTACAACGAAGTTGTGTGCGCATTAGCAATTGTGGCGATATCTGACCAACGTTCAGAATTCAAAAAAAGTTAATGAAAAACAAATCAAAAAAACATGAGGACGACAGACAGGTCTCCAAGGTTAGAAAAAAAAAAAAGGATCAAAAGCAGCAATTACCCATTGTGTGCAGATTGTTTGTTTCAAAACATTAAAAAAAAAATGGTTAAACTTGCTGTTGAGTGATGTTTTGTTAATTATTCAAAATAACCCTAGCAATAATCAATCAATAATCGTTTCATGCAGCAGTACTACATTGCAAGCAAAGTTTCTTCAGTTCACTATATAATTAGAATAACTTGCCATATATTGCTGATAACTCCAATGTGGAGTTACCCATAACAAACATGAACTTCATGAACAAATGATCTATTTTCAATTGTTTGTACTTACTTCTGCTGCTCCCCTTCCCCTTCCTTTGCTGAAATATGAGAGAACAACTTTGGTAACATTTTAATTACCCCATATATAATGTAACAGTTGTTCCTATCTGTGTTAAAACAGAGTCAAACATATACAAACAGCTCAAATTACTACACAATTAACTTTCTCACCCCCCTCCCCCACCCCACTGGGGTTAAAGAAAAGGTAATGCTGTAGGGTTGCAGTCTGTAAAAGCAAAATATGGACAATATCTAAAATACCTGTTAATTATAAGATTACCTGCATTATCCAAAAGTGTTATCCCTGTAGCATCTGTCTCAAACACCCTGGAAATTAAAACAACAATATTATTTTTTTTTTTAATACACTAATGCTTTGCTCTACTTGACAAGTGGTTGATTTATTTATTTTTCTACAGGCAGTTTGCTAAGGAATTACAGACCAAATTGAAAGTTATCAAAATGTCAGTTGGTATGAAAAATACATTATTTGTTCATCTCTTACTTTACACCTGTGGTCTCAGCAAAGCTGACTCTCCGAGATTTGCGCGTTTTTTTTTCAGCTGGCTTTGTTGGACACTCCTAAAACACACAGAAAAAAAATAAAAAAGTAATTATATATATATAATGCTTTGCAAATGTAAAATAATTTGATACTGGCACGTACACATTCATTAATGCACCTCCCCACTAAAAAAAATGATCAATTTATGTCATGTTTCCATTGCCAATGGGAAAGATTTGAAAGGGTTTTGAGATCAGTGAGGAAGGCAGAAAGGAGGGTTTTGATTTAATTATATTATCAAGGAAGCAGTTGAACTGGAGGTGGCCAAATGCATTTCTAGTAACTATCCAAAAAAAAAAAAAAAAAAAAAAAAAGGTGATACATAAAGGCAATCTCTGACATTTTTGTAAAATCCGGTTCCAGATTGTGACAGTAAATACAGAGTGACTTCATGGTGCAGATGGAAATGTGGAATACAATCGCTGAATACCCTTTAATTGTTGGAGTTGTGTATTTTTTAGAAAGCAATATGTGCCGTTAGATTATATATAATATTTGTATACAAAAGGCCCTGTAGATACAGCGTTTAGATCTGCTTAGATCAAATAAATAGATTCCTTCGTCTAGTTCTTACAGTTTCACTTCCGTTCTGCAGATTCACATTTATAATTACATTTTGAAAATTGGAGATTTTATGCTTTCATTAATGAAATATTACCTTAACTCTGTCATGGATAGGCCCAATAGACGTAAGGGGACTCCGAGGTGCCTTCAATATCTAAAACATAGAGAAAAACATATTTTTACATGTAAATTGCACAGACATTTTGAACACAGCATAAACACATAGGCACTAAACATTGTCATTTTATTTGTGCTCTTACTTAAGTAAAAAAAAATCACTAATCGTCGCACCAAAAACATATCAATTTGCAGATGTTTGAGAAAATTAAAATATAAAAAAAATTAAGTTATTTGACAAATAAATACACTTACTGATGAGATCCTCCTCTTCCGTTTCAGTTCAGTCTGGCCACTGCATAACACAATTGAATGACGAGATTAAATTATACAATTATTCACTTAAAATAAACTTGGTATCAATACATACGATCCAAAGATAAGCAATTACAATAGCGAAAAAAAAAAAAAAAACAGTCAATCTGGATTACGATCTTGTGTTAAAGTTGGTATCCTGCATTTGTTTCATTATGCAAGTTATTTGGCAACTTGGATTCTGGGCAATTTTGAAAATATTTTCCTTGAAATAGTATATTGATTATGTACACATCAGAGCTCTGGAAAAATTGATTTTGTAGTAACCACGTTTTATTATTGGATAATCAGTTCAAGTTAACCTTGGGCCTATCAGGCAAAATTGTAGCAATATTAAGAAGTAATAGCAAGAAGCATTTTCAAAGTCAATATATTAAAGGAAGAAAAAAAATACTTTTCATTTTGTACAAATCCAGGGTCATCCATTTGTGCATGAAGATAGCTTCTGAAAAATAAATGTATTACAAAAATGAATTATTAAAGAAATGATTGCACAAATATGCAAAACCAGAACATCACCAACATTGTCTGCTTTGATTACATATGTACTGTGGTGTCACAATGTTTGTTAGATTCACAGACTTAATATTTTTAAAAAGGTTGGACGTTGCATGGTATGAATTAAATACTACACTATACAGCAACAGCCAGGACCTCACTGTAAAAACTAGGCCTAAGAAATATCCCCAACCTTTGGAGAAGAAAAAAAAACACATGCAAATAACTTACTTTAAAAAACGTTAATGAACCACCAAAAAATACAACCCCTTCATCATTCATGCTGCATGCACCAAAGTTATGACTTGTATTCATCAGAACATTAGGTTACTTACCGTAACCCTGGTTCCCTGAAAGAGAAGACGACCACCACTACATTAGGTAAGGGATATTCCTACCCTTCGGGAAGGTATTGCTGAGCTCTCCATACCAGAGCTGCTGACAGGCCCTTTCCTAGGATGATGCACTTTGTCCCGCCCACTGAGGGAATAAAACCGTCACTTACAAGAAAATCCTCCTTTTTTTTCCCCATCGCTTTGGTCGCCCTCACGGGTGGTGGTTGTCTTCTTTTTCAGGGACCAGGGTTACGGTAAGTAAACTAACATTCCCTTTCAATTAAAAAACGACCACCATTACATTAGGTATGGGATAATGTATAACAAAGCTGTCGCGAGGGAGAAGTAATGACAGCATGTGGGACGCACAACACTGTGTAGCACAGAGGTTAGCGGTGTGAACTTACACCCTCAACAACCCCTGTGCCTGCAAGCCCTGCTAGCCACAGTACAAATATCGGATATAGAGGCACTTTTGAAAAGGGCCCAAGATGTAGTCAATCCTCTAAGGGAGTGTGCGGATACCTTACCAGGTGGGGCCAAGCCAGCACCATTATACGCAGTCGAGACTGTGTCCACAATCCAGTGCAACAGACGCTGCTTAGAGAGGGGCTGTCCTAGTGTTCATGTCCCATGACAAAGAGCCGGTCAGATTGGCGCAAAGCTCTTGTCCTATGTAGGTAGCATCTCAATGCCCGCACTGGGCAGAGGAAATTCAATCTCATCCTCTGTTGAAGCAAACGGAGGTGGATGGAAGGATTCTGATTCCACAGACCGATTAATGTGGAAGGCTGTGATCACCTTGGGGAGGAAAGCAGGGTTGTTGTGCAGAAACACCTTGCTGCCATCCATCCTTCCAAATACGCATGCAGGAGCTGTGCACAGCGCCTGATAGCTAAGGCGGAGGCTGTCTTCATAGACAAGTACTTCAGCTCTCGGCTCAAATGGGGCCTTCGTGAGAGCCTCCAGTACAATATTAAGGCTCCATTCAGAGAGAACAGTCCTACTAGGAGGGCGCAATCAAACAGCGCCTTTAAGAAAACAGGTAACCAAAAAATGAGCACTGTAGACTATGAATATATTGAGGCATGGCAAGCAGAGATAGCCGATAAATACACCTTCAAGGTGGAAGGTGACCTTCCAGCATCAAGCAGTTCTTGCAGAAACTGTAAGATGACTGGTATGGGCCAAGATATGGGGTCATGGCTTCTACCCAGACACCAAGCCTGAAAATACTTCCACTTACAGCTATACAAAGACCTAGTGGTGTGCCCTAGCACTGTAGCATACCCACTGCATCAGACAGCCCTAGGGCCAGCGGTCCCCTTTCAGGGGTCAGACCCATAGCCGGAATGGTTCCGGGTGCCAAAAAGAGCCTTTCGTCTGACTGAGGAGATCCAAGTGAAGTGGAATCTCCCAGGGCTGGCAATGTAACAGCTGGCACAGGGTCAAAAACCATACTCTCCTGGGCTACTAGGAGAACTGATGCTTTCTCTAACCGGACTTTGACGAGAAAAGCCAGGAGCAGCAGTATAGGCAGGAAAACGTACAAAAACGCTTTGGGCTCTCATGCGCAGGGATGTCCAGCCATCCGACCAGGGTCCGTGAACTCCTCTACCTGCCCAGACTAACCCTCAACCAGAGTTGGGTGCGTCTGTCATCACCAATTGAAGGCTGTGTATCACTCCTATCCTTGCGCCTTCGCTCAGATGAGAGGCTTGCCTCCACCAGCATAGAGCTTCCCAGCATAGGCGAGACATGGTCAGCCAACGGTATCTGTCGTGCTTGGGGTGCAGCTGAAGGCAATGAGCCACACTTGGATCAGGCGCTTGTGGAGTAACTCTAGTTGGGTGGGTGATGAAGCCGCGGCCATCAGACCCAATAGTTTTTAACAGAACATCAGTTGTACTGTGAACCCTTGTTGAACAGGGCCAGACAGTTGCAAATGGCAGCTACTCTGTCATCCGACAGGCAGACAACAGCCAGCAAGCTCTGGGTAACAGAACGCGGCAATTGAAACGTGTATTCTGTGACGTTGACCGTTTCCTTCAAAACCATTACCAAAATACAGTATCAGTTCACAAGATCTTCCTCAGACACTTTGTTAAGGCTGCAAGAACCAATGCTTGATTTAGAAGAAGTGTTACAGTTGAAAAAATGCATTAACCGGTGTATAACCGAATTACGATAATTGCGGTTTAGAATAAGAGAGTAATGTACCTAAACAGCGATAAACCGAAAAACCGGTATACCGACCCATCCCTGCACCAAGTACCGTGACATTATGGGTGCGTTCACGATACTTCTTTGCCGGCTAGATTGCAGACGGGATTTGTGCCTGACGTCACTGGACTATGCAGATGATGCTTGGCCAGTTTTGGGAGATTTCCCAGGCAGCAGCAGAGCAGACGGAGCAAACATGTGACGTCAGTAGACTTTGTTGAATTTTCTGAATTCTGATAGCAGAAGAGTTATTAAGCAATTGGACCATTTATAATGACAAATCAAATAAGGGACAGTCCAATAAAAGAAAATAAACATATTAAATATACTTTCAAATATGCATTTTATAAATCAACAGATTCACGAACACTATACATGTCTTGATTGATTTATTTTATATATATAAAAATACACACACACATATTGATATATTAAATGTAACTATAGCAATGCACCTTGCTTACACCTGCCAGTTGTTTGGGAAATTAATGTCAGAGTTATTTCAGTAACTTCAAGATTGTTTAAGATATGTCGTTGTCATTCGCAATACAATAGTTGTAACTTATACAAGCTTCTTTTCTGTGTTCTTCACACCCCCATCCAGGTGGCAGTACAAGTTCTCCAATAGCTGCATGTCGTTCGCTACACTCCTCTTGCACTTGGTAGAACTCTCCATTGCTTTGAAGTCGGGTCTGCTCCAGCGCTGTGTTCCAATCCAAAACAAAACCTCACCCCCTACGCTCTACTCCCTTCAAAGTGATCACTTCTGGAAGTGGTCACTTTGAAGGGAAGTAGGGCGTAGGGGGCGCAAAAGTGATTCAATGGGAACACACTTCAGCGTCATCACTCACAGCCAGGGAAAGGCGTCGTCCGAAGTGCAATGTTGGAAACTCAGGAGGGGATTGACAGATGTTTGTGTGTGTAAAATATTCTACTCTTTTAAATATTGTTATGCTTATAGTAGCTATTCATAATAAAGCAATAATAAATAATTAGTTTCTAGTGTTGTCATTATATGAGTGTGTGTGTGTGGGGGGGTTATTAGCACAATTACAATCAAAATATTGGTAGCAAGTTACATTTTGAGCACCAAGACTGAGAGGAGAAGAGAGAATTCAAATGGAAACACTTGTTGCAGCCGCAATAGCCACCTATATTTTTTGTATTAATTAATGGCCAACGGAGGATCGGGTCTGCAATCCACAGGCAAGCTTGGAAATGTTCCTCTTGCCAGTGAGCATGCTGTTTTTCTAACTTCGAACTCTAATAAAGAGTTAGGTTTTCTCATCTGACCCTGTAATAATTAAGGTAAATGAGCTGAAAAAAAAGCTGTTTCACTGGAATAAATAAGCCATCTAGCAGTACAAATAGCTACAGAACAACATAGCTTGCTATTTGTTTTTTTTATTGACAATATCAAGCTAGGCCAACGCAATAACGCAAAAAAGTCGTCTCGATCATTAATTTTATTCAATGATCTATCTATTGGGAACACGTATAAGAATCACATGAGTTATTTATCACAAGAAGCATTATAATATTGCTATGTTATATGTTTGGATAGAAGCGACAGCCAAATAAATTAATAATACATTAATAAGTACTAATAATTGCTAATTACATTTGTACACAAACTCCATCTTGTCCATCTCCGGTTTCATTTTTTGCGCTGTGTCTTTAAAACACAAAGCTTAATGGGATTGACGCAATGCTTGCCGGGTTATGAAGAGAGAGTCTCTTCCGCAGAAGTGTACGGTGTTTGCAGCCCACTTGAAGGGCCCTTCGGAAGGAGTAGTTTATGTTCACTACAAATGTGAACACCCCTTAAGATGGCCGCCATCCACCTCTGCCCTTTGAAGTGCACTTCGTAGGGCGCATTTTCGTGGATTGGAACACAACCCCTGTTAGAGTCTGTGCCGGATGCGTGACCTCTGTTGTCAGATCCAGCTGAGGTCACGAGATTTGCTGAATTTGGACATGTTATACATGCAGACCAGTGTCATTTAACGTAGGACCTGCGCAGACTCTCAAATGTCTGTGTAACATGAATGCACCCTATGTGCAACGCGTACCATGCAGCACCGTGCGTACCGCACTTGCGTAGTAGTAGTGGCATCAAGCATCTTGTGCACCACGGGCGTACCGAACACTGCACACACCAAATACCATGTGCCGCTGATTGTGCACTACCGCCAAGGCGTTGGACAGCTTACACGAAGCATCTGTGTATCGAGATAAAAATATCACGGGCTATGCGTGTGCCGTGGTACCTGCTAGCAATGTGCCTGCTCTAACCACGTGGTCAACACACACACACTTGGTCAGCGCCTACAGTGTACCGGGGGGGGACGCAGGGCTAAAGCTGTGATGGGCGAGTTTAAGCAGACAGTAAAACATGGTAGAATGATAGTAACGGGAGAGAGAGCACACTGTGTTTACAAGGCCTGAGGTGAGCAGGCCTGCACGCCAGCAGGGTCTACTCAACAGTGGGGATGTGGCAAGGCCTAGCCCCGTGGAGGAGAGTGCAGCTGGATGGGTCACGCGGCAGCAGGGATACAGCAAAGTCTAGCCCCGAGGAGGCCACATGTACTCTCTGGAAGAGAAGACAATCATTCGCGAATGACTGCACAGGCAGTCGTTCACGTACGACAGACAGATATAAAGAGCGCCCTACCACACAGCGGGAAGGCCGCTGAAAGACAGAAAGGCAAAAAAGGGCTCTGTCGTCTAAGTCGTTGATTCCAAGAAAGCAGCAAGCAAGAATGCAAGGGAAATACAACCGACTCGTGAAGCTCTTTTCTATCAACACGCTCAACACAAAGGTCTTACCTTACCACCTTGAGCGGGAAAAAGAGGAGGCTCTGCCTGTGAGTGACGGTTTTATTCCCTTGGTGGGCGGGACCGAGTGCGTCATCCTAGGATGGGGCCTGTGCAGCTCTGGTATAGGCAGCTCAGCAACACCTACCCCAGGGCAGAAATATCCCAAACCTAATGTAGTGGTGGTCATCTTCGAATTGAAAGGGAACTGAACTGATTTTTGCAGCAAGAGCTGCAGCTTTACAATATATATATATATATATATATATATATATATATATATATATATATATATATATATATATATATATATATATAATGCGTTACGTCGAATTTTACACAAATACATACCGGGACCCATGCAAAAGTGGGGCAGTAGTACTTAACTATTGTAGACCCGCGGTATGTTTGATTGTATATTCCGCTTATTATACATTTACGGATAGGGGGAGGATGATCATATCTACTGGTTAGACATGTGTTACGCCATTAGGGCAGTGCTAGTCTACTATTACATGAAATGCAATTTTCAATTATGAATACGGTAAACAAAAGAGAATATCCTACAGACCAAGTATTGTATTATACACAACGATGACATCGACTGCAAGCTACGTATGTCAAACTTCTTTGCACAAAAATGCGTATCAACATTTATAACTTGTATTTCCAAATTTCATATTGCTATTTCGGTGCTGTATGAAAATAAATAAATAAATAAATAAATAAATAAACACTTCCACCGGTCGAGCTAGTAAACAAAAGTCAGGCAAGTAAGTTAAAGTTTGAGCGCTATCAATTTAAAAGTTCCCACTTACCTGTTACAATATTCAGACAATGTATGTTTTATGTGTCTTTTTCCAAATAATACACACTGTTAGTAATTCTTTTACTTGGCATTATCCTCCAGATATATCTATTTTTTTTTTTTTTTAATTTAACCGCCTTGCCAAACGCATGCGCAGTCACTGCTGTCACCACCAGTTCCACTCCCAGCAAGCGGTTAAAGGAAGTGACATTTACATTTTCAAGCGGGTTTCAATATTCATGACGTAGAGGTTTGGGTGGTGCAATTTTTCAAACTTCAGAGCGGGTGTTGGAGATTGTCCTGCAGCAGAATAAACAAAGAGGTTTGAGTCTAATATGTTATGTTTAAGACTTTTTTTTTTTTTTTTTTTTTTTTTACGAATATGTCACTGCAGCTTGATTAATAGCGCACTCATGGTAGTTTTCTGTTGTTACACCGGTGGTTTTATCGGTGTAATAGTCTCGCTGTTGTTATACCTGTGTTTGGCAAAATAACTTCGCTGTACAGGTTGTTAATGTTTGGAGTTCCAGCCTCGTTATCAACTGTGCGCTAGTGCATGAAATGGTAAAAACAGTTCAATAACTTGTTCTAAAAAATAACACCGGAAATTAATACAAATATTAGTGAGTGACTAGCAAGTATAATCAGAATTAACAAGAGGTTGATACTGAATTATTGTCCCTCTTATGTTGAATATTTTAAAGGTTCTTGTATCTTTCTTGTACTTCAGTTTGTGGTAGTGGAGAATGGTCATCACTTTGTGTTAATTATTTCTAAATTATTAAGAGGGAAAAAAAATCCTTGATTAATTGAAAATATACAGTTAGTGGGTACAAATTCAGAAGTGGTAAAAGGCATGTCACACACTTCAAATGTAGGTTGTTTAATGACAAAATCAGCTGTAGAAACTAATTCTATTCTGTATCTTTTCAGGTATCAAATTCATGGAACAAGGAGACATGCTGACCTCAAAACTTCCATTGTATCAAGGCTTGAAAGATAATTTGGGCAACAGACTCCCTGATGCAGGTAAACTGTTTATTAAAAGTAATAAGTGCATTGCAGATGTATGAAACTTTTGTGTCAACAGTACATTAATACATACTTCTTGGAAGTTTATGCAATGATCTTGTGTTGGAATTCAGTGCAGTTTTCTGTTTCTGATTTTTGACAACAAAATCAGTATTCATTTTATTTTTTATTAGTTGATAAACACATGCAACTACATATTTTTGTTGTAGAAAGGCACAGAGATTCAGAAGAGGTTTTAAGAATTTTATTTAGAAAAAAATCTTGATTGTTCTTGGGGTTTGGTGGCATCATTGTATTCAGCGGGCCGGGTACCATCATATTTATATTTCCATGGGATTTCTTGACTTCTGCCTTGTTTTCACAAGGTGGCTTGCTCAGCCCCTATGCCCTTTGTGTCCGCGCCTGCCTTTTTACACACCCCCAGTCCTGAGCTCATTCGCTTCCAGCTCTGGGTCAAGCGGATAGGCTTTGAAATCAAGGCAAGGCCACCAGAGGATAGGTGTCTGGCTGTTACATTCTAGGTTTCTGTAAGCGCTTTTAATACATAAATGTTTCAAAGGGTAGAGAAAAAGATTACTTTTGATAGTTTATTTTAAGAGAGACAATTACATTTTTTTATCCATAAATGTAGTTAATTTTTACAAATGTGTATAGAAAAAACTTTGAGGTGCTGATGAGTGTACCAAACTACTAATATGTTTATCAAATAAATAAATAAATAAATAAATATAAGTAATGTCGGAATAGAAGGCTAATTAAACCACGCCGTGCCAGACACGCAACAGGCTGAAGCAAGCTTCTGGAAACAATCAGTCCACACAGTTCTGCATTAGTGTGTGTGCTGCAATTGTAATAATTTCTCCTGGCTTTTATGTGATACAACCACTTAAGTTTGGGAGTAAGGGGGTAAAAAGCATTAAGGCCAAAAGTATAACATAAATATCTGTTTACATTCCCCAGAAGGCAGTTTTAGCTGCAGGAACAAAAGTTTTCCTATAGAAGTAGGCTTAATAGACCTTCAGCAGTAGGGGGTTTTGAATGACATTTTAAGGAACATGTTATCCACAAAAACCTTCAGAGCTTATATTTTCAAAAAAGGATTTTATTATAATCTTGCACATTTTTTTATTTTTCTTTTTAAGCTTCCAAACCTATGGACAATGGAAAGAAGACCTTTCTTCCCAAGCTTGAGCTCAATAAAGAACTACCTGTTCTTTTCAATTTTGCTTCTAAAAGTCAAAATGGTGCAGTATTCAAAGCACAGAATACAGCTGCCAACCAAAGGTAAATAGAGATGTTAATGTATTTACTATATATGTGCGCAGTGCTTGCAAATACAAAGGACATTTAAGTCATACCTAGTAAGCCAATATATTTGCAAAAGTACCCCTTGCTTCAAGAATACACTACAAAAGCTCAAGCATCCATAAAGCATAATTCAGAACTAGAAACACGAAGCTTCTATATAATATATATAGTATATATATATATATATATATATATATATATATATATATATATATATATATATATATATATAAGCTCAAAGAGCCAGCTGCCCAACGTTTCGATATGTTGTACATATCTTTTTCAAGGGAGCCTGTGTTTGAATCAAAACATTGGAGGTATTTATAGGTGTTTGACGGCATGACAACCAACTTTTGTTGTTGTTTATATTCAAATCCATGATTTATTCTTACATGATGTAATGGTGTTCTATATGTGACATCGCTTTTACTTATATATTTAAATCTATATTCTAATTAACATTATTTTATATAAACTTACATTTATATTATCATGTAATGTTGGCTCTGAGGATCAGCCTTGATATGGTCTCCCCAGCGCATCAGCATGTACAACTTTTGAATTAATTTTGTTTAATTATTTTTAACTTTTATATATTTATTGGAATTAATTAGTTCATTCTTTTCTGTTGAGTCCCGCTGGCATAATTGTGTTCAGTTTATTTATCCATTTACTTTCTTTTATTCTTCTATATGTCGCATTGTCTAATTTTAGCTGTTCTAATACTACAAACTTTACATCATTTATGTCATGTCCTTGACTGGTGAAGTGCTGTACTATTGGTTCATTCATTTTTTTTTATTTCTAATTAATGAAAGGTGGTTCTGAATTTTTATATAAAGTTGTTCCAGTCTCTCCAACATATTATTTAATCACATTTTTCACAGGCTATTCCATAAATAACAATGCTATTTATACAGTAGGTATTAGTTTTTAGTGGATATGTGGTGTTCTTATGTTTAATTATATTTCTACTTTTGTCTATGTATTTACAAACTTTACATGTACTAGTGCAAGTATTTGTAGAACCTATTCTGTCAATTATTCTTTTATGTTTACTGTGAACTAGAATATCACCTAAATTAGCTTCTCTTGAATTCTACAACTGGGGCCTTAAGAAACACTTTTTTCAATTTTTCTGAATTATGTAGAATACGCAAGTGTTTCCAAACTATCTTAGAAATATTGGGCAAAAGTTTAGAGTATGTCATTACTAATGGGACTCTCTTGACCTTTTTATCTCTATTTTTATAATCTAGTAGATCATCTCTTTTTAGTTTATCCACTTTTCTTAACTCTGTCTCTATAATTCTTTCTTTGTATCCTCTTTTTTTAAGATTTGTTTTTAATACATGTCTTTGTTTTACATAGTCACTTTCTTTAGAGCATATTCTTTGTATTCTTATTCCTAGCCCCTTTGCGATTGCCCTTTTAGTGTGTATTGGATGTGCAGAGGACATGTGTAAATACTGGTGCATGTCAGTAGATTTATAGAAGAGATCAGTCTCAATTGAACCTTCTTCAAGTTTTACTACGGTATCTAAAAATTATATTTCTTTTCTTGTCCATCGAAGGTCCACCTTAATATTACTGTGTATTTCGTTTGCCATTTTATGAAACTGAAAAAGAGATTCTTCTCCATGTGTCCAAACCCCAAAAATATCATCTACAAACCGAAATGTATTCTAAAGGTTCTCTTTCTGATTTTCTAAGTAATTGTTCTTCCCATTTCCCCATGTATGTACTGGCAAAATGCATTCCTAATTTAGATCCTGTTGCTGTACCATTGTTTTGTTTGTAATTTTTATCAACAAATGTAAAATAACTGTTTTCTAAAACTACATTGAGCATGTTCAGCAGCTGTGGGTATTGATTTATCTAGAATATTATCTAGTGCTTTTTGACAAGCTTCTAAAGTTTCTTTACGAGGGACACTTGGATACAAGGATTTTACATCCATGCAAAATATAATAGTATTCTCTGGAAGGTTGTATATATATACACACACACTACCAGTCAAAAGTTTTATACCTGCTTGAAACCAGGTTTTTTTCATGATTATCTATGCTTTTAACTGTATAAACTTGTCTATAAACACTTAATATTTCATTGCTGATAATCATAAGTGAATTGCGTACAAAAATTAAATTTGTAAATGAAAATGTAAATCTTCTCAATTTCAATGAAATGGTCACCCAAAGCAAGGGGATTTCAGTCTGAAGCTCAGTCAGTTAAGTCTGAAATGTGTATAACACGGTGTTAGAACACTGGCCTAAGTAAAAAAGTGTCTTTGTTAGATGTTCTCTAAGTTAACTAGCATGTTACTTAATTAACCTTTTATCACCAATTATTGTTAACAGGTGATATATAGGTAGCATAGGCACAAGGTTGTCATTCCTGAATGTAAGGGAGCAGAAAATGGCAAAATACGCTCAGTTAAGCAAAGAAGAAAGACAGTCTGTAATTACTTTAAGAAATGAAGGTCAATCTTTAAGACAAATCACAAGAACTTTGCAAGGGTCTGTAACTGTTGTGGCCAAGACCATCAAACGATTTTAAGAAACTGGCACTCATGAAGACCGAACAAGGTCAGGCAGGCCAAGGGTGACCTCAGAATCAGAGAACAAGTCAATTAGTCACAAGTCTGCGAAACCGGCAATTAACTGCTCCTGAAATACAAGCTCAGCTAAATGCTACTAGAAGTACAGATGTTTCAACATCAACTGTTCAGAGGAGATTGCGTGAAGCTGGCCTAACTGGAAGAATTGCTGCAAAGAAACCATTGTTAAGAGTGCAGAATAAGAGGAAGAGACTTGCCTTGGCCAAAAAACACAGAAACTGGACGTTTGAGGAGTGGAAGTCTGTCTTATGGACCGATGAGTTAATATTTGAAATATTTGGGTCCAACCGCCGAGCATTTTTAAGACCCAGAGAGGGTGAGCTCGTGAGTTCTGCATGTGTGGTTCCCACTGTCAAGCATGGAGGAGGCAGTGTCATGGTCTGGGGTTGCTTTGCTGGTGACAGAGTTGGTGATCTTTACCAAGTCCATGGCAAGCTCAACCAGCATGGCTATCATAGCATACTTCAGAGGTATGCCATTCCATCAGGATTAAAGAAGGAAAGTGAAGGACAACTCAGTCTAATGACCTGGCCTGCCCAGTCTCCAGACCTAAATCCCATAGAAATT